>NC_088982.1:30190463-30512963 GCF_963932015.1 Anas acuta | reverse complement strand
CCTTTAAAAAAAGTTTTATCAGTGACAGATCTGAAGCTGTGAAAATAAGACTCCAAGTATATATAACCCAGCACGTGAGCCAAATTGTATAACACACCAGGATCAGAGAATTTTCACTGTGGATCCCGAGGGCTGAGTAGGAGAACTACAGAGAGAAGACAACACTAGGCGCATCCTAAGACACCTTCCAGCTCTTGTGCCAGAGACTGGTGGGCTGACCCTGTGCATCCTTTGGCCAGCAAAGGAAGGCTCCAGGGCCACTGCTCCCAGGCTGAAGATGCATGGCTCCAGCTGACAGCCTCCTCAGCTTTCGTGCTGAAGCCTGCCCAAGGACGCAGGACAAGGCAGAGGAGTTGGTTACAGCAAGTGTCTCAGGTTCCTTCTCAAGATCACAGCCAGCTCCTCACTTGTGTGCCACGTGATGATTTGAAGGTAACCGTCTCTTCACCTCTTATCTGTCTGGGATCTCCTATCAAAACTGATGTCAGCTAATAAGTTAATGACCATAAATCATTAATGACCATAAAACACCACTGACCAGGCCTGCCATTTGAAAAGGAAAAATGTCATCTATTTTTATAGCATTTAAGGACTAACTCCTGAAGAGGGTCAAAAGCAAAAAGACCAGGAAGAGAAAAGGCCTGGGTAACACTACAGCTCAGGTAGTATTTCCAACAGAACCTGGCATCAAGGGGGCAGAAAACCTAGTCACAGTGATGGCCAGATGCTAATCACTGCCACCTCCTTGTTGCCGTTTCCTCCACCCTTCTCATGGCCACCCTGGAGACAGTAACCTCGCCTTTACAAGACAGCAGGACTGTGTACAGATACATGCAAAAAGGACATTTCAGTGCCTGCACGTCTCCAGCACCTTAACTGCCACACATCTGTCATTGCTACTGCTTTGCAGGTAAGTCCAGAGCCGTATCTGCCAACAGATATTTGCTACCCCTGTTTCCAGAAGCCAAGGCTGCCTCCATGACTTGAGAGGAGCTGTGCAGGGGCACATGACTCAGGTTCGACATGCCGTGTTGCAGCGCTGTGCAAGCTCTCCCACAGGTGCACTCCATCACACTTGGCACTGCAGTCTCTGCTGTTTGCTAGCCGACGGGGATTCGGATTTTCCTCCTGCTTGTCCTAGCTCACCGAGGGTGCTTGCCATTGTGCCAAACCCTGCCTTTTGCTTTGGATGCCTGCATTTGCAAAAGCCACAACAGAAATGAAACAGCAACGAAGGACGCATGGGCAGCACAGGGAAAAGCCTCTCTTCTTCCAGCAGCCAGCTGCCACAGAAGCAGCAATGACAGCGGGGTGCAGCAGGCTGCACTGACACAACAGAAGAGCATCTCCTCCCTCCCTCAGCATCAACCGCAGGCCACAGCAGCAGCATAATGAAGTGTCAGTGCCATCATTAGTGACGTGACGGACTGTCCTCCATTAATTTCCCTGATGGTCAGGTCTGCCCTCTGCTCACCTCCTGCCACCTTTTAAGCGTGCTCCTAATCCTCAGACTTGAAGTAGCAGAGTCTATAAATCAAGCTGCCAGCAGTCCTTCTTCAAAATGAGCAAAATCATGCACTTAACTTCCTTCTTCCTGTGTCTGTCATCTCTCTGCCTGGTAAATCAGAAGCTGATATATATTTCTTATCTCCCTGACAGAACGGAGATGAGTCAGCATCAGCAACTCCCAACGGATCCAAAATTCACACAAGTGACGATTCCTGTCTGTTTTATTGCCTTTTAATCAGTTCACCTAGTTCAGGCAACCATATTCCCACTCTCATATGTTCAAAGCTGCTTCGTAATAGCTGGCCAAGGAAGAGGCTAAAACCTTGCCTGAGGTATCCCTCTCTCTTCAGTTTTCATAGGAACACCTGAACCACCCCAACCCAGCACAAAACAGCATCTCTGAGATACTGCTGCATCACAGAACAGCACGCAACTTGGATCAACTTGGAATTAAATGTTGGGCACTTAACATGAATGAGCCACAAGTGATTCCCAGGATGCACATTAGCCTATATTCCTTGGAAAAGATGCTCTCAAGTTATTTTGAGAGATATTTGCCAAATGCCTAGGAGAAATGGCAACTCAATGAGACTTGCATTTCTAATTTGCAAGGAGCACTTGCAAATATTACTATGGATATATATGGCTAATTTACAAATAGCTATGTATTTCTGCGTCTGCCCAATATGTTGTACGTCTGTGATTCACAAAACACCCCCCAAAAAAGGCCAGCAAACTGGCACCCAGTTTATTCCACATTTCCAGAGCAAGCAGCCACCTGCTCCTGAAGACTTGTGCAGAAGTTCCTACATCTGTTTCTAGTTTCAGGGACCTCCACTGACATCACGAGAGAGTCAGCAGCCCAAACCAGTAGCTGTGCCAAGCTCTGCGTCTCATAGTGCTCTTTTTCTAACCATGCTCAGCTGAATTCTGTGTCTTTTATAGCATGGTGTGAGATACTAAAATTAACACGAACTGTGAAGCTACCAGGGCCCTTCTGAATCTCAAGACCTGGGGCTGAGACTTGAATTGCCGAGTAATATGTGAACGTGGTACTTGCTACCTCACGCGGCCCCAGAGAGCGGCACAGGACAGCTGGCTTCAGCTGGCACTGCTGTTTTGTAACCTCTGTTTTTAACTATCAAAAAATCAGAAGTGGTTTGAGGTCGAGCAATGAAAAGCACAAGAGCTGGGCTATAGCATGAGGACAAAGACCAGGACTGATTTCAGAACTGTGCACCTACCAGAGACGGCAACACGGCAGGTGTTTTAGTGGCTGATACCCATCTCTTGGTAGCTAATTCCAAACTACAGCCCTCCTCACCTCCTCTCAGAGCTCACAGGCTACCTGTGCAAACTGCTTTGTGATCGGGTTCAGGTTAAATAGGCCGACTCTTTAATGTGTTTTCTTGTTTTGTTTTACAGAACAGAAAAACAAACCAAACCAAAGACACAACCAAAGACAGCGGTAAAGAGGATGGCTTGCATATTCATTTCTTTCCAGAGTTTGTCTGTAGCCTTTGAATAAAGGGAAAAAAAAAAATCTGTATGATAAGCAAGGTTACTCTGATTGCTTCTGACAGCTTTAAAGTGCACCCCTTTCTCCTCAAGAGACTTTGATCCTCTGGCTAACAGGACTTGTAGTTGCAGAAAATTACCTTGTCATCTGCAACACAGTGTTACAGGCTGGTATTGACAGTGCAAAGTGTCAGTAACTGATGCACAGACCAGCAGGGCTAAATAATTAATAACGCAAAGCGGGTCCCACTTGCCTCTCTCACCAAGCAGAGGCAGCCTGAGCTGCCTGTTCTCCAGGATCCTGCGAAGGCAGCTGCCTTGTCTTGCCCTGGCTGGACTATCTCAACACTTGGGAGTAAGACTTAGCAGGGCAAAACCAAGGCCACCAAGGAAGAGCAGCAATCCAAAAAAGGGCACAAGGAAATTCAGCAGAAATTTGCCAGCTACTCTGCTCAACAGAGGAGCACAAATCCAGTTTTTGTACTTCCACTTAGCACGAGGGCTAAATCAAAGAGAATTCCCCAAGTAAAAGGTCAGTGACTAATCCAGCACGGTGTATCACTTACTCCGCCTTGGAATAACACATGGAGGCACAGGGGAAAATAAGACAGAAAATCTATCCTGGTAGAAATAACACCTCTTGCTGCTGGGTATCAAAAGTGCATTTCTAAAAGCTATTTCAAGGATGGAGATGAAGCAGGGACAGCAAGGGAAAGCTGAACCATCTGAAGTGTAACGGTAGGAGGTGAACCAGGCACGTGAGGGCAAAAGCCTCACATTTCTGTATTCTGTTGCTTGCAGACTTGCAGCAAGGCCCAGCTCCCTTTTACACCCAGAGGAATGTCTCCATTGAGTGACTCAGACTTCTCAGACTCTATCAGTACAGGCTCGGGGGCGACCTGCTGGAGAGCAGCTCTGAGGAGAAGGACCTGGGGGTCCTGGTGGATGACAGGTTGACCATGAGCCAGCAGTGTGCCCTTGTGGTCAAGAGGGTCAATGGGATCATGGCGTGCATTAAAAGGAATATGGCCAGCAGGTCAAAGGAGGTGATCCTCCGCCTATACTCCGCCCTGGTCAGGCCTCACCTGGAGTACTGTGTCCAGTTCTGGGCTCCCCGGCATGAAAAAGACAGGGATCTCCTGGAAAGAGTCCAGTGGAGGGCCTCAAAGATGATAGGGGGCCTGGAGATTCTTCCCTATGAAGAAAGGCTGAGAGACCTGGGCCTGTTCAGCCTGGAGAAAAGAAGACTGAGAGGGATCTCATCAATGTGTATAAATACCTGAGGTGTGGGAGACAGAGGGATTTGGCCAACCTCTTTTCAGTGGTTTGTGGGGTCAGGACTAGGGGCGATGGCCACAAGACAGAGCGAAGGAAGTTCCACACCAACACGTGAAAGAACTTCTTCACGGTGAGGGTGACGGAGCACTGGAACAGGCTGCCCAGGGAGGTTGTGGAGTCTCCTTCTCTGGAGATATTCAAGGTCCATCTGGATGCCTACCTGGGCAGCCTGCTGTAAGGAAACTGCTTTGGCAGGGAGGTTGGACCCGATGATCTTTTGAGGTCCTTTCCAACCCCTTCAATTCTGTGACTCTGTGATTCAACTACTGACCAGGTCTAGGAGGATGGAAAATGCCTGCAGACCAGAGCGAAAAGGCAAGGCGTTAGCAGGTTTTTCTCCTGGCTCCCCCTCTGCAGTTTTCTCAGTACTCACACGTGGCTGCCCCCCTTTTCTCTGTCTACCACAACTACAAGAAGCAACCCAGTTTGCCCAGTTAGCCAAAGTTCACCTGAAATATTCTGCTCAAGAAACTCCACTCTAAGTCGTACGATAGCCTGCTGTCTTCTCATTTCATGTTTGTATTACAGAGCACGCCACCTGTGCTCGCTTCCATGCATTGGTGCAGGTGAACCCATTGTCCCAGCTCCTTCTGCCTGTAGCAGAGGTTTATCCTCATGTATCTTTAGCACAAACCCTGCACACTCGGACGGCATTTCAGATCAAACACAAATATCAAAGCCAAAGCAATTTGCATCTATCAGCTACAATCAGGATCACTGGCAACACCGCGGTGGCATTCTGGGCTTCACCTGCCCTGCGAGTTCAAAGGCTACAGCAATAACCATTAGCATATTTCCACAGACAGGGCAGGCAAATGAGGGAATATTTAAACAGTGCCAAAATATCACCACGCTCCTCCTCTGCCTCAGAATTGGATTTGTCAGTTCTTAAATTGTGTGCATTTTCAAGCAAGCCATCACATAGTCCCCATTTCTATAGCAAATTGCTTCATAAATGTTAAGCTAAAGGATAACGTTACATTTCCCATTGCAATTAGGCAGTGCCTCCTGACAGACAGAAATAATGTGTTCCCCATACAGTTCGTTATTTACCAGGGAGGAAGGTGGAAAGAATCACACTTTCACATGCAACGGGTTACAAATAAATTCGGGGGGCCAGCCGCAGAAAGCTTTTACCTGTCGGGTTCACAGGCACGCTCTTCGCTGCTACTACGGCTCTGGACTAGTTTTAACGATCAAAGGGGTACAAGCATGTAGTGTAATTGTCTTCCCAGAAAAAAAAAAAAAAAAGGAAAAAAAAAAACAGAATTAGGAGAAGTAAATACACTGCTGTCAGGAGCCAGCAACATGTGCCATATGATGGAGTGCCCTCAAAGCACCACGGTGTCACGCAGCGTGGGTCGGGTCAGCCTCTACCCACGAGACATTACTCAGATGCTGCTGCCCGATCTGCCAGGAGATAGCGGTGGCTGGTGGAGAAGCAGGACAAAGCTGGAAGCAAGCCAGCCTAGAAGTTTGCTTCCTTTCAATTGTGGGTTTACCAGAAGTCATTTTTGGAAGAAATAACGCAGAAGTAGGAAGCACTGACAGAGGCTTACTAGAGCTGTGGGAGCCCTACACTTACTGCAGAGGCTGTGCTGTGGTACCTAAGGTTGAAGATGACACAAGAATGACAGGTGAAAACATCATGTTCCTAACTGGGAAGGAATAAAGAGCGAGAAGGCATTCAAGTAGTCAAAAAGACGCTGGGGAAGGAGCGGGAAGGTCGGTGCCTTCCCCTCCACTCCAGTCAGCTACACTTACAACACCCACCCCCACTTGGCATTACTTAAGTCTATTTTTTTGAAACCCTTTTTTCTAAGCTTTTCTTGCTCTGTTACCCTGATGAGGCACAAATGCAGAGCACTCCAGACAAGTGTTTTTAGCAGAAGGGGTTCGAAGTCTCGCTGTTGCTTATTTACCTCTGTCTCCTCAAAAACCAAGATCCCTCACTACTGAGCGCAAGCAAAATAAGCTTTCAGCAGCAGTCCTGCTTCTAATTGCAAGGACTGAGGAGTAACAGATGGCAGAGAGAACAGGAACAGCATCCACTGACCCGGCAGGGCTGTGTGCTGCTCAGGTAATGCGACGACAAAGCACCACGTGTGTGCTGAGGTCCTGCACGGGGCTTCGCAGCCCAAGACTGGGTATTAAGGACAGTACTGCAGGGGCTGCAGAGTTCAGTTGTCCCACTAGGAAAGACTTCCCTTGTTTTCTGTCTGAAGCTTGATTTCTCTAAGATAGCAACAATGATGGATGTGGCCACAGGTTTTCTCTGCCGTCTTGCTGCAAAGGTTTTTGTGCTCTGCTTGTTTGGCTTAGAGAGAAGCAAGTGGCCTCAGGGGCGCTCGCAAGGCTAGACAAACCCCACTGGCAGCAGCTCCAGATTCCTGAAGTCATCTGATCATGCTGATCTTTAAGACCATTACATAGCGGTGTCCAGCCTTCCCAGCCATTTTTCCAACAATATGTAAATATCGCACCAGCTGCTATTTTAGGGTCAGAGAAAAAACTAAGCGAACAAAAACAGCAGGAACAGCAGAAATGACTTAAGAAGTGGACAAACTTCGACGCTTCTTCCCACCTGCCACAAGCTGTGCTTGGAGACATCAGGGGAACATTTCCAAAAGATGAGATTTGAAAATCTCAAGCCTCATTTCCGAGCCAACTCAAACTTCTAACCTGCTTATAGGTAAATGTTTTTCCTGAAAACATAATCCCGTCTGTTTTTGCCATGTGAACAGGAATTATTCAGCAGAGTTTCCAGACCAGCCTTTCAGCAGTGCCTTGCACGCTGCAGGGACTGACTCTATAGCAGCTGCAGAGAGTAGCAAATACCGTGCCAAGCCCGGGATCCAGGATCATCCCCTCGCCTACGATACGCCACGAGAAAGGATGCTATCTAAGCCTTACACATGCTGACATGGAAGTTTTTCAGAGAGGTAACTGTGATTAGATCTGACTGAGATCCAACTTAATTTCTCAGCCAGACTGTGATCTTTATTTACCTGGATGCTGTGCCGCTGCTGTCAGGTGGAATAATTCTCTGCAGGCTTTTCTAAGTCATTCAGTAGAGGAGTAAGTGTAAGGGGAGGCCTGTCCAGGAGACGAACGATAGCACTGAGGAGCAGCTCCATCACCTGGGCTGGCACTGAGCGGGGGCATTTTGCCACTACACAGCCTCGAACTGCACTTACTTACGCTCTGCACACAAATTATTCACGGGTGAAGTGGGTTTCAGATCTGACCAGCACTCTACTTCACTCTCATTTTGGGGTTAACCAGCCTAACTGACCACCGCACCGGGACATCCATGCTGTGCTAGATGCTCACCTTCAGCCCCTGCTCCTGTCACAAACAGAATCACGCACACAAAGGTAATCACAAACAACCGGCACGCAAGGTTCCCACCTGAGGGATAGGGTAAAAAGGCATCCTTTCTCCCCACACTGTTTTCTTCTTTTGTTTGTTTTCAGAGACAGATCCCGCAAGCAAGGATATTACACTACAGCAATAAAGAGCACAAAACAGCAAGTTGGAGGAACAAGAGGAAGGTGTTTTTTACACAGTCTAGTTCTCCTTGAGATCCTACTACAATGAAAGTAAATCTCATGTATGAAAAGCAACCAAAAATATTTTTGTGGAGAAGAGAAAGAGGACAGGAGAGGAGGAACTGGAATGTGAGACAAAGTCTGACAAAGCAGGGAGCGGTTTTTCCCTGGACTGTGCCTGTGCTGAGCTCTGAGTTGCCTGCTACAAGCCTCGCAGCCACCCTGCACTGCCCACTGCCTTCCACCAAAAGCTCTCCCAGAAGTGGCAGGGGAGTCATTCACAAGAGGAAAGGGCTCTGTGGGGCCAGGTCTCTTCCACTGGGTGCTGCCAGTCATTGGGCTCCTTCTGATTAGGAAAAAACAGGAACCTGCAATGACAAACTGATAATAGCTAACATTAACCATTACAACTCCTGGACACTTTTTACCTCCCTAAGTATCCTCTTTGCTATAATGAAAGGTATTGTATCAGAGTTTGTTAAGCTGAGATACAGGGATATCTCATCCTGTTTCAGTGAGCCATGGAAGAGCATTTTATTCCAACTAAAGCTGATTTTAATTACTATAGGATATAGATTATTCAACAATGCTCCTGAAAGGACTTTCCTGAGCTGTCCCATACCCCAGGACACTGAGATGACCATTGGGTGAATTGTTCATCACCAGAAAGAGAAAACATCGGTACCAAATGTAAAAGACAACGTGACTAGCTTTGAGGGAGGCGGCTAAATGTTCCTGTGAGGAACGGGGCAGACTGCCTAGCTGCTTTGTGCACAGCACCCAGACCCCAGCAGCCGCTCGCCAGCCTCACTTACACAAAGGAGTGACGACTGCCAAATACTGGGATTGCTCTAACCTGTACTAGAACAACAATATTTTTCTCTTATGCTGTCCAAATGTCCCTGTTGATACAGACAATGATATGAACACACCACCGGGATAGAAAGCACCAGCTAAAATTCCTTGGTCCTGCATTATTGTTCACATTTTCCAGATGATATGAGACTGGGAACGGATCTCCGGGAGGCTTTCTCTGCTGTTCCACGCATTTTGGCAAAATCTGAAACAGCAGGCAGCAAACAGAGAACAGCTTAGCCTACCACCAGCTCAGACCCCACGTCATCAGGGCAAAATGCAGCAAGCTCCTGGGGCTGTGGTGGCTGGGGACTGGCACCCCGTCAGCAGCGGTACGGGTGGGAGAAGTCTCAGGCTTCCTGCAGACACACCTCACGGCACGCTGTGCGAAGGGCAGAGGGATGCGCTGTGCAGAAATGCTTGTCAACGCTCGGCTCACAGCAAATTTAATGAACTAAAGGTCAAGTCACTCTAGCATGCCATCACAATCAGACACGTGCAAAGGCAAGGAAAATAATGATGGAGACATACAATTTGGTTGTGCATAAAGGGCTGATTCCTATTTTCCTTCTGCATCACATTTTAATCAGGCTCAACATCATTCCTGTCTGCTCCTGCTAGCCAAGTTTTAAGGAAATGTTCACTTCTTCAGGGTTATTTCAGTGCTTTTTTTTTTAATTCAGAGTTTTTATACTTCATGAGAAGGACTGCGCAAAGCGCGATAAGAAGTGTTGAAGTGTTGCCTGAACAGAGGTGAAGTCCAAGAAAAAGACGACAACGTGGCACTTGCCAAAATAATTTGTACAGGTTGCAAAGATGAATTCAGTGATCCTTAGCAGGGACATAAGCAGAACCGAGTACACAGAGGGTTTTTTCTTCTTGGTTTGCTTTTGCTTTATTTATTTATTTATTTATTTTTCAGGGAGAAACTAGGAAACCTCCAGCTTCAATGGGAACAAAATTAAGACAAATGGTGAACACCAGTGGAAGTCTCATTTATTTTCATGGGGAAGCAAGAGCTTTGTTTGGACAAATTATGGCTCTCTTACAGCAGAACAAATAAAAGAGAGCCATGCACAAACGGCCATATCAGGCCGAGTGGGTTGGCTTTTTTTTTAATGTCACACCACGCCATTTCAATGGGTTGAATGAGATCTCTCCTCGCATAAGCAGAGTGTGCACATCCAGCGTGCAGACGGTCTCAGTGAAGTAGCCAGTTCTTCCATGTCAGAAACTAAAGCAGCTCCCCTCAAGGAGAGTTTTCCAGGTACCAGGAAGAAACACCAAAATGGGCTGGGATCACAGGAACTGCAGCCTCTGAGATTTCAGCCTGCAGACAAAACACTCCCCCACCTGTGGGTGGCTACAAATCACGGCAACTAGGAAGGCTTTGTGTTTGTCTTAGCCTACCTGGCTGCCTGTAGGACTGCGAAGAGCCAGGCCTTATTATTATGCTGCCCCGTACAATTAAGGCTTTACAGCCTGACTTTAAAAGGAGATCTTTTCCCTGGGTGACCTGGGGCGGGGTGAGCATGGCTAAGCGCCAGGCAGGCACGTTTTTATGTGATAAATAATCAGTTGCGCGCTCAGTGTGTGATTCTTGTTAAAATCCAGGCGCTGGAACAGCTCCCGAATCGCACTGCTACCACCTCCACCAATCTCTTTTGCATCTCATTGGCATTTGAGAACGTTAATTGACTCATTATTTCAATTCATATTCAGGGAAGGAAGTTGATTAAGGCAGGCAGATGCAGAATCTCCAGACACATTTGGAGCGGCGTTGTTTGTCCCGGCAGTTTACTCGAGTTATTAGAATACTTAGGAAGTAATAGCCAGGAGGAAAGGGAGCGAGCCCTGGGAAGGGGGGGTCCCTGGCAGAATTCATCCTTTAACCCACCGCGACGCAGCCTCACCCTTCATCAGACCTTTCCCTGCCAAAGCTCCAGCAGAAAAGGAGTTTCGTCTGAGAACTTGTGCCTGGACAAAACTGCTCTAATGTACTGCGAGGCTTCCAGCAAACTGCTCACCAGTGGCTTTCTTGAGGCTTGGGCGTGCTGCAAAGATCCTTCCGCAGATACCATCAGGCCGTATTTCGTTACCCAAATTCCATCCTGCCCTTGTTTGAAGGCATCGTTACGTTCAAGACAACAGCTCTGCATCGATGTAAATCGGGACACAAATTTGCCTCCTACGTTTCTGCAGGTGTTGTCAGCAGAACTGCATGAAACATGAAGAACATTAATAACGATCTTCTCTGAGCGTTATCACATACTTACATCTCATGGGGGCCAGACTGTTTCAGGCTCCTGTAGAAAAGCAAACAGCAAACCAGCAGGCAAATCCCCGGCCATGACAGCCTGCAGGCCTATTCTCCAAGTCTCTCCAAAGCTGCTGAGCAGTCAGGTCGCTAGTTAGTAGCCTTCTCCACAGCAGCCCTCGGGCACAGGTCTAACCACAGGGGCAGGCTTCAGATCTAGCACCCCCTGGCAAATGCAGAGAGCCGCCTGCACTTACCCCATACCTTCGCTTCTTTCTGTCACTGCAGCATTGGAGATACTGGGTGGGATACCAAGAGAGGACAGCCCCAGAATTTTGTGGAAGTGTTTTACAGCACTCAGTGAATGTTAAATTGCAGGCTCTGCTTAATTCAAGCTGGTTGGAGTCAAGTGGTTGGGTTTTTAAATGTATGGGGCACTTCTTGGGCCCACAAGCACCATTTTGTCTCTTTTCCCAGAAGGGAACTGTGCTGACAGTAAAGCTCTGACCCTCAGAGAGCAAAAATAAATAAATAAATGAAAATCCATCAGCCAGTTTTCTCCTGATCTTATTCTGTGCAAGTCTTTCAGTAGGACATAGTGGCAAGCACATAACAATGTACGTTGTGTAAGCACCATGATGCAAACCATCTTACAGTAAGTTTAAACTGCAGGTTCTATTTAAAGAAAACTTCTTTTGAAATGCAACTGTTCATACACATGAAGACAGCAGGATGGACAGCTTCTCTCTGCTGTTAATAAGAGCCCCACTTCGTTGCTCCTCAACTCTTTACCTTCAGATACACAACAGCAACGTGAACAAGGAAACTATCCCTTATGGAAGTACATTAGGAGACACACAGCAGACAGAAATGGCTCCTTCGGAGCTGTTATGATCTGTCATGTAAATACATAATTAAGGACTTTTAAAAATGCAAATTATGTAAATACATATTAAGGGTCTTCTTAAAATGCAGATTTTTGACCCACTGGTACTGAATGATTCCTCCGGAGCTGTTCACAAACACATTTACATGTTGAAGCGCAGATTACCAACCCAAAAGTCTAGCAGCTTCTCCTTCAGTGACTTTTTAAATTGCCTGAAAGTTTTTCTACATGAAGATGAGAAAATTAATAAAAAAAAATATATATATATATAAAGGAGATACTTCTTAGCACAGAATGCCTTTAAAAAAAAAATCACAAAAAAATTGCTCAGTGCCTGTAGCCAGTTGATGCTCTCCAAGTCAGAAAACTCTGCGTGCGTGCACACACACTTTTCCCCTACAATAACTAAAAGCAGCAGCTCTGTGCTGTGGACATGGACCAACAATCTGTGTTTCAAAAGGCAGTTAAGCAATAAAATTGGGTGATGTTAACAAAGAAAAAGATGAAATAAAAGGAAGAACAGTCACCAAAACAAAAACCTTGCAACGGCCACTTTTCCTCTCTCCCCTAGCACTGTGTTTACATACTGGGAGTTTTGGGGCGTTTTACAGAATCACATTCTCTGAAGCTGTGCATCTGGTAGCTTTCCATAGCTAGTTTCCATAGAACACCCTACAGGAAATTCACAGTTTAGACACGTGTGGCACATGCATCTCTGCACATATTAACCTGCATTATCAAATTTTTAGCTAGCTAGATCAACAGAGAGCTTGGAGGAAACAAAATGAAAATGAGAATAGTGGCCTCAGAACTTTTCCAAGCAATCCTGTTCCTCAGCTGCATCCCGGCAGGTACCTAGGGTCATGCACTAGACCAGACTACTAACAGAAATCAGAAGAAAAAATTGTTTGGACACTGCCCAGTCCCAGAACAGAGATGCCAGCCAGTTTTATAGATGGCAATCCCTCCTCCAGGGAACTCTACTCAGAACTAACTCCCGACTCGGAACAGCTGTGCCTCACCGCTCTGCTCAGCTTTGTCCTAGGCATTACTCACAAATCAGACACAAAAAATGGAACAGGCAAACAAACCCAACAGCACGCTGCCTGTCCCTGGGACTCGGCACTTGCTCACAGCCCGTGCATTGGGAATGGCACGGTAACTTACTGGGAAGAACTATAACAGGCACTGGGAGCTATCTGTGGGTTTTTTTAGCTCCTGTGGAGGACACACACCCAGCATGGTGGTACAGCTGCATCTTGTCAGCCTAACTGTGTCTTACCCCACACAGCAGCAGAGGCAGCCTTAGGCAGGCATTCCCTGCTCTTCAGATGGATCAGGCAAACCTGCCAAGGAGTCTGCTCGCTCAAGAAACTCTTCCGTGACTTATACGAAACAGGTTAATTCCATTAAAAAGTAGTAACTAAATAAATAATTTACAAGCTAACAATTATTTTAAAATGCAGACTGTATGTGGAGCCATTTCAGAACCTGATAGATAGGCAGAATTTCCATGGAAACTTCACCACTCACAGAGCAGCACGCGCTTGTTAAACCAGAACAACTTCAAATCTGCCAAGGTAGATTTTGCCCACCAGAAGGGAGAGTTAAGTGCTGAAAAGAAGGAAGAAAAAAAAAAAAAAAAAAAAGATTTGCTCATTTTCTTGTACAGTCCAGCTTCCAGTTTAACCCACAGTGTTGTGTAACCATTGTACGTAGAAGCAGCCCAGTTTCTCTCCCTGCAATTAATATCACTCACTACTCACCAATAACACAAATAACAAGAGTACAAGCTGGATCTGAACTGCTGTCAGTGTCCAAAACAGAGTGCTACCAACGTTCCTTCTGGAGACTAAACACCCAGTGCTCTGTTTTCATCGCTCTACAACTAATGGCAACACAAGGCTTAGATACCAGAACGATCTGGAAGAGGGGGAGGCAGGCCTGATCATTACAGATGAAAAAAAAAGCCAGAATTTTAGTCAAAGGCACTAGATCAGGTCCTCGCTGCTGCTCTGACACAGAACAGCTCTTCCCACATCAAATAGGTCAGCCTGAGTAATAACCATGGTGATGTGCCTTGGGAAAGAGGACAGGCACCTGGCCTGAAGTGGCAGGAAACAAAATGTACCAGGTTATCCACAATATTTTGAGGTGCTTGACTTGAACATATTTCACTATCTGTAGCTTGAGTACTATGTTATACCCCATCTTACTGTGTTACTGGTAACCAACTGCTCCATCAACTTTCATATTCTCATCCACTTTTCTCTTTCCTCTCCTTTTCCTCAGAAGTTGTCTAATCCGAGACATTACAAAGAGCTCACAACATGAAACGTAAATGTCTGCAGAGCCCACAGATGTGTATGCAGCTTGCTAGGAGCTTACAGAACTCATCTGTTTTGCTGTTAACATCACCAGGTTTCAAATCCTAAGAGCTAAAAGGATTGCACTACAAAATGCTTCTTTTAAATAACGTTTGAGATGATTTTGGAAGCAAGAACATTGCCCAGCAAAGCTGCAGTAACATCTCCAGAAAGTTCCAACCCTTACGAAATACTTTGACTGCAGAGCCACGCAGATGAAGTTTAAATCAGTTCTTTGCTTGACTAATTGGACACCATGAGACAGAACTATCAGAGTCACCTGCCATTCAGGTTGTTTAAATTACCTCCGCAAACGAGTTCCTGTACCACAATACACTGCACATTTCACAGTTTGCTGTACCTTCTGTGTCGCAGCACCTGTTCCAAACATAATGACACAGTGTGAAATTGAGAAACGCTCTTGGATATCCCTGCTCGTACGAGCGCTTGATTCACAGCCCTGTGAAGTCAGTGCCACGCCGTCCCTTTGATCAGTGTCATCAGACACAGAGTTCACTGTCAGCCTCTGTCAGGAGACACCGCGGAGAACGCTGGAAGCACGTAGCCATACTGGGAACCAACCTGAATCCATGCCAAACTGGAATAAACGGAGCGTCTTTGAAGTTAAAGGGAAGGTGAATGTCTGTGACAGGTGACACAGCTCTAACCGCTCCTGCTGCGGTGGCTGAACCAGGTGACCTCCCTCTGCCTCTGACTCTTGGGTCTGTAGTGAGAAAGCCAGAGCCCCTCATCTCTCCTGAAAGCATTTTAGGATTAAGAAAGGTGGTTGGTAAGGGGAGAAACACCACAAGCGCCAGTGGTATAATTTTATTCTTAAAGAGAAGCTAGAAATAGAAGAGAAGGTATGCAGAGTTATAAAGGATATAGAAAAAAAGGGGCAGGGGAGGAGACCAAAGTGGAGATGGCGCTTGGAAGGTTCAGATAAGATTTATCTGGGAGCTCAGCATTTTTTCCCAGGAAGCTGACAACTTGAAATATTGAATAAAGAGGGGAATAAGCTGCTCTTACAGGTGTGAGACACAGTACTTGGTGCTGACCTCAGATTTTTGGAAGAGGTGGTTTATGGAAACCAGTCGGATCTTTTCTGATTTGCCCGGCACCGCTTCGGGATGTTAGTACAGTTGGTCAGAAGTGTTCTGATGGAAGAGTTTCCTGTCACAAAGCGACAACTTACCAGAAGTGAAATGTTTAGCATGTTTTGACAGGATATCACTTTTCGAAATGACAAAAGAATTTCTGATAGAGTGAATTCACTTCACTGCGACTTTCATTTTGATTTTCTCTGCTGAAATGAGTTTTTCAACATTTTACACTTACAGGTGAAAACATGATGCAACGAAAACAAAGCATTTGGATTGACCAAATTATTTCCCCCAAGAAGAGAACAAAAGAAGCTGCAGCAATTGTTTTGCTAAGCTATGTTTCTGAATTGCACAGTCACAATTTTGTCCGTGATGCTTAAAACACAATTTCCACTTGATCCCAGGTATTCGTGACACCGTGAGAGACTGTGGAAATCCCATGCTGGTGGTAGTGGCATTTCTTGGAAGGGGACAGGTGCCATTTTCAGGTTCTCTCTAAGATGCCCAAACCTATCCTACCTTCAACTTATCCTACCCAGTATCCCTGCTTCTAGTACAAAACAGACCGTTGCGTGCACAAAGACAAAGCTGGGCCCTGAAATGCGAGCAATTTCCAACTCATTTACTCAAACATGTACTGCTTTTGTTTCACACGAGTGCTTTCACAGAGGCAAAACCGACCCCTTCCGGGGTCTGTCCATTGCTGTCACTGTGTCTGAACCCCACAGCTAATGCTTTGATGCCCTACAATGGTGAGCTCCTGAAAAGCCTGTGCAGCAGGGCTCAGGCCCCAACAGCTCCCAGCACATTCACCCAACGTGGACAAAGGTGCCCCTGCCACCAGCTCTCGAGCTGAGGCTGTTGTTCCAAGGAGGTCTCCAAGGACCTGAGCCCAGCAGCCAGGTGTCAGCACTGCCGGGTGCTTCCCTCTTCTGCTGGGGTAACACACGGGCAGCTTGCTTCAGGCAGACTCGGCTTTACTGGGTATTTGGGGAGAAGCAGGAACAACATGAGTTAAACGCAAGTAGCTACCACACCAAGTGCTTTAGGGAGAATAAAAGCCGTTCTAAAAGAAAAGCTGGCTTCCTGACAAACACGTTCCGGCAAATATGATTATCTTTAAGGTCTGCTGCTTTACCAGTAGTAACTAATAATAACAGACCGCCCTGCACGCGATACTGGGTGTCTGAAGATTGAATATTCACTGTAAAAACTCTTATTTACTTGCTCTCTCTAATTACCAGTTTAATGTATAATTTGTCAAGTGCTGCCATGTGTCTGGTGTTGCGTGAATTGGAGGATGGACAGTTCCTTTCAGTTTAACGATGGCATGGCCCTTTGTCGTTTCCATCTCACACGTGGCATAAAGGGGGCAGAGGACTTGCTTCCCACTGCATATCTTTACACCCCTGCTTGCAGCTGAGTGCAGAGGACCAACTGCTGCCTGCTTGCTATTCTGCCCAGGGCTGATACTGATGAGCTGGGCTCCAGTCCCACACAAACTGAGCCATCAGAGCTGAGCTGGGAGCCCCAGAGCCAGCGGAGACTGCTGCTGCTGACAAAGGCCAGGAGCAGAGCAGCGAACAGAGAGAGCACTGTGGCATCCTCAGAGGGTGGGCAGGACTCCGAAAAAATGGTGTGGTTCAATCTATGACAAAGACGGATTGTGCAGTTTGAAGTATGACAGAACAAAGAAAGCATAGAGAAAAGCTCTCCTACATTATTTTTCTCCGTTTATTTTCCAGGTACAGCACTGTGGCTTCTAAAACAAAGGACTCCACAAAATTAAAAAAGAAACCAACAAGAAACAAGCAAAAAAACACACCACACAACCTGACTTCTCCGCTTACTTCTGTCATAATCACTTGGAAGGAAAGGAAAAACCAAAGCCACTCCAAGCTTCCTAGGAGGCATCTCAGTCTCTGGTAGACGCTGGCTGTTTCAAAACTGCTGGTTTTGCCTTCCTGGCTTACAGAGCTGCTGCTGCTACTTCTAACGTGTGACACACGCTGCTACTGCTGGCCAGGAGCGTGGTACCCGGGGGCAGCACCTGCAAACCAGTGCTGGGGTAAAGCCTGCACCCCGGCAGGGCCAATCTCATCCTTTTGGCTTGCCAAGCGTGGCAGAGGAGACCCCAAAACTAATCAAGTGTGGGTGGAAGGATGTGGGCTTAGGCTATTTGCTGCTTCCATTGCAGAGTGCCATCTGAAGCGAGCTGTTTTGTTCACAGGGAAGGCAACAAGCCGGCAGCGTTACTTGGACCTGCTTCTCTGTTCGTGCTGGGAAAAGACATTGTCATTGAAAGGGGCACGTGAAAGAAAAGTCAGACACGGGCCTTAATTATTGCTTTTGCTCACAGTGTCCAGAGTCTAAGATTCCTTCTTTCTTTTCCAATGGAGCTGGTGATATTAGTGTAGGTTTTCCTTCTGTTTTCAATTCTTTGTCCGTGACAGATTTCACAGCAGGAAACAGTTCTGTGGCATATGGCCACTAAATTACAGAAACTTCAGAAACTTCTGTCCATGAGTTAATTTTAAAACGAAAGAAGCAGAAAATTGTGTGTTTTTTGTTTGTTTTGTGTTTTTTTTTTTTTTTTTTTTTTTTTAAACTAAACTGGAGAACAGAGAATCCTTTCCCTCTTTACCTATTCTTAAACGTAGTCCCTGCAGCATGGTTTGCAGAACCAGCACCACCATGGCTGTTGGATCCCCCTTTTTCAGGTCAGGAGGGTGATGGTTATGAGTTCAGGTGCAGGATGTCAAGCAGCACCTACCAGCAATATGCAATGGCATCACCACGAAGAGGCTGGTCAGCCTCTGCAACAGACTGACCTGTGCTATTTCTTTGCTTCTTCACTAGCTGCTGGATTGAACAGCTGAATCCACAGCACACACGGGGAAAGGCTGGCCTGGACCAGGGTTGGTGTTAGCTGCAAGCTGAGGTAAAGCACTGTGCTAAAAGCAGAGCTGGCTAAAAGGGTAACTTGCACAAACCACTGGTCAGTTTTCAACACACTGAAAGTGGAACCAGACCTCTGCGGTAGGCTGCCTGCTGTAGGTGACCAAGTGCTCTGCAGTAGAGTGTGCAGTGATTATAGATGGCATCAAATGCTGGGGATGCATCAACACCAGAAAAGAACAACAAAGTCCCAGAAAAGGAAATTGAAGGAACTTACAATCAGAAGTCACCAATAACCACACAGGAAACCAGGAAACCTAAAGCCATTATTTTGCACATCTTTAATTCTCCTCTGCCCAGTGTCTGGGGAGATGCTCCTCACCTAAATCTAGACATGTTCCTTTTGGAGTACACGGAAACTGTGGATGCAATTGTCACTTGAGTCATTCCAGAATACTATGTAATCCAGAATAAACTGTCTGTACATATATATATATATATATATATATATATATATATATATTCTAACTAGACAAGTCAGGAATTAAGCACTCCTAATGATTACAAAGGAAGGACTTTACACATGATTTCTTGTGAACGTGCACAGTTATCGATACACAGGCTCTGCTATGCAGGGTACTGGTGGAAGCCAGAAAGTCTTGGCAAACGCCCTGTCTGTGCCAACCAGTGCTCAAGCAGCACACTGCTGAGGCTGGGAAAACGGAGCCATAACCATGGACTTATTCTGGAACCACAGTAGCTGAGAGCAGAGAAAGAGGTACCACCCAGTGGATGTTAACATACAGCCAAGTAAAAAAACAAAAAAAAAACCAACAAAAAACCACACATCTGTAGCTTTGAAAAATGCACAGGAAGGTAAAACAGCTGGCGGGATTTTGAGCTGGGAAGTATGACAACATCCCTGCTGCATTCATCAAAGCAAGCTGCTCCCACCAAAGGTGGTGCCACAGCAATCATGTGAGGAGCCATCAGTGAATGTTACTTACGTGCCAGGGAGACAGAAAATTAAAAATACAGAAATTTACCACAAACTCAGTGTCAGATGCGCTAGCTCAGGGTGGATGGGCGGTGCTGTGACCCACGGGGACCTCCAGAAGACAGTGTTTTCCCACCACTAGCCATGTTATGTGATCAGCTATGCCCCGGCTAAGAGGAGCCAGCAGCAAAGCAGGAACTGACTGCGCACGAGACCGCTGGTGCTGCTTCATGTTGCAGGCCTGTGGCTCACCCCGCGTTTCCCTACAGACCTGTGCCCGGTTGCATTTAGCCACTCGAGCAGAAGAGCAGTGTGGGCAGCGCTGCCTCCAGCTTGCTTCACCGGGGCTCAAGCTGTGCACTGACCACTTCACGACTCCGCGTTTTGCATGTCTGCGGCACTACGGCTTGGCAGGCAGCGCTCATGGGGCTGCCGGCAGCTGCTCCCATCTGCCTCCCCCTGCAGGGATCTCCGAGGACAAAGCAGAATCTGGATGTCCTTAGAGCAAGACACCACAAAGCACAGCACACCTTGCCTTCCATCTCCGCTCAGCAAACCTTTGCTATGAGTGAGAACCAAACCGTGGTTTTGCCCTGGTGCACATTTATCAAAGCAAAACCCAGCCTCTCTTTTAATGATGCCATCCGCACAATCTTGGTGAGTTATTATACCGTAAACCAAGATTAATGCTGCCGTACACACAGCCTGATTGGATCTGGCACAATCAAGGTTTCTTAGTGAGAAAATGTACAGTTTCCTAATGCGGCTGACAGAAAGCCACACTCAGACCTTTTCAAAGGCTTTCAGGAGTTATTATCACAGATTAACTATGGCGTGAGCAAAAAGGTTTAAAGTCTTGTTTGTAGTTCGCCCGTGGCTCTAAATTAGCAGCTTCTCTCTTAAATGATCAATTGAGTCATAGGTGTTAATGAGTGAAGTTTAGCCAGAAGGGGTGAGGAAGAAGGGAGAAAGATCTCAAGCCATGGGTTTGCAAAAAGGCAGTATGAAAAATCTCAATAATTTCTAAAGTCAAGTTGTATTTTAATCAATGCCTCCCAAATCAGATGAAGAAGCCACACTGTGACTTTCCCAGCTGTAAGAAATGGAAGTCTGGTTTCACATTTGCATGATTTTGAAGGTCAAATGCCTGCTATCCAAGTCTTACTGATCCATATGGACTAGAAATGCCACAATATGCAATCATCACGAAGGCAGATTGTCTCCTGTAAATCTGTCCTTTTTGTAACACATTCAAAATGTACCGTATTGGATGGATTATAAATCCATTCAGGAAATACAAGCAATATTGTACCGAGCGGCTCTGCTTTGTGCAAACCCCTGCGTACGGGTGAATATGCATGTATGCGCGTGTGTCTGCGCGCGTATCCGTACGAGAGAAGCAGAGACAGATGGCCCAGTCCTGCCCTCGCTGAAGTCAACGGGAGTTTTGCCATTCACTTCAGAAGACGGAAGCTTAGAGAGGGGCTTGCATTAGCACAATGCTTATTCTATCTGGGTTTAGAAAAGAAAAACGCTTACTCGTGCTGGAGGAGAAAATGGGCCGGATTGTTGGGAAATCTTCCCTGAAGGGAGCATGCTGCTATTTGTCTCGTACCTCCTTGCTGAAACCGTCTTGGTGATGTGAGTGGCTGTGAAGCAGACAACTCAAATACTTGGTCTCTTGCATTTCTCAGTCCAGAAGAAAGCAAGGGAACTCAGCTTCCCATTGAGCCACTGTTAATTGTTCTCACGTTGGAGGCTTTCAGATGACTCAGATCTCTCAAATCTCTCTTTTGAGGAAAGGGCTGCAAGGTCGCTGCTCTCCAGCGCAGCCTACGAGTGCACAGCGTTTTCCTTTTGCCATTCTAACAAATCACTTTACACATTGCCATTTTTTTCTTCCAGCACATGTAATTGAAAAGAGACATATGGAGACCAGCATGCAAACCCTGCAAACATTTCAGCATAGCTTCAAAACTAATGCTAATCAATTTTTTGAAACTTCTTTTTTTTCCCCCCTTCTGTTAACTCAAGAGCAAGTTCTCAAGAACCCAAGGTGTTTTTTTTAAAAACAGTCAGCGTAACAACTCCCTGTAAATGACACAGAGCCTCCGCACTCAGTCTTCCTCCTCTCGTCATCTTCTCTTTGTGGATCCCGTGCACAAACGGGGTCACCCACGGCAGACACCTCAAAGTCGTGGAGCTGCTGGCCCAGAAAGCTCAGCTGACACATCTGGGAAAGCACCGCCCGATGACTGCACAGCCTGAGCTGCATCAGACTTCACTTCCCCCACTTATTCCCACGTTCACGTCGAGGGAAAAAAAATCCTAATACAAGCTATCTCCTTCTGCATCACTGTGCTGAGCACTACCTGAGAACAAGGAAGGCACAAGATGAACAGACCTTTACAACAGAATGTGCATCTGCCAAGACAAAAATACCCAATGAGCTTCTGGTGCTGGCACAGTGACAGTATAAGCAAGCTGTCTTTGCAATGATTTTGCAAATGATCCATTACAAGACTGGAGTACGAATTCTGCAAAGGCCGTAAGGCCCCAAGGGCAACACATTCTATATACCAGCACCTAAGCATTCACCAGATAGACAGGGCTATGGGCTAAAAAGAAATCCTTCCAAGACTTTTTGTACAAATGCTCTGCAACAGACTCGTGAGTTGTTTTTTCCTCTCTCTCCCTCTCTCTCTTTTTGTTCAGTTGCCTGGCATTTGCTAACCCACAAGCTGCTGTTTCCCTTTCCAAAGAAGCTCTGATGGGTGGAGGGCCAGGAAAAATTAGCCCAACTGATGAATGCAATCTCGACAGAAAATATGTTTTTTATCAGAGACCACATGTTGCCAACAGCAATTAAAGTAAAACTGGGAGATTTCATCGGATATAAGCCTGCATAAAAGGAAAAAAAAAAATACACACCAAGAAACCAACAAGCAAGCACCGCAGAGCTGCTTCTCAGGTACCTCTCACTTGGGGTGGATTCTGCGGGTGCTCTGGCCCACTGCCACTGGCGGAGCAGTGCCACCACTCCCAGGGGAGACCACGGGCAGGAGATCACTCGCACGGCTTCGTGGGCTAAGCATGTTGGTTCTTGAGAAGAGGAAGGCTATTACAGGGACAGAAATGGCAAGAGAAGCATGCCTGTTTGCTGGGGTTCTGCTTTCCACCCCTGCAGTGCACATTCACCGGCCTCACAGGTCTGAGGTAGAGCAGAGCCTGGCTCTATGTCCATGGGAAGGAGCTTGGAGTTGCTTTATTCACAGGAGCTTGCCTTGCACTCGAAGCAGAAAGTGGAAATGACCAAAGAGAGACACAACTCTCACAAAGATTTTCCCTTATCGGCGCTGTTTGTGTTATATATGGTCCATTCATCATCATGTCGAGACCAGGAACTTGAGCCATTAGAGGGGCTGAATAAATCACAAAAATGGGTATTTCAGTACAGGAATGACAGGGATTTCCATAAGGTTCGTGAATCATTTTCCCAGCTATCCATGCTAACTACAGAATTTACCAGAATTATTTTCCAATAACTGGAAATATCTGGGAAATGTTATTTAACCTTACCTATTACCCTTTATTTTAAACGACTACAGTATAATTATACACTTAAAAACTCACAGTGCCAGAGAATATCACTCTGCATCATCTCTGTAGTATCTAGTATAGGTCATCACAAACGACACAGAGTAATAACAGTAATAACAGCTCTAATATTCATCTACGTGTACGTGGCATATAATGCAGGCAACCCTCATGAAACTTCAGCTATAAATGTAGAGTGAAGGTCTGCATCCTGAAGAGATAATCCCAGTTTTACTGCAAACCATGCAAAATAAAGCTATCCTGGTTGGGGTCAGTTCAGGAAGGCTTCACCCGATCTGCTGCGTCCGATCAAATTTCTGCCAAGGCAAAGAAATATTCCCAGCATCTGTCTTAGCACTCTTTCCAGTACACATTCCCCAATTCACAACCTTCAGCCTTGCTCTGCTATGCAGTATGGACAAAGACTGGGTGAACTCCTTGATTTCCTTCCTGACTTTCTTCAGAAACGCAAATCCACATGCTGCAGGAAGCCCCACACGTAAGAGATCAGGACCCACTCGTGTAAAAGCAGAACATGGATGAACAGCACTGAGCCTGGATCCAGAAAGGAGAGGGCAGCATGGAGAAAAAAGGACAAGGCAACGACACAGCAGGCAAAAGACGAGGAAAGATGGCAGGGAGATGGAGAAACGCAGCCCTTTCACAGCTATGAGAAAGCAGCATCGCAACAGGAGGCAAGGGCTGACTGGGATCCCTTGCACAGATCTCTGCGCACTGCCACTCTGAGGAGCACGCGGGGCTGGCTCCAACATGTCACCAGCTAAGTAGCGACGGCCCATTTTGTATCTGCCACACATGCTGACTCCTACAACGATTGCCTGCGCTATTAAAAAAAGACTTCACCAACAAAATAACCCTCACATGCTCTTGAGTTAAATATTTCCAAAGGTTTAGTAGCTAGCACAGGAACTTTGAAAAGCATGACAGAAGGTAAATGTGGCTCTGGTGTTAAAAAAAAACAACCCCACAGACTTGAATAAATGAACTTAAAACAGAACACTAGCAAGCAAACACAAACATGTTCCTGTATGAGGAAAAAATGCTGGGATCTGAGGCAGCATCGGCTGCAGCCAGGGCAGCCTGTGTACCTCTGTGCATGCCCAGACAGCCCAGCACAGTCTCCTCCTTAGTCACAGCCTGCCCAACAGCGTGATTCGGGTGTGTATGGGGGTTGTTTGGACATCCCCCCCAGTGCACAGCACTAAGTAATGCCTACTGTGTACAAAGCTTTGTTTTGTTCACAGCTTAAGTAAAGACTAAGGCTCATTCCTTGCCATCCCCTCCAAAAACATTTATCATCTCCAAAAGCAGCTCCTCAATGCAAGAGGAATCCATCCCACTTTGATGACTAGCCATACCAGACTCAGCCTGGCAAAATAAGGGAAGGCCATGTTTTACACAGCACTAACAGCCTTTTAAAGAAAAAAGAAAAACCACAAAACACTGAGTTGTACAGTACAATCAGGGCAACGATGAAACTAATGGCATCTTAGCGACAAGCAAACATATTTAGGTACCATTCTGAAAAGCCATGAAGCTGCTTGCTCAGGCAGCTGGGCTACGACACATCAGCTGAGCTCCACGAGGGTTTGCCCCCAGGTTTTGTTTCCTGCAGCCCATACACCACACGCCTGCCAGCTGAGCTGCAGGACCCCTACCACCACTCTGTGCCCTCAGGCCCAAGAGGCACATCAAAACATGGAGCTACGTTTGCTTTCTCTTCTTAAATCATAACCACAGAATTTCATTTTTCTGAGTAGGTGAACCAGACGAGGACAGGTCCTGTGACCTATCCCTAGGTTATTTCTAACATAGCTGTAAAAATGCTAACTGCATGAAGTTCAACAAGGCCAAGTGCCGGGTCCTGCACCTGGGGCGCAATAACCCCAAGCAGAACTACAGGCTGGGAGAGGAATGGTTGGAGAGCTGCCAGGCAGAGAAGGACCTGGGAGTGATGGTGGACAGTCGGCTGAATATGAGCCAGCAGTGTGCTCAGGTGGCCAAGAAGGCCAACGGCATCCTGGCTTGTATCAGAAACAGCGTGACCAGCAGGGCTAGGGAGGTGATCGTCCCCCTGTACTCGGCTCTGGTGAGGCCGCACCTCGAGTACTGTGTTCAGTTTTGGGCCCCTCGCTACAAGAAGGACATCGAGGTGCTTGAGCGGGTCCAAAGAAGGGCGACAAAGCTGGTGAGGGGCCTGGAGAGCAAGTCCTATGAGGAGCGGCTGAAGGAGCTGGGCTTGTTCAGCCTAGAGAAGAGGAGGCTCAGGGGTGACCTTATTGCTCTGTATAAGTACATTAAAGGACGCTGTAGCGAGGTGGGGGTTGGCCTGTTCTCCCATGTGCCTGGTGACAGGACGAGGGGGAATGGGCTAAAGTTACGCCAGGGGAGTTTTAGGTTAGATGTTAGGAAGAATTTCTTTACTGAAAGGGTTGTTAGGCACTGGAACGGGCTGCCCAGGGAGGTGGTGGAGTCACCATCCCTGGAAGTCTTCAAAAGACGTTTAGATGTAGAACTTAGGGATATGGTTTAGTGGGTACTGTTAGTGTTAGGTTAGAGGTTGGACTCGATGATCTTGAGGTCTCTTCCAACCTAGAGATTCTGTGATTCTGTGAAATAATCCCCTTTAAGACCTAAAAATAATCTCTTTTAGGACCTAACACCCCACCTGGAAAGGTTTCTACACAAGCACATCCCCGGGTGCTGCAAACCAGCAGTGTGGTGGCGTTGCCTTGTGCGAAGGTTTCGGAGCTGCAGTAGCAGCAAGGCAACACACCGTGAAGCAATTGCTGCTATGGCTTTTCTTCCTCTACAAACCGTACTCAGCAATGAGTAAGTTGGAGCTGGCATGATTCCACTGCCTGCAGTAGACAGGCATTGATTTACACCTCCAAAGCATCAAGCCTGTTTTTACTGGAAGGCATGAGAGTCCTTAGCCAGACCTGCCTAGGCTGACTCAGTGCAGTGTCAGACACCCCTAGCTGAAATGAAGAGAAGGCGAGCAGCTCAGTTTGAGTCCAGGGGTCAGCCCGAAGCTGAAGGAAAGCTGCTGACAGAGAACATCCTTCTAGCAAAAACTGCTAAAGGGACTGCTGAAAGAACAACAACAAACGGGAAAACACACCCTCCGTGGGGTTAGGAGCATTAAGGAGGATATAGGGAGATATATTTAGATGGCTATTTTCTTCTTTTTAAGTTTCCTTTGATGCTAAGCTTAATACATCTAAACCACAGGCTCTGGGAAATCACATGCACCTAATTTAAAATCCCTGGTCTGGTTTGCACTTTGTCTTCCACCATGTCTTTGGTGTTTGACTTGTTGCTGCAGGGCACACCTACCCTGCACAGTGCAGTTCCTTTTCTCTTGGATGCCCGGACAGGTCTTAGCACTTTTCTTTTTTCCTCTTCTGAGCTTGCCTCCTCTACTTTGATATGTGTATTGGTAGCCTTCAATCCCTTCCTCTGAGCCCACGCCGCACTATTCCAGGCATCAATAACATTTTTTTTTCAAAGCTCAAATGTTTTTCAAGCTGCATCTTAAGGCCAGTTGGTTTTGTCTGGCTTTCTTTTCACTTCCACCTCTTCACCTATGAGGCTGAACATCACCATCAGATAGCAATCTCCGTTCATTTTTAGCTGACATTTTTGTTCTTCCACAGATATTGATGTTCCCTCTGCTCCCACCTTCTCTTGTGTTTGCCTCTGCGTAGGATTTACAGGCAGCAGACAGACGTATCTGGCAGTCTCAGCTAGAGAGCCCACTGCCAGTCACAACTCCACAGGGCCATATCCAAGCAATCTGTTTTTCTTGCCCAAACCTCTTGACGTCCATCTTTACCGTCTTCTCTCTCTCAGACTTGCAAGATTGATGATGTTACTGTATTTCTGTGTGCACTTCGGTCTATTTTTTGTTTGTTTGAGAGCACAAGTCAAAACTTGGTTTCATGTCAACCTGACCATACTGTTAGAAGAAGAGGGGAAGTGGTTGCTAATTTTTCATTTGAACTGACCACCGAACTGGGGGAAAAAGGGCCAACATTTTTGCACAGCTAATTCAAAGGCTGCTCACCAATAGATATTGCTGCTTCCCTTGAAAACCAGTAATGATGCTGATTCAGCAACATGCTCAAGACAAGACAGAAAAACATGGCAATGAGCAGAACGATCCAACTCCGATTACTAACCATTTTTCCAATCGAAAAAATCACACCATGTTGCAAGGTAATCAAAAACAATTGCACTGGCCTCACTGGTGCTTTCCTGCTTGTGTCATCTGAACTGTGTCTGCTCCCTCACGTGCAGGTGAGCAGTCTGGACATAACATGCCTTTAGTGGCTCAAAACCCTCCCAAAATGGACTACAAGAGGTGATTGATTTTATGACATCAAATAGAAGAGATGAGTTGGCCACTGCAAGGCTTCAGAACCTCCTTTTCTTTGTAGAGGATGGACACAAACCGTTGCTTGTGCGTAGGCTGCCTGCCATAGAATGTTCTTCCAATTATTAGATATTGCATCTACACACGTAGCTAGTTTCATCAAGGTAAGAGATGAAAGATAAGCAGAGAGCCACCAGCACTGCGAGTCCTTTAACCTCAGGAGCACAACTAGATTTTTATGTATGACAAAAAACCACCCATATTTCTGTCTCTGAGTTTTGCTGGTCTGCGATCATTTCTGTCAAATGCAATGATTTCACCCCCGTTAGCACTAAATGCTTTGCAATGCATGTGGAGAAAAAGCTGTGCTCTAAACAAGCAGTGCTCTCAAACCCGCGTTTGCTCCCTTGTAACAATCACTTCAAGTGACATCTGCATTTGGCCCATAAGCAGAGAAGTTCACCTGACACAGGGTGGTCCAATTAATGCTAAAGACCTTGTCTCTCTGATCCTACGACTGCACTGGATCCCAATACAGCTCCCATTTACGAATATTACAGAGGAATCCATCACTTGTCCGAAGGGAGCAGCACACCGAGCTTTGCTGTCGGGACTGCTTGCTTCTCTGCGAGCAGCACATCAGGCTCTGCCTGGGAGACTCGAAGTGACGAAGAGCCAGCCTCTGTCAGCCAGCAGTTACTTCTGGCAGTGGCGGGCAGCCGGCAGGCAGAGCCGGGCAAGGCAGCCAGGAGCTGACCCACAGCCAACCAGCGCTACATCCCAGCAGGGCACCCTCACAAGCTCACAGGGTTCTTCTTCTCCAGGAAGGAAAATCGGGGAGCTTTTTGGGGCTTTGCACAGTGGGAACTCAGACTCCTGTTTGCTCTGCAGCTAACATGATGCCATCTTAGCCAGATTCGGCTGCAGTGGCAGAACCTGGGTTACAGAGAAAAGGGGGCAGAAAACACCACTGTGTTTTCGAGATACACATCTGCTTAGAAAAGGAAAAAAGGGAAAAGGGAACCATCTTTTCTGTGCTGAAATAACACTAGGTTCTGGATAGAAATTCACTGCTATTTGGAACCAACTAAGAGCACAGTATCAGCAAACACTGAATTACTTTTTCTTTAAAAACTAAAAACAGCAAAAAGAGGTGGAGTGATAACAGCACTGCCTTTTAAAGGATTGCTGCCTCAGGCCTTGCAAAATATAAGGTAAAACACAGGGCAAAAACAGCACTATTTTGTATTTGTGGAAGTTGAAGATAGCAAAAGGGTTAACAAATATCTCTGTATGGTCAGATCTAATTTAGCATCTTGACTGCTGATCTAGAAGGGCAACTGAAAAGCAAATTAACGGCATTTGCAAAAAACAACACCCACTAGTTGGTGGATTGTCCATGAGAATAGGAATGGGGTACCAGTACCATGACAGAAATACCAAAATGATTAATAATACAAGAGACGAAAATAAAGCTCAGAAAGAAAAAAAAAAAAAAAACAACTTCAAGAGCAAGTTCCTCTGTTATGTCAAGGAGTAATTTTTTGCAGTAGATGGCTCTTTAATCTAGCAATCTATAACGTGACCCAGTGTTTGCAACCAAAAGGTAAACAATTTGAGACTGTATTTAGAGCTCATATTTTTGAGCATGAAAATGTGAAACCAATGAAACACATTATGCAGGGACAGGGACGTAGTCCCAGTAACTTCAGGCTAGATGCTTCCCTCAATGTTTTGTTTTTTTTTTTCCCCCAAAAAAAGACCTCTCAGAAGCTGGAAATACTACACACCACCCTTTGTGTGGGCAGGCGCAGAAAGGAGATGTCACCTACCAAAGGGTCACACAGCCTGCCAACCTGAAGCCGTCCTTGGGTGCTGTCACCATCCAAGAGGTGGGCAACTGCCACCAAGAGACATCATGCCCTGACCCTTGCCATCAAGTGCAGCAGCAGCTCCTCCCGTTTGCTACGCTGTGCAGGGACTGCCACAGAAAGGGATTTAGGGAAGGATTTAGTAATCAAAAGCAAGGACCTGGGGAAGTGCACTTTTCTGGGAATTAACTTGTGAATCCACTGTGAGAATGTGAGTCAGAGCAGGCAAATCCTCCTGCAAATGCATCACATCATTAGCACCGAGATCAATTCAGCTAGGCTGATTGACATCAAAAGATGATTTGGGCTATATTTTCTGCATGGCCTTAGGATAACTTCTAGTTCAAATATTTTTAAAAGGCATGACAACAGTCACCAGCCATGGTGCTTTCTTCCCTAACAAGAGCGATGACATTGGGCATCAGTCCAAAGAACAGCATCCACTGCACACAACTAAAAGTTTAAGTTAGTGGATTAGGAATAGCCTCAGCTATTTCCTAAACACATTTCTGGACCAGAAATAAGGTGAAACTTTGGTGAAGAAAGCCAGCATCTTCTGTTGGACCAGCTGTCTGCTCGGAAAAGAACAGAGAATTTTTCAGACCCGCATGCCTTCCTCATTTACCTGAAAGTTTGCTTTTTCCTCCAGCTACATCTCCTGTTCTCATTAAGCATCTCTTGCACACGCCGGACTATAAGCTTCTGCTGAAATGTGAAGTATCAGATTTCATTTGATTTTTTCATTAAGTTTGTCGGTGCTCTTTTCATTATGGCTTTGAGTTGAGGCCAATTTTAAGCATATGAGATAAAACTAAACATCTTTAAGATGAACCGGAGGTTGCTACGTTACCATGACAGTAGGTTTGTGTTGTAGCTGGTGATGGTTTGTGCTTGTTTGGATGGTAATTACTGTCAAAATGCAAAGGGTTCGTGAACGGGGCCCATGGGAAAGGGCAGGATGACAGTCTATGCAAGACATCCTGCTAATAGGTCTGAGAGCAATTACTGTATGGTTTATGATCACAACACTTAACCCTCTACCTCTCAGATAGCCAAATGCCTTTGCTTCCTGTGCTTGTGGCCCACTATGAAGGTGCTGGCCAGACACATCACCTGCCTCATTTCAAAGTATTCAGCCCTAGGAAGTTAGAAAGAACAATTCAGATAAAGCTTACAGTACACGTCCACCCTTTCATTGTCATATCCAACATGACTGAGCCCTGGCTTTTCTCTGGCAACACAATCCAGAACTGTCCCCATCTTCCACCAGTATGACGAAAAACAAAGGCACTACTTGAGAACTCAACACATTCACCAAGCATGAAGCAGCTTCCAGCCTGTGACTGGTCTGAACTGATGCAAGGACGGGCGTCCCTTTGAACTTTGTGGTGTTCTAGATAACTTTCCATGCACAAAAGCACTCGGGAACTGAAACCCATACCTCCAAACATCCACAAAACCCCAGCACGGTTTGGGTTGGAAGGGCTGCCTATGATACAGTTGCTTGGTAGCTTATTAGGATGCTACTTTTGCTTAAGCTGTACTTATTTCATGGCATTTCCAGTCTCAGAAGAACTCCCAATCCCCACTCTGGTCCTGTCTACAGCTTGACACATCATTTTGAAAGTAAAGCACCTTGAGCAGACCCTGCCATTCACCTGAAACATCGCTGAAGGATTGCAGAAGAAGCCCTCAGCCCTGCTCAGACAGCTCAGGACCGTACCAGTGGCACCAAGCCTCACCTGAAGGATGCAGTCTGTGCTGCCAGGCTCAGGTCACAAATCCTCCTCATCAGCTAATGATACAGCCACTCCAGCACCCTTCTGTGAGTCCACATGACTTGAAGCAACATCTAGGTATTCTCACGTGCTAAGATAGCTCCTCAGGTAGAGACTGAAGCACCCAGCTAAGACTGCTGATTGTCCCCAGGATGCCATCAGGGCTCTCTCAACCTCTGCAGCGCAGAACCATTCCCTGCACAGCACAATGCCAATTATAATCTCATTCCGATTAACGGTGTCTTGATGGCAATTTCATTACTCAAAAAGTAACATTTATTAGTCTATTGTAATGTGTTGTGATTGTAACTCTAATGCTAATAGGAAGAAGTTTAACCTAATTTCATTTTCAGTACAGTTAAAAACCTTGTAACAATGTTCATAAATCAGGTTTCAAATGTCATAAAAGCAGAGTTGCAGCTCTACACCATGGGTGTCTTCTACATATTTTTGCATTTCATATTAATCTCGGATCCAGTCTTTCAGAACATCACATACAATCCACATTTTATTTAGATTATCATTACGATAGCTGAAAAAACCCTCACCCTGCATATAATTTGCATGATTTAGGTAGATTGTGTTTTCAATTACATTAATATCCCAAAATGAGGCATACTGATTAGAGCCCTTTCCCTCACTTAAAATGAACATTTTCATTAGTGAATTCTTCAGACATGTCCCTCCTTCCTCCAACCCTGCACACACCTTGGATGATTTTAGATTTTATACAGAAAACGCACTGTAACATCAGTCTCGCTGTATCCCATATTCACTGCTAATCGTAGACTACAGAAAAAGACCCTAAAAAAAAAAGACAAGACAGATAGACTTGCTTTCTTCACCTCACCCCCTGATTTTAAAGACAGATCATTTCACTTGTTCTGCATTTTTCTCTCAGTGATGCTTATCAGGAAAAAGAGTTTTTGTACTAAAGGCACCATAATGAAAACAGGATGAGTATCCTGGCTGCCTTCACTAAGCCTTCGACTTGCTGCTTCTTTCCAGGTAACCCACAGATGACGACAATTCCTCCTTCCACAGATGGTCACTGATAGTTTCAAGCAGTTTGTTCAGGTTTGATCTGAGACAACAATAGGAATCTCAGGCTTAGGGGACACAGGAATAACAGCCAAGTAGCTCCTGCTTCATTCATCTTACAGCTAACCTAGGTTTCCTGCCTTTAAGCCCTAAGGAACTATATACACTCACAACCATGCCAGCAAGCCCAATTTTTGAAGGCACGTGGCAAATCTTCTGTCACTGTCATCACCCAGGCTGCAAAATGGATGTGTAAGCACTACCTACCACTGCATGAATGACAGGCCAAGGGAAAAACAGGATTCACTCTGAAACCTACCGCTTTGCTGAAGCCAAGCAGCTGATCACTAACCCTTCTTTTGTCGAGTTCTACATTAAACATTTCAGCTGAGTTTGGTGTTTGCACTGGTTCTCAACTTTAGCTGCAAGATAGACAAGTCAGCATACAGTACATATATTAGTTTCCTCTATGTTCAAGGCTTATGAAATTCTCGTATTCCTGCAAGAACACCCCATACATTTTTATTGCTGTTGCAATGATGAATTTATGAATTACAGCTACAGATTTGGGAATTTCATGATTCCCAAAGATCAGGCACAGATCAGGCACCAGAAATGGGTGATCTTCAGTCCTTTGCTCCCTAAGTCACCCTGATTTCTGCAGCAGGTTTAGCTCAGCATACTGCCTACTTGTAACCTACCATGCCAGAAAGCTGAAGGCATCTCTTTCCCTTGTACAAGCCTTTGACCATGCCTAGATCCCCATCTCAAAAGTCACTGTGACTAGCTGTCGACTCAGTCAACTTAGTCTGAAGGAAGCCATCAGAGGAGCTCAGATCTCCTGCAGAAGCCACCCATGGGCAGGAGGGCTCGGTTGAAATGGATTGAAATGGATTTTCTTTCCAAAAGAGTTTTTGTCTATCACAAGGCTCTGAGTCCTTCCCACCTGAAAGGTCAGTGGTGGACAGGTCAGAGCAGAGCTGAGCTCTGGCCTGGGCCATGCACGCTGCCACGGGGCAGGGTGTAAGCCCAGAAGCCCCGGACTGAGCTCACGAGGCCGTGAGCCTGGAGAGCCCCAGTTGATTCCTGGCCCCTGCTGCTGCTGCCCACAAACCCATCACAGCCTTTTCCTCGTGTTGAGAGAGGAACGCTAGTCCTTAAATATTTTAAGTCTGGCAGGGAGAGGAGTGCAGCAAAAAAGGGAAAGTGCCTCAGACCTGCAGCATTGTCAACTGTGTGTATACTGGCACACTCTCCCACAAAGCGTGTGACGGGTCCAAGCCTGAGGCAAAAATCTATGCCCAGCCCCCACGGCAGCTGTTTATCCGCTCCGGAGACACTGGAGGATTTCTATTCCTTCCTACAGAATCCTCTGCTCCATGGCCAAAAGGAGCCTTGACTGGGAATTGGACTCAAAAATACATGCAGCAGAAACCCAATGGCATCTGTTTCTGCTCTGGAAAAAGAGAGATTGAAGAGAGTAGGGACCTCCCATCCCTCCTGTCAAATTCAGACATGGTTTCTGCTTTCTGCATCCCCTCCCTGCTCAGGAAGCACCCCTGAGACTTCCTCGTGCCCCAACTGCCGCACAGGCATAGATGTTGCAAGGAGGGCTGAAAGACCAAAGGCCATTTCTCAAAACCCACTAATTGCTGCCACTCCCAGCCCGCTCTGCACGAGATTGTAGTCAGGCAGAAGCAGCACCTGATTTCAAAACAGGCCATCCTGGCTCAGCATTTAAGGGTACCTCCCAGGTTCGAGCCTAAAGAAGCCCCTCTCCTGTTCATAAAGGCAGTAAGCTCAGGAGAGAGACGACCACTCGTCACTTATTGTTTCTGGGGCTCCACTTGCAATTGCACCCACACCCAGCTCGGTGCTTTCTCAGGACAGCGAACAGCCAAACAAAACACAGCCACCAGTTTTCTTCTTTGCTTCTGATTTCCTTCTGTCCTGCACAAATGCTTTCCCACGTTTGCATTAGGAAGCTCTGAATTTTTTGGTGCTCAAGTTAAGCTCCACATCTCCTACCAATGATCTGGCCTGTGTCGGTGTGAGGGCAGGAGCCCCCCGAAGGACACCACGGCGATGGGGACAGAGTTCAGAGCTGGGAGGCTGGTGCTGAGGTGCCAGCCTGAAGGCTATTTCACTGTGTGAACACAGTCACAGGCTGACGGTGGGGTTACACGTGCCTGCTTGCAGCTCTTGTGTCACAGATACCTCCCAAGGCCCGCTTACATTTGACTCCTGCTATGGGAATCCCAAACGTATTGAGAAACAGGGTTATGGGCTCAGAGGGAGCGGCAGAACAAGAACAAACAGATGCAGGCTTCTTGATAACAGCAGCTCAACACCCCACAAACTAACACCACTACCTCTCAACACACACAGAACTGGTTGTTTGCTATCCTGGCACCAGAGATTGCAGTGATTGCACTACAATCAGCTGGCCCAATGCAGGAGCTGGTGCTGTGGTGGGAGTTGCCAGACCTGCAGCGGAGTTCTCCTCTCATCAGATCTTGCTGCCTGCCTTGGGAAAAACATGATGCATTCCAAAATATTTAAGCGTTTGTCCACGTAGGTAACTAACTGCTCCTGAAGCAAGACCTTGCAGCTGGAGTATCACAAAGCTGTATGGCTGAGCAGCAAACGCATCTCACCCTGCACAGCCGGGTCAACTCCATGCAGAGATCGACAGCCTGTCTGCACTCACAAACAGCTGGCAAATCCCCACTTGTCAGAAATATTCACCCTTTGAAGCACAAAAAATAAAAACGGGGACAAATACCACTAGTCTGACTCACTGGCTAGAATAAAAGCTACTTTTCTTGGGCATGCTGGTGACCTTAATGTGACCTGATACATTATGGATGAAAAATGTGTTCTTCGCAAGGAGATGGGTTGTGTAAAACGTGAGGGAGCAGTAGGAGGGGAAGGATGGGGTAGAACTGAGGATTTCACTGAAATTGCTGGTTGTTTTGGCACAAGAGTAGCTTCCCATGCTCTCCTACAGCCAAAAGGAGAGCTTTGCAGTGGACAAAACAGACTAATCTGTTAGCTGGCTGGAAAGGCGAAGTAAGAGATCCCAGGAAAAAGCGAGGCAGCATCACTTCCTAAAGAAGAAATGCTTCCACTGAATTGAAAGCTTCCACTGAATTGAAAGAGGCAGTGGTTTACTTGAAAGATTATTTTTTTAGCTGTACAGACTCTGTGGCTGAGCTCAAGTTCCAGTCTAATTATTACCTGTCAAGTGCCACCAGGCACAGGAGAAAGCTGAGCTTTCTGAAGAGGACTATATTTCTGAGAGGGAAGAACTAAAATTTAGGCTGTTCTTTATCAGGCAGAGTGCACAAATCTCAAAAAAGGGTTAAGTTCAAGTTATAGTGATGCTGTTCATGGCTTATGGAAGGCTGTGATTCTCTTGCATGCTGTCCTGTACTACTCAGGCAAAATCACACTTCACAGCCAACTGGAAACTGAGCCCAGCTCCAAACATAGGCACAGAGCTCCATTCTACATCCAGATCTGTATTATTTTTTTCCCCATCCTACTTGTGTGGGAAGCCCTTCCACCCATGAAGCAACTACTGCTGTCTAGTGACTTCTGTACCAATAGTTCCATAGGTTGAATTTGGAAATACATTTTCCACACCTCAGTTTAAGAGCAACAATAGTGTTCTTTGCCTCACTACCCAGCAAGTAAGGCAAGAAGCTGTAGGTTTTCAAGGCATCTGATGTTGCTTCATGAGGAATACTGGCACGCATTAATAATAATGGAGCAAGTCACATGCCTTCTGCTATAAAATAAATCCTTTTCTTGGCAGTGTTATTGCACATGAGCACCACATGAAGTGTTCAGATGGACTTGCCTGATTCCCCTTTCAGAATGAAGGCTGAGCATAGAACAGGTGAGAGCCTCTCCCTTCATACCTGCCCTACTGTAAAAGGGGCACAGTGACTGGCCAGGTGGTTCTGGCAAGCTAGGGGTGTTCTGGAACAGTAAAGGGAAAGTGTTCCTACAGAGGGAACCAGAAATGCAGTACTAGAGTCAGCTGGTGGGCCATCTAAATCTTTCTCCATTGACTTTCACCATCTGAGTGTTGGCTTTGCCTATCTAGTGGAAGGCTATTTGCAGTCTTCTCTCCAATCAGTTTCTCAAAGGTTTTCTCCTGACATACCTAAATCAAGCCATTCCTGACAAAGCATAACACAGTGAGTACAATTCTAGCTATACAGAAATAGACACTGTTTTGAAATGTTCTTTGACAGTGGTCACCTCAGACAGATTTGCTAGCAACTGACAGTTTTGTGAGGATACTGCAAATAAACACTGCCATGCATGGGAAAAGCAACAAAAACCATGTTCTGTTTCTGCTGACTAAACATATTCTCCCAAATGAGATGAAGCAGACAGGAAAAGCATTGCAACATCAGACTGCACGGATTTTTGAGATGACAAGCACAGAGGTGCTCATCTCTTCCACATCAGACAACTTCAAGGACACTCCACAACCATGAAAATGGCTCACAGGGTTCTTAACTCAGGTACTGTAGCTACCTTTCTTCATATGCACCAGACATGGATGGAAATTACCTCCAAATTCTATTTCCTCCTAGGAAACTGATTAGTTAGAGCACTCCACCTTCTTGAAGAGCCCTTCTAAAAAGCAAATATGGCTAGAGCCACTTTTTTGTCACCCTAACCTAGCCCTCAAAGTCATGGCAGCAGTAACTCCATTTGTTCTGCTCTGAAAGAACCTTCCTGTGAGAGGTACAGAGCACAGCACTGGGTTGACTTTTATCCTTGCTTGGTGTTTTAGCTTATATGCAAACTGCCGTATGCATCTGCATATGCTATAGATTCACATCCCTTAAAAGTTGTTCATTCTGGGGGAAGAAGGGGAGGAAACGCAAGAAGATGGGCACCATTCAGCCTCTTTGAAGGTGCTGAGACTTGTCAAACACTCACACATGACACCTGCCAACAGCCTGCATATACTACATTAACTCATCAGTAGAGGGCTCCCTCGTCTATGCCAGCTAGCCAGCCATACATACATACATATATATATATATATATATGTGCGGTGTATTTTGACTTTTCTTCTCTCACACACTAGCTTTCACCAAAGATTCAGATGCATGAGGCTGTCATTTCTCATTGTTCTCAAATCCACCCTAATATCAGATGATACAAAAACACAAGGGCTTGGAGGATTTAAACCCACTCGGTAGAAAGACTGGCATCCACACGCAGCACGTTTATGGATATTTCACACCTAGGAAAACCACAGCTGCCTTAAACATTTCTCATCCTTGCACAACTATTTAGCAAGTTTGGGATTTTGTTTACCTCTACCCAATTTCATTCTTCATTCACATTTAGACAGCAGCTACTTCTAACCCGTAACTAAAACTAAATTTAATGAAAAGCAGGTATCAAAGTTCAGCACATCCTTGAATCAGCCTCTAGAAATAGTGACGGTTCAGACAAAAATAAGCAGTAAGCAATAAATTCCCTCCCCACAAATCCTTGCCAGCAAGTCTAGTCAGCTTCTAATTAAAGAGCTTAAGGGAATAGAGCAGCACACTTGCAGATACAATTAATACACCCCAAAGTAGCTATTCCATCACTGACATGCCTAACAGGGTAATGCTCTCCCCAGTGCCGCTCTTACCTTGCCCGTTTAAGGAGATACAACTGAAAATCTTACAGTACCACGTGCCGGCAAGGATTGGGACTCCATCTAACCTCAGTGAGGAAGCATGTAAGTTGGCTTCCTAGAAGCAGAGCCAGGAGAGGCCACTGCAATCATCCTGCCATTGGCCCCATACTTGCATTTACACCAGGAGATGAGTGTGGCCAGCAGAGAAGAGAGGCTGTCCCTAGGAACACGGCCTCTCACTTTGATACCCACTCGAAGCATGTTGCACAAGATGCCTTTCACTCTGCTCACTTCAAAGTGGAAACTAATTTAGCAGTTCCCTGCCGGCAGCGTAGCCAGGTCTGTACCTTGCCTTGTGTGTTTCGTAACACGACCAAAGGCCACAACAGGTATTTCCCAGGTGCACAGAGTAAGCATGCTTTGGGAGCTAACACAACGGACTAGGAACACAAGTACCTGCATTTGATTTCTACATGTGTTAGGCTGCTGCAAGGCCCACCCAGATCAACAGGATGATAATCCACTTATTTCCATCACTGAACCCAAATTCACTGACTTGGCTCTTGCTGTACAAGAGTGCAAGAAGTGCCCTTACTGGAATACAGCACTTATAAATACTAAAAATACAACATTGTTCGTTTTTGTTGTTGTTGTTTTGTTTTGTTGTTGTTTGTTTCTTTCCAGTTATCCCTGTGTTTGGATACCAGACCAGCAAACATCTACGCTAAGTGCCAAAATACAAGTTAAAGTCATTACTTCTTTTTTAAGTACTGACAAACCCTAGTCCTTGTTTGCTCCATTGCTTTTACTTTTTCCCCTGCACATCCCTTCAGTCTAGAGGTACTCCTACAGTTTGCCTTCCTTCCCCATCAGCTTCTGTAGCTTCAGCTTCTGAGTAGCCTGAGAAGCCCAGAACCATACAACATCCCGAGTTGGAACGGACCCAGAAGAATCATCAGTCCAACTCCCTGTTGGTGGTGCCTTAGCTTCCCCTCCTTGATAGACTGTCAATCACAACAAGAGAAACTGAAGAGAAAGCCAAAAGAGAAGGCAAACCTCATTTCACAAAAGACAGTTTAGATGTCTCAAATCAGGACACCTACTGCCTAGAATAATATGGGAGCAGATGGTATAAGGAAGCCCATAGAATTCCAACTAAAATAAGGGCAAAACAAAGAAGGCAGTGCTGTCCTTTACCACCACCTCCTACCCCACAAACGTATCCTTTTATCCTAGATAATGATTCATTATCTACTTTAGGAACAAATCAAGATGTACAATAAGACTGAGACCTTCTCAGAGAACATTATTTCTTTCTCCCTGACCAGCCTGCTATAGGATTCACACAGGATGTGCTTGATTCTCAGCAGACAAGACACTGGTTTCCATAAACTGACAGCACATGACCACATGCAAGTTGAGATCACAGTTACTCACCTGACCACGAATGAAAAAAATCCATCCTCAGCCAGCACTACTATGTTACGGCCCAACTCGTGTGACAAAACGGTTATCAATAGCCTGAGTTCACAGTCAGCTCAATTTTATTCTCTAACTGAATAACATCCTCCCCCTGTGTGCGTCCTCCCCCATGTGGAAGCCTAGAGTCAAGATCTTGACCATTAATGTCTTGTGAGGCAATTTACACCTACAGCATCTATCCACATACACCCAATAGTCTGGCAGGGACAACAGGTTGAAGAACTTATGCAAGGGGACTAAATTTGAAGTTGGAAACTTTGTACTGAAAATATGCAATATTTTTAAGTACACATCAGAAAAAACAGCATGCTGCCCTTCAGCAGGCCAGCCTTCCCCATCTCTGAGTACAACTTCCACTAGGAAGAGATAGAAGAGGAATACAGATCTACATCATAATGCAAAGACTCAAGTTGTACGTGAGCTGAGAGAAAATTCAGAACAGGTTCTCTATCTACTGAACAAGCTATTCCCACTCATTGCTTCTCCAGAAACAGGATCCTCTTTGTGAGATCAGTTTAAGTATTCTGGGGACCTATTCCAGCAGCAGAATTTACAGATACTAAAAACGAGACAACACCCAATTACACCTGAAAAAAAGATTTTAGAACAAGTTATTCACTTCAACAGCAATGCATTACTGAAGCCAGACAGTAAGCAACAAGACATGCAGCAGCAACCTGAGGGTGAAGTTGCTGAGCTGCTGATAATGGAAATTAAAATTATCCTCTGTACAAAAGAATCAGAGGGTTGCCAATATCATACTTAAGACTGTAACAGTGGTAGGGATGTGACCAAATTCAAGGACCGCAAACGTTACTCTAACGACTGCTTTGCTGGAAGGACTAAGTTTATTGAGCACCCTGATTCTGATGACTTTGACTTATTATGATTATACAAGAGAATTCAACAAGTTAAAGCAGGAAAAGAATGAACAGCCAAACAAATAATAGATTTCTCAAAATAATGCTATTAGGTCAAATATGATTTCAACTCATAATTAACCTCGGAGTATCAACTCCATCCATCTTCTCTTCTTCATTCAGTTATGAGAGGTCTTGTTATATACTTGGGTCGATTTCAGGCCTTTCCTTGCTGTAGCTCCCTAAGAGACTGGATTTTTGCTAGGTTCTTAACATCATAGACAGAATTTTCCTACCCATCAGCCAGAAATCCCCTTTTTCTCCCAGTCTAAAAAAGTAACAATGGGCAAGATGTCAGCATCTTCACCTAATGTGAAGGAATAAAATATATTCATCACAGTACTCTAGTAGAGAACTCCAGGATGTAATCAATCCCTTAAGGATGTTGAAGAAAACTTAATTATGCTCTCACTGAAATATGGAAAGAGAGCTGTTCAAAATCCTATTAACAATTTATCAATTTTGGCTTTTGAAAACCACATCACTCTTCAATGCTTTATGACAACCAGGTACAGTTGTTTTTCACAAGGCAAGCAAACACAAGGGAAGGATCTTCCCAAAAGGATACAATTAACAGGCAAAAGACCTCTTAGTCTTTTTTTCTTTAGGTCCTTAGAGTGAGCAGCAGAGAAAGATGGTGAAAAGCTAACCTCATAAGAAGGAGCACCAAAGAGACTTTGTTAATGTGCAAGCGACAACAAGCACAGGAAGCTGAAAGCAGACAAGTTTGCCCCAGCAGCTGCTTCTCCTCCATTCCCAGAGGGGCAGCAAGTCCCTGGCAGACATCTCCATATGACACTGGAGCTCCGCACTTCCTGAGGTTGGATGAATACTGCATGTGCCTCTGTGGCTCAGAGAGTGCTGCAGCTGGCAAACAGACCCACTGCAACTTCTGTGAACTATGACCTGCTCCTCCTCAAGTCAGCATATAGGTGCCTGAATGCTAAAATATTACCTGAGCAGGGTTTGCAAACTTTTGCTTGTTGAGCCTTAACTCCCTGGAAAAGAGTACCTGTCTCTATCTGCACTTTTTGTTGCCAAGTCTTGCATTGTTTTACGGAGATTAGATCCCATGCTTACAAACCCAGCAAGTATGTTTAAAAAGGATGAAAAAAGGGAAAGAAAAATAACCTTTCCAAGCATCACATAGGAAACACCTCTTTCACCTCAGGCGTTTCAGTCTGGTCTTCCTTTTACTTCATTTATCCTGGCAGAGATTCCTCGTTACCTTGAGGTCAAATGACAACATAGTCATTTTCTTTCCTGTGGCTGATGACCCCAGGCTTTTCTTACACCTTTAATTCAGTGATGCCTTATATATTACATCTCTCTCAGCACTGGAGTAGAGTTTCCTTTACTTGCCCATGGCTGCGAAGTAGGATAGGCAACGTTATTCAGTCTTGCAAAGTCACCCTTCATTATGCTGTAAAAGGATGTGACAGCCTGATAGCAAACACTATCTTTATGTAGGCTGAGAATGTCAGCTCTGGGACTGTATCTGGAGTACGTGGACACAATTCATTTAGCTCCTTAGCTGCTGATCGACACTGAATCCTTTTAGAGGGAAAGTGAAAGCTGCTACCACCTACATTCAACTGCTCCAACCCAAAACTGGAAAAATTCAGAAAGCTTTCATTTCAGTCTTAGTTACAGTTAACTGTGGATGCATGCGAAGTAACTGTTGTACCAAAAATCAATTTCAATCCAGTATTTTAAATTTAGCTTCAAGAATCTTTCACTAGACTATTATCAAAGAAAAAATCATTGATTAGAAAGCAATCTTTTGCCTAAAAACCAAGAAGAGAAACCCACCTACTGCAATTTCAAGACCCTCTGTGGAGCTCTGCTGCTATCTACTATACAACCGATAACCTCTCTCTTTTGACATGCTCCCATGACTTCAGAACAGTCATCCAGTGTTCAGTGGAATACTGAATAAGATGGTATTTTGAGAATAAAGGTCTCAATACATTACAAAAAAGGAGAATAAAACAAGTCAGTTACCACCAAAAATACCATCCAATAGCTCAAACATAGAGGAGAGTTCAACACAAAGACAAAAGCAATTTTCCATTGGGTTTGACTCTACCTTTCTCACCTACTTACCTGGCAAAATAATGTGGACAGCACACAAGCAGCACTGGATAGATACCTATACTCCCTGAAGTTTTAGGAAACCCATTCTGCATTAAATGTAAGATTTTTTTAATTTTTTTTTTAATGCAGTACATGTAATACTAAACTGCATAACAATCACTTGGAAATACTCCTCTCTGTCCACTTGCACACCAGAACATTTGGCTGTGACATATTAGAGAAAGCTGGATGTTGATCCCAGCACAGAGGATATGAGTAACAACTGCCTTGATGTTTTCTTCTCCCTTAGTAGGTAAGTCTGCCCCTTTCTACTGTGACTCCTCAAATATCCTATCATTTCTTCCAAAAAGCTCCCATCAGACTTCCGAGGGCTGTATGGTTGAGGCTGAACATTTGCATAGTAAAGTTTGAAAAGAAGCGTCAAAAACTCTAATGCTATAAAAGAGGAGGTGAAAATACTATAAACTATAATGTACAGCAGATGAGAAGCACAAAGAACCTGCTCAAAATATAACCACTTGACAATTGTTTTAAATTTAATTTTCTCATTCCTAACAAGAGAGTGCCAGTAAATTCACTACACCTCTTTGTCCTTGAAGGCAAACGTCAGAATTGAAGAAATGTTGAAAGAAGTTATTCCCCAAGTTCACCGTTAATATTTCTTTCTTATTTGTGGCAGTCTTCGGGGGCAGGACTGTACCAAAAGAACCAGGGTAGGACAAAGTAAAGGGGTGGCCTTCTGCTCCCAGTTACTGTGTTTTGGCTAAGGATAACCAGCATCCAACATGCTTTGTCCTAATCAAACAACTATATCAACTCCAACAGAGACAAGAAAATGTGAACAAGGCAAGACATAAAGGTCCTCACCATTTTGTCACCCACAAAATGGGAGAAGTGCAGTTAACAGCACTAGAGAAATGTTTCCTATTTGATTTTATTAACTGATTGACATGAATTAATGCATTGGGATATTTGATTGTGTCGTAAAATGTGTATATGAACATCATGATTCAATTTAATGTACCCATTACTGCTTGATGTGCCATTATATTAGACTAAATTAAAAGCATTTTATGGAAAAAAAATTACAATTAAAGACTCAAAATTGATTACATTCATAACTTAGAGGATATTCACTTCTATTCATGTTTTGAATAATGACAATAAAAGAACCAGAAAACAACACAGACTGCATAAAGATGGACAGAAGCGACCGTGTCAAAGATCAACAGTATGACAAAAATGAGGGGTCAGTAAAGCCCTACCTCACCTTCGAAGCATCTGAAAACAAACCATCAATACACCAACAGTGACTGCTATCTATAGGGTTCATTTTTGTAGAGCCCCTCACTGCAGCAGCACACAGGATGCACAGGAGATGCGATGCCTTTCTCCCCAGTCACATAGCTATTGCTCTGTTTGGGGTGTTGTTTTTTTATTATTATTTTTAAATGTTCTCCACTGCAGATATTGCAGTCTTGGACCACAGCCAAAGATTTCAATCCTGTATCAAAACTTCAGTCCTAGTTTTCTGTTTGGCTGCTATTGTTTTAAGGCTGAATATTGCTCTGTAGTCAGTGAAATCAGCACCATGGATCTGTATCACTGCTCATTCAAAGCTTTCTCATGAAAATACAATCCCTTTGACTACGATAATGAGTGAGAGGGCCTACTTTGTTGGTTCATACTGCTGGAGAGAAATGTCCATAGCTCATTTCCCTAAGCATCAATATCTGCCATGCAGACAGTGTGCTGAAATAAGTTATGGGAAGCAACACGGCAGGGAGGGCATAGGGAATGGCATCAACTAAACTGACAATCTTACATGAATTAAGCACATCTTACAAGTTTCAGTGGGGGAAAACAAAATGCACACAAGCATGCAGCTTTAGGTACTTTAAGATCATGCAAGTCACTTCCAAGAGACTGACATTTACTTGCTCTAAAACCTTCTAATGACCACTTACAAGCTATTGTGTAGCTTTATCCAGTGCTTAATCATCTCTGTTAAAAATATTTTGCTATTTTTCATCTGGATCTTTACCTAAACTAATCAGATGATATAGAACAAAACCAGGAAGTACATGTACACCCAGGCCCATTAGAGAGTCATTTCAGATCCCAGTTAAGATGGCTATTAATTAGACAGTGAAGCAGTGCTAAGGGACAGCAAGTTTCTAGGTTGTCATCACCAGCCTATTTCCTAGGCCTGTTATAAGACCCTCTCTTTTGTTTGAATTACCTGAGACAAAAGATGTTTCACAGATTAATAAAGCTGAGTATCTGGAAAAACAGTATCATGTTCTATGGACATGGATATATCTATTACGTTCACAAAATCTAACAAATTCTGGCAAGTCCATTTCTTTCTCGGCAGTACTTAAATCATGTTTATTCTTTGGCAATGTGAGAGTCCAAAGAAATGGCTGTGTCCTTCCTTTTTCTTATCATCATCTGCTACACAATTTGAAAAGTGCAAGTTGAATTTGAGATCTTTAAATTTCAATTTATTTCTAAAGTCCTGACAAAAAAAGTATTTCTTAGTCTCCAGTGTGGTCACACCCCATACAAATGTGCTGCTTGGTCAAATAAGACAGCATTCTGTATTTCCTTGCTAGTAGCACAGGTATTTTCTCTAATAGGACCAAAAGCCTGAATCTTAGTGTGATAATGCCAACCATCTGGACTTGTCTGTTCAGGGATATTCATTCTGAGTTTACCACCTGGATCTCAAGGAGGTCCAAGTAAGGGGAAGAAGGTACCACGCTGCCCTCTCAACAGTTGTACTCAAGTCAAGTGGCAGCATCATCACAAGTTGACTTTACAAGCTAAAGGGAACCTAATTATACACAGTGAAACAAGAAAACCCTTTCTGGAGTCAGAATGGGCAGAATCTAGCAGCACAATGCTTGACCACCAGCTCTAAACTGAAGAGAAGAGCTCTGAGCCCTGGTACACTCCCAGCTACCATCTGCTTCTGCCTCTGATGCCTACATAACCTGAAGGGCAGGTGGCACAGCGAGGTAGTGCAGTGCCCTGCTTTTCTTCAACTGGAGGCTGTGACCCAGCTGGTCTAAGTGGGTCAAACGCTGTAAGCTTTCACTGCAACATGCTAAAAATGTACTCATCCAGGCAGGACGCACCTTGACAGCCCACAGCTCACATATTCCCTCTTCTCCTCCATCAGCTGGCCTGGCACTGGCAGATAAAGAGGCAGAACAATGCCCCGATCCTGCATGGAAATGCTGTAGCTGCCATGCCTGCTGCGAAGGAAATTGACCTGGATCACGCTACCTCATTTACTCCATTTCACTCACAGCACAAGGCCAGGGGAACACTTCTATTCGGGAACCTAATGCTATGTGTGACTCAAAGACAGGCAATGGGGCAGGAATTTCCAGAAATAGGGTCAAGAGAGGAAATGATGAAGCAAGAAAACCTCAAAATGCATTACACGATAGATAGAAGACTGGTAGATATACAGATAGAATACACAGGTGTGAAGACAAAACAACAGAGGCAGTAGGAAATTCTGGAAAACTTGGCATTTCCAGGATTCTCAGCCCCAGACGTTTCTCCAAATCAGAATGCAAAATGTGGGGAGTGTTGTTAGTCCATCCACGTGAGACAGCATGCTATTACTGGCAGAACACTGCAAAGATATCGCACAAAGTTTTTAGGTGTTGAGCAAAGCAGTTCCAATTCCAAATGTGCCGAATCCCATGGACATGCAAAGGGTTGGTCTGTAACTAAATCCATGAGAGCCTCTCTCTGCCAGAGGACCAGCACCAGCAGTGGGTAACACTGGCTAGTTGTTAGCATCTGTATTCTGTATTTTTCTTGGAAAAGAGGATGTTACTGCAAAATCCTGAAGGATTTTCTCAGCACACACAGATTCTACTCTTAAGTAGGGGTTTTTGGACACCATCCAAACAAGTATTTCTGATGAAACTCAGATGCCTGAAGGGTGGCCTGAGACATGTCCCACTTTCTGCAAACACGAGATACAGAACAAAAACTGGGCATGTTCCTTAACAGGAAAAAAAAGGAAGGAAAAAAGGAAAAAAAAAAAATGCAACCAGACATGTGCCATCAAGAAGCTTGTACCCGTGTCCCAGACACAAATCCCTCTACATCTCCCCAAAGCTGGTCTCCAGTAAAGGCACAGTGCTACGAAATGCACCTCAGACTTAAATCTGACACATTCCAGTTCCCCATTATTCATCACATACCCAAGGAAGGAATGAAACCCTTTACATGACAGTCTTTCCCTATGAAGAAATCCACTCTTGTTTGCATGTTCTTCTGGTTATTTAAGAGGATTAATTTCTTACTCTGACTGTGAGTGTATGTGAGTAGTTTCTCCATACCTGACATGTAGAAGCTGCTACAGAAATGGAAGGAGAGAAGGGAACAGGTAACCTGCTCCTTAATTTTGTTTCTTTGGAGGACACAAAGTCCTGTTGCCTTGGAGGGTGAGGTAGCTCTCCTGCCTCACAACAGGGTTATTAACATGCTGCAGGCTGTGATCCTGATGTACACTAAGCTCAATACAGCAATCATTAATAAAAACCTCTGAAAATACCTAAAAACAACAAAAAGCCTTATGTCAGCATGCACTGAGACTCTGCACATTACTGCCTGTGGTCTGACTACATGCACTGAAAACAAAACACACAGCTAAGCAATAAAAACAGCATTTGGAGACCACAAACATTTGTTCCATTGAAAAGGTACAAGAGAAGAGCTGGCACTCTAGGGGCTGTTTTGAGATCCTGTCTCCATCACGAAGTCATTTCACGGCCATGAAAAACAAACATAAAGGCATGTTTTCGCTCTTGCTTCGCAGGCCTGCCTTTATCTTCCCTGAGTGTTTCAGCTGACACCCCTGATTTGATATCACGGAGAAACAGTTTCCAAAAAGCAATCCTCTAATTCTGCTAATATCCAGCTTGGATTCTGATGAATATCCATACTGGACCTATGGTATTACAAGTTTGGGAAAATTCGCATATTTGTGGCATTGTTTTTTCACCACATTTCATGCCTTTCTGAACTAATACTGTTACTTCATGTTGTAAAATGCTTTTGTTGCTCTTCATAGGGTATTCTTCGTTATTCAGTATTTTAGTATGCTAGTCAACAGCAATTAGGGTATGGTAGAGACAAATACTGTACAAATCCAGAAAAGGCTGGGAGCTCAAATCAACATGGGACTCGTGAGAACAACAATTAGAAAATACTTAGTCAAGATCCTCACAAGTCATTAACAGTTTGGGGTATTACCATTTATAGCATGCTTTCTTTCTAAGAAGCTTTTAAAAGCATCTGGTTTTCCAGTAACCACTCCAAAGTATCCCGCAACATGAGCAATGTTCTAAGAACCACGGCTGTTATTGTTCTGGGAAACGAGGGGCCGAGTGCCACGATGCCACTTCAGTCTAGGCATCAGAAAGGAGCCCGTTTCTGAAAGACACAAGGCGGACATGCTGAGATATGTGAAGGAGGAAGCTGCAGCAGCCTTGTGGAATACCCTCTTGAAGAGATGCCAGCAAGTAAATTGTTGCAGAAAGAAGTACAACGCATGTCAGATTTTTAATTACATGTCTATTTCCCCAACAAAGAAGTGCAATTAAAGTTAATCATTTCTATTATATTACACAATGCCTCCATTACTAATGGAACCAGGAATGCATGAAAGAAACGCACATTAATACATAAACACTCTTTTCATCCAGATGAATATTTTGTACTCCAAACATTCAAATATAGCACTGCTCAATTATGCATCACCCGCTTTAGCACACAACCACATCGAAAGCCTTTGGGGCACAGGGAAGAAGAGAGCGAGGCTGACTTACGAACTTCAGCATCCCTAAAGATGTTCGTTTGCCCTCACGTCCTGAAAGCATCCAGGACAGCATCCCCCAGCTGCCTCTGACAGCTGTCACCCCCGTATACTTGTGCACGAACCGGTGTGCCTTTCCGCCTTCCTCTGAGCCCAGCACAGCACAGCTATGGGACTTTCTGTATGTTGTGCAAATAATAAGCTGTCTGAATAACAACAGGAAAGACCAGAGGCTTGTATAGCGGAATTCAGCACCATCTAGCATAACTTGGGCACACCCTGCTATTAAGCTCTATTTCGCTTGCTGGTGTCAAACGTGAGCAGAACAATTGAGCACAGGGGGGGGATCTACTCCTGATTTACAGCAGGCATATGCACAAGCACGGTTTGACATGTTTCTTTCCAGTGGCTGCATGAATAATATTTATGGCTTGCTCTATTTTTATAGACTCCTACAGCTCCTGCAATCACTATCCTGTTCTACCCCCTGCATACGCCTGGCATATAAGACAAGAACTTGCCATTTAGGACTGAAGAGGTGTCTCTCAAAGCCAAGCAGTGAGACTGTTGCACAAATATCTCCTAATGCGTGGTAGTAGCTCATCTGAACAGCACCCAAGGGAAGCTTCCACACCTGCAAGACATGACCTCAGCCCACAAAGGCCAGGACAGACTCCCCTATCCCTGCAGTGGATTCTCTTGCCCAGTATTTGAGTGAAAATAATACTAATGGCAATGCTCAACCCCTCTGCCAGCCCTACTGCAGAGAGTGACACTGAAGTGCCGCATGTGCCCCGCTCCTTGAGCGGATTGAGCCTGCTGTCAGCCAACTTGAAAGCTGAAAACGCACATAGGCATGAGTGATGCCTGTGCCATGTCCCAAGATGTCCTGCTTGAGCTCCTCTCCACACCCCCATGCCCATTGGTGAGTCCCAGCACGAGTTCACATGAATGTTTGTGGAGAAGGAAAAAGACAGCCAGCCTCCAGCAGGACAGGACCCTCCAAATAATCACAAATACAAACTTGTTCTCTTCTAGGTAAGCACATGCTTGAATGAAAAAAAAAAAAAAAAAAAAAAGGCAAACCAGTCTAATCAGCAGCAAAGGACTTGGGCATTTTTTATTCCGGCCCACAATCCAGTAGAGATTTCCATATGACCACAGATGACTAGTTCCCTAGAAGTACATAGGTGCTCAGCCCCTCCTGAATTAACAGCTGGTGCTCCAGGAAAGGAGCGCAGAGCTGAGGCAGCTTCTCAGCCCCAGAACTCACTCTACTCTTCAAGTTCCCCTCGCAACGTGGACAGAGAGAAACCTCTGCAGCAGGACCAGGGCACTCCCTGTGTAGATGCACAGACAGTGAGGGGGCCATTCAGAAAACTAAAATCCAAGGGTGATTTTTATCCATCTGTGTATCATCAATAGCACACAAAACCACGCTGGCAAGCAGCTAAAATAAACAATTATTTCACTCCTATGAGTGATGAATGACCAGAAATTGCCTAAAAGCAAACTGTGCACGTATGAAGCACATTAAAGAAAGCCAGAGGAGTCGCACCAAAATAAATATATAAAAAGTACAATTTGGCAAAGCCCAGCATCTTGCTTTGAAGTTCCTACAACTGAGTAATTCAAGTAACTTAGTTTCTAAGTCTTCCTTTTGACTTTCTGCCAGTAGAGACAATTAGCAAGAAACTTTTATGTCCTGGCTGCATTTTTCTTTAAAGCTGATAACACCGAGTACATTCAAATGGAGTACTGACAGCTTTAACTGCTTTTACTGTGGTGATGAACCATCTTGGAAAGAAACCCTTAAGAAGCAAATAATTTGCAGAGAAAATATATTGTTTTAATTTCAGAAAAGTTGTGCAAGCCAATAACCAATGGGGGACATCATTATCAACGCTGTCTACAATTAATTTACATGTATGCCTCTAGAAATAGCAATTCCTAAAAAAAGGCAAGCTATACCAAAGCAGAAGAGAAGGTCATCTTTTTTTTGTGAGCACCCCCACTGGTAACCACTCTCCCTTTTACTCAACCCAAAACATACTTTTAAACTTTATGGGCTTTTTTCAAGTTGAAATTAAACACTGGACAAGAAACTCAAAGAAAACACATTCAGCTACAGCAGAAATAAGCCTTTTTTCTATATTTCCTTTGGACATTGAAAACCTACAACTTCCTGCTCTCCTCAAGCCTTCAAGCCATCTGCTCCTTCAGAGCTGTGGCACATCCCTCGCTCCAGGCCTGCTGGTCCCCAAGACAGATGCATTTCTCTGCGAGGCAAAGGCCAATGCATCAGCTCTACCACACACGTCTGAGAACAGAGACCCATTGTCAAGCATCTGCAGCCTTCTCTGTGACCCTGACGTACACCTCCCTCTGCCTAACAGGAGCCCTCAGTTACTCCGGCTCAGCACCGTGATGTCTCTGCTGGGCTGGGCTGGCTCCTCCAGGTCAATTCTGCTCAGCCCAGAGCTCTGCTTGCTGTCATGCTCAGCACCAGGAGCCTGACTGCCAGCTGCCAAAGGATGCCTTCGAATAGCTGTTTCTACATAAAACAGAAATTGAACATTGCGTGCAACAGGCGAGCCTACCCAGGAGGAGGCTAAAAAACAGATCACAAAGCAACTAGGGTGAAACAGGACTAAGTTCTGAGGCAGCAAAACCAGAAGCTCGGTGGCATAAGCACAAAGGGAAGGTGGCTCATTTCTTCCCTCGGAATAAAGGATCTGTAGGTGGCAGTGAAGAGCATGGAAATGAGGGAAACATCCGCTTGAAAAAGGATCTGCTGGAAAGAGAAAGGATATTCAGCAACCTCTGGAGTGGAGCTCCACATAAAGGAGCTGGTTTTGAGAATCAAACGGTCCAGCTCTTTAGAAGCCTTCTGCATCCCATTCTAAAGATACATGCTTTTATGAAATTATCACTTGAAATTCAAGATGCAGAATGCCGAGCAGTATTTAAGAAGAAATTAAGTGTTTTCTGAGATGCCTTGAAATAAACATCAAGACCATGAAAGAGAAAACATTCAGTGGAATTTCCAGTCAGGAACTGCTGTCAAAGAATGGTATTCAAAATGAAATAATAGGAAAAAAAAAATAATTAAAAAAAATAAATCACTGAATGGTTATAGTTGAGTCTGATCCATACATTCGAGCTTATAAGAATCAATTATTTTCAGCTACACATCCTCATCTACATATAAAAAAACTCCACACAGCCTACATGGTATAAAGCTAAATTGCTAGCATTATGCAGCAGATAAATATTCTTTTGTATGAATTGACAGGCACATCATTTACCCTGGGTTTCTGCATAGGCAGCTAGTAACTGAAACTAAGGACTGAATTACGTCCCAATTGGTTTAAATTAAGTCAGAAAAATAAATGTACAAATCTAAAAGCCTCTGGAATCTGAGCAGTTTCCACGTATGCAAATGAGAACAGCACTGCACGTGATTTTCACCATGATCTTATTAAACTAGTAAGCTTATTTGTTGAAGACATTACAGAACACCTGCCAACGTCTTTAAAGAAGACAAAACCTGAGCAGTGGCATTCTCTGGCAGAGACAGAGTTCTGTTCATTACAGATGGTGCTTCTGATGTTGCAGGAATATGAAAGCAGATATTTCAGCAATCTTAGCCTAGCTATCTGAAATCCTTCCAAAGCCAAGACCTCTAGCTCTTCTAAGTGTTGTCAAATGGAAGGTTTCAACAGTCTCAAAGTGACAATTTTGCTAAATCCTTCCTGTTCAGCAATAAGTTGCAGATTGCCCCAATCCAGAAAAATCACATAGTTTAGGAATAATCACAGAGCATTTGCTACTGAACTGTTAACGTTAAACCTACATAAACATTAGAAGTTTTTTTGGGTCACTGTCCTGACAAAAAGATATGATGAAAACCAAGATACTAACAGACAAGTTTCTTTACTGGATTAGTTCTCCTGGTTTTCTGAACTATTAGCTGGAAATCAACCCTGAGGAAAGATCAACTCGCAAAGCCTTTGCGGTACAGCATTGACTAACAGGGTGCCAGCAGGAACACGAGGCTGCACGAGGTCAGGCAGGGATAAAAGGTGGTTTGAAACCAGCTGAACTTCAATCTTGCCAAAGCCAAGCACTTTGGACTCACCTGTGTATTTACTTAGCTTCTCAGCAGGGTCTCTGCTCCTGTCACTTTAGATGTTGCTTTAAAGCTCTGTCAGGTAGGTCTCCGAGAAATGCCACCACATTGCAGACACCCCCGTGTCTTCAGAGTCTGCTGAAAAGCTGTAGGCAGGGAGCTTACTGGTATCAGATTCTGTTCTTCTCTCCCCTACCCTTGCTCAGCTCAATTTAGCTGTTGTTTTAATTCGTTTGTTTTCTAACTTGCCTCTGGGCTTTTAATTAGAATTACGGCAAACAAAACACAGACAATGTTTATGGGTCTGAAGTAATGATTCACCGAGAATTATTTGTTTACAGTGTAGGTGTGAGGCATGCTGCTTTCTCACAGCCAGCCAAGGAAGAGGCACAGCTCCAAAAGCTCTGCCTCTGGCCTACCAGCCACAGAAAGACGCCCTGCTTGAAACGCATCTCACAGTACCAGAAGCTGAAGCCACCAAGCTGAACTTCACAGCCTACAACTGTGGCATTAGATAGTTCACAAAATTACGCAGTAACTGGAGTACAGAATGTGTGCTCTCCTCCATTTGCCACCATCCTGGCCAGAAACAGGCTGGAAGGTTTGAATCTTCTTCAAAGGCAGCCACCATTAATGTCCCCTGTGAAAATTAAGTATTTGGCTCTGAATCCAGCACAGCTGTATCGCACTGTCTTCAGTGTTCATCCTCTTCCTACTGCAGACACACACAGCCACGGTGATTTGGCCATCAGCTATGGAAACCTGGATTTGATTTCAGCTGTGATCATGACACCAGCAGAGGATGCAGATTTTCACGACCCAAAAGTTGCATTCGCTGCTCATGCTACGGATGCTTTTAGCCCAGGACAACCGTCCTTTGTGAGCCCCTCTGACAGTTCAGCTGCTCTTCAGCCAAGTCTCCTCACTCTCTTCTCTATGAAACACTGTCAGGTAAGATTCCTTCACCACTCTCTCAGTTCACTTGATACCTTCTGAACCCAAATGGGAGAAGATCAACCCTCTTCAACCCTCAGCCAGACCTCTGAGCTATCTTAATGACTTTTTGTGTCCTGCACTTACTAGCCTCTGCCCTCACCCAGTGCTCTAATGCACCCCTGCAGTTTTCCACGCAGCAAGCATGACAGCAGCTCTCAATTCTCTTTGCCACCTCACCTTGTTATATTCAGAGAAAGAAATAGCGTTAGCAACTCCATCAGAATACTTGGATGACTCCGCTGCTGCACCTCTCAGACGATACCGAACGTAACGCTATCTATAATTGAGTATTTGGCACATGTAATGAAGACCTATTCTTTAACTGATACAAGCAGAAAAAGCAACTTCACGAGGACTGACAGCTGCTCTAAAAGAAAAATGAAACCTTGCTGGAAGCAGCTGTACTTTCCCAATGGCCGGCCATCCCTTCTTCTCCCTGCATTGGTTTTGCCCCAGGAGATGTGGAGGGACACAGCAGCTTCCTCAGAGCACCTCAAGGATGAGGCAGAGATGTAAGGATGAACCATGCAGATATGTCAGGTTGAGCCACTTGGCTTGGAGCCAGTTACTTGCAGTCACAGTGGAGCTATCCAGTTGTCCTTCCTCCCATGGGTTCACTTAGTGGATTTATTATGGATTTATCAATACATAGTAAAAGCTCATTGCCAACAAGTAACTCTTCAGGAAATAATAAAGCTTCATATCTTCTCTTGTAGGACCCAACATCAAGGAGTAGTTAAAGAACCTGAAGGCGTTTTCTTGGCCCAAGTCGTACTAAAACACAATGTAGGTGTCAGAAGACAAACGTGATTTTAAGACTTTCTGTGAGTTCAAAGTGTGATTTTGTTTCTAAGACTATCAGCATGTTAGAAGAGGCCCATTACAAAAAAAAAAAAATGCATCTGGCAGTTCTTTGCAAGCAGTTGTTCTGTGAATTTCAGGTTTTCCATCATAACGCTTTTATGGCTCCTTTTAATACAATTTATGAAATTACTTTCACTACTAAGGGGGAAAAAAGCCTGTTCTTCCCCCATAATTCTGTACAACTTGAGTAATCAAGCAGCATGTGCTATAGAGAATGTGTTTTAGAAAACCTAAAAAACTTCAATGTACGCTCTGCGATATCTTGAGACAAGTTTAATTTCACTGGACTTAAGTTGGAGTATGCAATAATCTGTAATTTAGCTGACTACCAAATGGAAGAGAAACCACAGGGAAGCAGAAGTGGAAGAAATGACATCAACTTAAAGAGCTATTGAAAGCTTACTGAACAGAATAGCAGAGCGCAAGAAAGCTTTTGAAACACTAAAACTATGCTTTATTATATTTTCTTTTTGATGGTAAGAAACAGTGGAAGAAGGAGCTAGGTGTTTGGCAGCCACTGAACAGTGGTAGAATTTCAGAACAATTCTTACTCATTTATTGAAAAACCACCCCCAAGTGAAAAACAATTACTTTCTGTGGATCAGTTTAAAACTAGGAGGAAAAAAACAAAACAGAACAACAAAAAAAAAAACACCAACTGGCTCAGAGTGGAGAGCTGAGAATGATAAACCATCCAACGAAAAGTTTTACTTATTTAAAGCCTAAAAGGTACACATAATTTAAAGAAGCACTTCAAGTCATGACCATGTTCTAGATCACATTACATCTAAATTAAGACCTGAAAAAGACAAACTTCAAAAAAATAAAAATAAAAATCTAGAGTGCCATTGTGGAAAAGGAAACGAGAGAAAAGGAAGTCCTGTATGGGCGCTGATAAAGGATAGGGCAGAGGTACAAAGCCCTTGCCCAGTCCACTTTCAGCCTGTCACATGCTCTACAATGCACCTGACCAACCACCACTCCATGAGGCCATTTTATGCTAACATCTAGCAAGTTAATGGTTATTACTACCCTCAGTTGGCAATATCTGGATATCTAGTGCCTTCCTTACCTGAAATGATTGCTTGTTTTTTCCCCAAATGCCTTAAGTACATCTAATTTCAGTAGGTAGGACTTCAGAGCTAAGCGAAGGTACTAGCTCACCTCCTATTGCCATCGTACCTGGGGTGCACCCAAGCTCTCTGTGCTCCAGAATCATACCGCATCACAACCACGGCAGCGAGGAAGCCCTGGATGTGCCATTATTTACATAAGCAGATTACAACATCATGGGCTCATCAGTTCAGCTATTGTGTCTTGTTAGCCTAACTAAATTTCGAACTCCGTAAGGAACAGCATTTCCCCCTGAAGTTATTAAAGGGTAGATTTCTTTTAATTAAACTCATTTACATGACTAAATTAGATTTAATTACTCCCATTCATTTCACTAATACCTCTCTTTGATTGGAGAAAGGCAACTTTTCTAATTGCTTAAAACAGGACTCGGTGGGTCTTTCCTAGTACAAGCTGGCAAGAGGAAACAATAGCTGTATGGCTGAAGGTGAAGAGATCAGTGCATATTCTGGGGCGTTATACAAGCTGCACAGCTTTTTCGATTTCATATTTGAGTTACCGTGCATGATGTGTGCAAACAGGCTAACAGAGAGGCAGAATTATTTTCTTTATATCCGTAACATCTGTAGTATTTAAAGCATGATTTAGAGCAAGTGAAAATTCACTACGAATCCTTTGTCAAGTACCTTAGAAGACCTAATCAAGACAAAATCATCACTAGGAGAAACAAACAGCAATTAAGCTTGATTCCTTCCTTTTTACTTTTGAAATTTGGAAAAACTTTGAAAATTTCCAACTTTACACATTCAGTACATTTTTATTGAACAATGTTTTCTCAACCTCTTTGTGAATCAGTTCGGAAGTTCATCGCTTCAATTCTGAACTCCCGTAACTGCAACTTCTGACAAATCTGAACTTTAAAGTTTTTCAAATTAGAAATTTCCAATTTTTGAAGTCTCCAAAGTACCACCACATCTGCAACTTCCCAAACTGCAGCTGTGAAAAAGAAACATAATTTGCATCGAGGCACTGTTCCACTTTTTCATGACCTTACCAACTATCACAGAAATCCACGCAAAAGGAGAAAAAGCTGAAATTTCTAGTGACAGACTTGATGAAATTAATTTTACAGGAGTTATCATGCTGGGAGTGGTAGCTATTGAAAGCAGAAAGGAGAGGCCCACTGTAGTAAGCTTTGCACAAATATTTAACAGAAGGTAATTCCCGTTCATCAGAGAAAAAAGGTAACACAGGAGGAAGTCTTTCGTCTTCAACACTGAACAGAAAAATGCGGCACAGAACTGGAGTGAAAGCTGGTCTTGCAGGGTCTTAGACACTTGCTCTTACACATGATGCTTCTCATCCTTCCACACCAGATAACAACTTGCTATCTGAACAATCCATGAAATCCAACTGTCTAAAGACAAAAATGCCACAATGCAAAGAGAAATCATCTTCACAGACTTCAAAATATCATCTGTGACCTGTTAAATGAAATACTGATACTACATTAATGTGCTGAAGTAACAAAGCACACTGAAGGTATCAGCAGCAAGTACTACGCAAAACTCTAAGATTTGAAATGGAACAAATACTGGAAGTCTGTGCCAGCACTCTTGCATACTGGACCACCAGATCAAAGACAAATCCTTACCTTCCATATATATATGACATATATAATTACATGTATAAGTTACCAAAACCTTAATCCACCTTGCCAGTCTGCCAAAACACAACTGACTTCAACCCATCATTCAAAATACTACACCTCATCTCTGTACAAAGCACACAAACATTACACCTCTAACAAAAGGTGAAAGTGCTATTTACAAAACAGTCTGTGCTTCACAGAATGGATATAATGATACGTTCACAAATTACATGATCATGTTTTTTCTTCAGATGTACTGAGATGCAGGAGTGCATTTTTAAGATATCCCAGATGAGGTGAATTAATTTCATTTTACTAAGACAAACACAAATCTCTCTACTATTTGGCACCAGTTCCTTTCATTAGATATAATTCTTCTGCCCCCTTTCTCAACATGTAAATAGTATTTATCCAACCACACATGATGTGTGGCCTAATTATCACACTAATATTTTTCAGGAAAAAAGATTAGTGTAATTAACGAGGAAATAAGAAACAAGCCCCCCTGCCCTGCCTTTTTTTTTTTTTTTTTTTAATCAGGTTCAAGAGTAATCATAGTGGTTGGGGAAAAAAAGTGTTTTGTTTTGTTTTGTTTTTTGACAGTTTTTAATAGATTTTTGCAATTCATGAAATCTTTCGCAGCAAAAACCTTACCACCTTTCTGGACATTTTTTTTCCTCTTCACTCTGCCCTCCTTCCAAGTTTTCTTAGTAGCTTTTTAGTTTATTCAGAAAAGAAAAAAAAAAAGTAAATCATTCCATCAAAAGTGAAGCTAAACTACTTATTTTTTGTAAGGTAAAACATTTGAAATAAGCACACAGCACACCTAATCCAATCCAGCAGGAAATAGAGTATTTCTGATGGGCACAGAAAGTGCATCAGACTTCCAGGTATGCAGAGCTAGACAGAAAGCCAGCAGAAGTCATGGAAGAAACTTGAAATAGCTTCAGCGGTTTAGAAGCAATCCAAAGGCATGCACCGATATTGCATGCATATGCAATATAATGGCTCCAAGCTATGCCTATTCCATAGGGAAATTCCTTAAGTCTCTGCAAATGAAATTTACTCCCATTCATACACATTTCTAGCCACTGATGATTTCATCTTGAATTTCAGACCTCAAAGTGAACCACAAATGCAGTGGGAACATTATGAAAGTCTCCTGAGACAATGCACTGCAATGAGACTTAATGACTGAAATTCCAGACTTTGTCAGCTCTGCTCAAAACCAGCTTCAGGTTCCCTCCTTACTGTTCAGTTCATTTGTCTGAGTCTTGAGTTACTGATAAAATCAAGAAACTGGCATGGATCGAGGTTATAATGCAATCCTTTTTCACAATGTTGACTTTCTTCTACTCTGGACTGGAGTTGGATTTATCACACACTCTTTTGCACAGAACCCAAAGAGAAAGAGCATGCCTTTCCTTGTCTATGATTACACAGTTTCAAAACCAGAAGTTACCACCACTGTTCTGACAGCTGTTAGCTTTGCTCTGTTCTGATTTTTATCAAATTCAAAGATTGAAGGATACATTTCAACTGCTAGAGATCAACTTCAGCAACAGAGAAACCCTCAGCACAGTCAGACAGGCAAAACAGAGAGCTGGTGCTCAAGCTAGTATATCTGGTTTCCTGGTGCAGAGACACTCCATGAACCCAAGTGCAGTCCTTCCTGCCCCTACCACACTCGAGGTTTGTACCCTTCTTTCCCACCAGTATAAGAGCACAGCACAAGAAGTATCAGGGTGAGGGCCTCATACTTCCCATCTGCCTATTACTAAGCAATGTTTCACATTTACATTTCATGGCTTTTGTTGTGAGCGTCCATCACTGAAAATAACTTATGTGGCGTTGACTTCTTCTGACAGAGGTTTTAGGTTTTGGAATTCATGCAAGACTGCCTTGCTCACCCCAAACATCAATTTCTTCCCCAGGCAGTGTTGACATCCTTAGGTTAATGCTCAACACAAGCAAGTAAAATTAGGAAGGGGGCAAGTTACTAAGTCTGCAGCACAAAGTGCTAACTCCCACCAGTAGCAAGCCTCACCAGCTACCAGCAACAGTAACTGCACCTTCTGGTTGGGAGCAGTTGTAATGTGATTTCCTCCTTCAGGTACCAGCTTGGAACTCCCATTTCAGGGATTTCTGGGGAAGAATACAACTGCAATTAGATGCTTATGCAAAGTTTTACTGTCACATTTAAGAAATCAATTGACAACATGTTTAGTTTCAGGAATATCATGGCATCACTTTTCAAATCCTATATGTGGAAGAAAACAGCTTTCTTGTTCTATTTTGACATGAAAACTTCTGCATGTCCATCTGACAACCAGGTTTCCTCCCTTTTACAAGAAAAGTTTGTTGCATCATCAGTCTTGAGGTGCGAGTCTGCTCTTACTTCAACCAAGCTAATGAAATTCCCCTAGCCCTAGCCAAAAACGTGAGTAAGCAACTGATTGTTCCATCACCGGAAAGAAAAAGATTGTTGTTTTTGTTTCTGTTTCTTCATTGTGTTGTTTTTAAACATTAAATAAATATCTCAGCTTTGTCTGTCACAAAATACCTGAATGACTTGCATGTCATTTGTCATACGCACTGTGGGCAAGCTTTGTCGTTCCGATCAGGGAGAAGATTTGGTAAGCATAAATGTCTATATGAGACTGGAATATGTCTTGAAAACTTCGAGCTAATCATGCCCCCTAACAAATGCTTTTGCTGTCGAGTAAGGCAAAAAAAAAAAAAAAAAAGAAAAATGTGCTGTTTAAAATGTTTGATAATCTGACAAGGCCATAAGGCTTAATGGAATCAATGATTACACACAGATGGATGATTAACTCTCGAGGTTTAATGTTAAAAAAAAAAAAAAAGAGTGCTGGATTGCTACTTAATGGAATTACGCTGCCCATATGGAAAAGAACTATACCCTGACTATACCCAGAATTATGGAACAGGTGGTAGATCTGGGCAGGACTGCTTGGAATGCACAAAAGCATTCTGAACTTGTGAGTGCCAGAAAAAAAAAAGAAAAAAAAAAGTCTTCCAAACTGTGTTAACTTTTCATGTCTGAGAATTCTAAGTGGTAAAAAAATTAACAAAATGATCCTCAAATCTCCTTGTTTTAAAGAAGAATCCTAGCAGCAATGTTTGCCTGCATGCTACAGCCCCACAACTGTTCAAAATATCCTTGTGCAGTTAAGGACTACTGTTCAACTTGCACACGACAATAGATCCTGATTTACAGCTTGATATGAATGCTGTAACCTACCAGGCCATGCCTACGTGTACACTTACTTGCTCCACTGCCTCTCTGAAGTGCCCCAGAGCACCAACCAGCTCCACAGCAGTGGCTCTGAAGAGCACACCCTCTTGCCATTTGAGCACACCCTACTCTTCCCCATCATTTTGTTCTTAGGAGTACTCTAAAGGTTACCATTCATTTTCCTTCTGTTTCCCCTGTACAAATTAACCTATGGGGACTTCATCTGGTGGCTCATCTAGAGACTTTAAGAAATAACTGTCATAGTTCTTCTACAAGCAAGGCAGAAAAGTGGCATTTTTAATACCTTTTTTCTGGACTTTGCCACAGACCCACTGTAAACTCTCAGGCCAGTCCATTACTTTCTTTGTACCTCAGACGAAAAGTATTTTCTACACACGTAGTAATATCCATAAAGGCACCTGGCCAGAAGAATCAGGAGGTAATCCTGCTAGAAATCAGATCAGGACTTGTAGTGGAATAACTGCATTAGCCTTTAGAATGAAGACAGGGCTGGGAAGCCATGGGTATGTACTTCAAGACCTATGTCAAAAGCAAATTTGGTGCCTGGATATCCATAGTCTTGCTAGACTCAAGGAACTTTGCTGGTACATTTACATAATAAGCACATAATTAAAATGGTATAGCTATCCAGAAGGATGTACTTACACTAAGAATAGCTTGCTTGTTTAGTTCAAACAATTTCCAGAATGACATCAACTAGATTAGAAAGCAAATGTTTTTGAGTGAAAATGCAACCGTCCACATAATAGCATTCCTAGAGAGGAGGAACTTCAGGTTCACACCTTGTTCTGGTAAAGCAGCTCCATATGGAAGTGTCTGAAGTCACACTTAGGCTCTGCAAGACCAGTCGGTAGAGAGATGGGCTCTGCAGAGATCTAAATTCGGCTTCAGACCTGAACTCCAAATCAGAGACTGCCGCAAGCAGGGCTTTAGCTTAATTTATAGCTCTGGTGTGACAGGATTGCCCATGGCTGCTCTCCCCGTCCCTGAGCCCCACACCAGCAGCAGATGGTCAGCAATCAGTCACCACGCAGCTCCATCCGAGCCCCAGCTCAAACTCTGAGCTTACCAGGACTCAGTCTATTCGCGGCAGCACGTTCCCGTGGCTTTACACTGTTGATCCAGGCCAGTTTCAGACAGGCTTCGCTTTTGCTCATTCCTCCTACTGTCAACACTTAAGGGACAGTTGTCACAGATGACCACTCAGAATATACTGAGGGCTTTTTTGATTTAATTTATTCATGCACTTCTGTAACCAAGGAAACAGAAAGGATTTTTCTCTCGCACATAACGTTTGCTCCCAAGGTTGTGGGTTTTTTATTTATATGTTTTTGATCCACAGAGTGTAACATTTGTTAAAAACCAAATGCCAAGCGACATCCCAAGCAGTTCAGCATTTCAGACACTGAACCAGGACCTACATGCTCTCAGTTCTTCCACTACTTCTATCCCTAGGGTTCCCAGCACCTGTGACTCCTCTCTCCCATCTTAGCCATCTTCAGTATTTTAAGTACAGATTCTTCCAGCAACTACCGTCTCATTCATCATGTGTTGGTCCCAAGCATAACAGAGCACCTGCCTAAACAAGACATGCTGTCGGAATCACACAGGTCAATCTGAAGAAGAGAGCGATGAGATGAGACTGCTTGGGCATTTGCATTGAGTGAGTATCTGGTCATCAGTGACCAGGTTATGATGACTGCCCAGTACCGACAGCTGCATCGAGTCTTTCAGAAGGGTGCTCTCCCTCTAAGTGCAATTCTGCACAGCCATCATAAAGGGCTCACAGCAAACCCAGAGAAAATAGAGCTGAGGAGTCTAAGCCTTGCTCTTCCCCTCGTGCCAAGCAGCACAACTTTGCTGACCTCCTGATCTGACACACCAGCTGTGCCCTTGCTGCTCTGTTGTCCTCAAGCATGAAACTGGAGCATCACCACATCGAGAGGCTTCAGTAAGGTTTGAGATTTCAGTCAGTCATTCAAAATGCCTTCAAACCTGTCGTTTCCTTGAGCTTGGAACACTGGTGTCTGGCCTGCTCAGTCCTAGGGTCCTTGCTCTGTCTCTGTTTTCCTCAGAAGCATATTACTCTAAGAAAAGCACGTGTAGCCCAAGTCTCCACAGGTAAATCAGTGTGACAGCAGCTGATCTAAGCAGAGCTCTGTTACCTGTCCCGACAACCCGGCTCATGATACCCCTTCTCTTTTTTAGTGTTCTCCCAGTAGAAGCTGGGGCTGATCTCCCAAACATTGATTCTTTCCCTCATTTCCTTCCTTTCCTCTTCCCTGTGACCTTTGCTAACTTGATATCTTTCCACATGTGCTGTCCCCACTGCTGGCAGCAAATATCTTGGTGGCGGTTCCTGTCACACACCAGACTTACCAGCTCTGCCTTAACCAGCATGCCACCCTCTTTCATTTCTTAAGGCCCTATCACATCTTCCCATCTCATCTTGGAAAATCCAACTTCCTGGCCCACAGCAAGAAGACAGACAAGTGACAAAGGGGAGGGAGCACTCGGTCATCACAGGGAAGAAAAGACCAGAGACAACTGAGTGCCTTTCCTAGTACTCCATGAAGATAAAGTCTGGGAGCAGAAGCCGCCTTTCTAAACAGACACAGCATCCTCTCATTCACAAAGCAAATGGGATGGCTTTCTCAGTGAAAGGTAATTCCACAGAAAAAGCTTTCTGTCTCGCACATCAGATCCACCTGCCTCTGTAGCTCACAGTGCAGCAGGGAAAAGCCAGCACTTGCTTGGCTCTGCAATAAAATGGGGCAGTTGCACACTGCAGTCCCCAAAGTGCTAAGTTGCACCGCTTCAGTCTCATCTGAAGCAAAGTGCCCTGTGCATAAGTCACAGAGAGCCTGTGACTGTCAACAAATCTCCTCTGAAGGCCTTTTCAGATCACCTCAAAATGCAAAAGACCCCCACCTCCACAGCCTGCCACTTCCACTTATTCAAGCACAGAGCCGGGGATGATGACAGCTCTGGCTGGTCTTCACACTGCATGGCCATTGCTCCCAGGACTGAACTATTCCTCTAAGGCAAAAAAGGCAATGCAGTCAGCCCCCGGACAGGGCAGGAAGGTTTCACACTCCGCACCTCCCAGGACGAGAAGCAATACAACTCCAGCAGTCATTCCCCATTCTGATGGCTTCTGCCAACTCGAATGGCAGCTGTACTCTTTCCTTAGCTTAATTGCTCCGTCACCATGGAAGAACAAAACAGAACAAAACCCGGTATGGATACTGGCATGCACCAGGGGAGAAACAGTCACAAGCCGAATTTGAGCTTGAAGAACCATAGCATGTTAAATTCACAAAATACAGACCATTTGAGACAGTAACTCATTTGTTTCTTACTATTCAGCAATTCTGATGGCAGTTACTGGCAGCAGAATTACTGCACAATGTCATCCTTACGGAACATAGGGTACTCTCAAATTAAATTGATACTACTTCTGCGCTGCCATTAGGATGACTTATTTGTTTCTGATTAATTAGATTTCATCTTCTTCCTTTTTGGCATTACATTTTCCTCCTGTTCAGTCTATCTGGACAGTCTAGGTCTGTGCTGGCACAAATCAGTCACTGCAATTCTGGATCAGAAATCTGTGGCTTTGATGAACCTGGCTTCTGGTTCCTGTCAATCCATCGCAGAGTATCATGAGACACCCAGACATACAGACTCACACGCACACATACAACACAAGATCTCTGGAAAAAAAAAAAAAAAAAAAAAAAAAAGGCAGCCGTGATAAGGTTGGCTTTTTTGGAACCAGACATAGGTGCCAACTAAAGGTCCTAGCAGCTTGTCTGCCAAAGCTTCAAAAGCTATGACAAACATTTGTCTCCTTGCTCATTTGAAGGCCTCGTCATCACTGGAGAGCTGGACTGCTAGAGGAAAAGGCTGGGAGGGAGGACAGAGCTTGACTGGTAGAAACTGTTGCTAAACCTCTGACGCCAACAGAGTTAGAGCAGTCAAGGATCCGGCCATCAGTGTTTTTGGCAAACTCATCTGAGCTTGCACTGCTGCTAAACTGTCAGAGTCTGACACTGCTCTTATAGAGCAAAAAAGAAACAATGACTGGGGCATTAGAACAAGTGGAGTTTTAACGATTTAAGTGAGTGAAACTGAGGTATTTCACATAGTTCCATGTGAAACTATATAGTGCTCCAAAATTGTGCTTTTTTTGGCATACAATGTATGGGGTCTCCAACGGGCAGATGGAAGAGCAGCTTATATTTAATAAAATAAAATTTGACATTCATGGCACATTATCATATACAGTCATACATTATGTATGATATAGACTTGGTATAGTTTGCACACAGTCTAAGCGTTTATCCTACAGATGGACAGGGAATTAGAGGGATAATCGTCTACATTATCAAAATGCTCCAAATGCGTGCTTTTCCAAACGCACGTTAGTGGAAAATTGATTTCAAGTAGAAGACAAACTGTAACATTCCTTGTAGTATTATTTTTGCATGCTCCCATCGACCTTCAGGAACCATCACAGCAAATTAACCTTCTTCACTAAACAGACATCACGAACTTTTAGAATTAGGGGAGAATTAAAGGATTCTACTTGCAAATAATGTTTTCCACCAGCCTTTTTGCTTTTTACCCACCTTGACAGAGAAGCAAAAGAAGAGTTAGCATCAACTGTTCACTGCAGGTTTCTTAAGCAAACATATGCAAATGATATGACTAAACTGCATGCTGTCCCAACCTACCACCAGGGCTGCGACTACTACTGCCTACGTCAACCCTCACACACGTTTTCAACAAATTCCTCCCAAAATGATTCAAGAATATCTACTTAAGAGTGTCTGTAAACTCGAGGACAAGGGAAGTTGAGAAGTATCCCCACCCTGCCCAAACACAGAATCAAGTTATTGGCTTACAGTATTAGTTTTCAACAAAAAGTTATCATGCTCTTGATGTAAGAGTTCTACAGTTAGAAGTGCTTTAATTTACTAGCAGCAGAAACATATTTAATACACAGAAGCTGAAAACACCAGGTTCCCTGGCTCTCTCGAGGCCAAACATCTACATACAGTGCTTGATTGAGAACATTCAAAAAAAAAAAACCCCAAAACATACCTAGGATTTTCTTCAAATAAGCTGCCTTAAATACCCATTCATTCACAGATACTAATTTCTGCATGTGCAAGCGTTTTTGGTTTTTAAACAACGCATATTTTCATTCTCAAGTGCAACTTACTGTGCAAATCTTTCTAAACACGTTACATGTAAATCTATCCAATTTCTCTCTGTAAACAGATTTATATTTTTAATATGAAAAATGCCATCACATTTTCTATGGATTGACTGTTCAAACTGAGTTTTGCCATCTTTCACCTTATTCACACATTCCTCCAAAGTCACTTAAAACCGAGTTCCTTTCAAATCACCATCACTACCGCTAAAACTTGCACATCAGGAAGAAATCCCAATTTTCTGTGTCCAATTGTCTGTACTGTTCTTAGGTATTTTGCCGTATTAGCTAGACACAAGCTATAAAATAATACCATGAAGATCAGCTTATTTCCCGTTCTGAAATGAAGTTGATTTACTGACCCAAAAAGTTAAATAGAATAATTTACTATTTTTTTTTTTAATTGTTTTTACTCCATTGTTTTCAAAGTGTATTCACAATGAGTGTATTCACTTTGACTGCTTCCTTTAACTGCACATGACCTAGACAGTACACGCTGGTTGCTCATTTGTACTTACAGCCTACCTAAAAAGTCAGTACTAAGCACGCCAGACCCTTGCACAGAGCAAGGAAGTTTTCCATGCCCACTTAAATCCTCTTACTCAAAGCACAGAACAATCAAGTTCTTTAGCAAGTCTTGTTAATTTGGGTTATAAAAAAAAAGCTTCCACCTGGAAGACAGCTTCAACAGGAGATGAGAAGGCCAAGACTTATCCACTAAGGTAGACCAGAGAACCAGTGCTAGTAGAGTTAGACTACAACTGTTTTTTTTTTTTTTCATCTGGAAATATATTGTTTGGTCAAAGAAGCAAAAAGAAAATGTCCCAGTTATGCTTCAGATGATTTTGTTTTGCCAAATAATAAATCATTTTCAGAAGAATTTAAAAAGCCCTATGGTTACAGCATGCATTCACGGGTAACATACAGATTTGCTGCCACTTTACAGGAGGAATCTCATCCAATGGCTAAAAAGACACTGTAAAACTTCCAAATACTTAAGAAACTATTGTAGAGTTGGTAAAATCCATCAGCTGAATTTCTGAGGGCAAATCATTTTGTCCCTGCAAATTCTGCTCAGTGGGTTAGCAGAGGGCCTCACCCATGAAGACCCAGACAGAAAAGAAATCCTACCTGCCAGACACTTGGCTCTGCAACAGGCAAAGTCAACACCACAATTAGATAATGGAGAGGCTTTTTTTTTTTTTTTTTTTTTTTTTTTAAATACTAGGGCATCCTGGGGCAAGGTGTACAACTGTCTGAAGCATTGTGTAATGAAGTTTCTCCTCCTCAGGGACTCCACCTTGATGCCTCATCATTTGGTCAAAGCACTTTAAGACTTGTGCTTCCCATCTTTCTCCTCAAACTGTACTTTCTCCTCTGTTGTGCAAAACAGTCCCTCAGAACTGGTTATATTCCTTCCCCACAGATACTTACAAAGAAAGCCAAATCACTTTCCTGCCAACTTTTGCCCCGTGGTAAACATCTCTGATCAATCTCAGTACTATCTCCAGCCTCTACATCAGCTCTCTGATGCTTCCCTACACTTTCTGCAGAGTTGGATACAGCCCTTCTCACATCAGTTGCCCTACTACAGGTTCATTTTGCACCACAGCGAAGTTTTTAGAGGGACACGAGTGCAAACTCCACTGATTCTAGCATAGCAATGTAACAGTACCCTAAAATTTTTTCTGTCAATCCCGCCCCTAAATCCCAGTTCCGAGACTGCTAAAATGAACTTGGCAATAAAGGAGACAAAGTTACAGTATATTGCAAGTCTTTAGCAGCAATATTCAAGGTAATAGCTCTCCATAATGATTTGCCATGCAATTTTAGAGTCAAAGCTTAATATTAATTAAAAACACAAAACAAATCATGCTGTTAAAACATATATTATAAACAAATTATGCTCTCAAAACAAGTAACTCAAAGCCTGGAAAAGTAATTGATAAACCTAAAGTGCCCACTAATAATTGCAAAAGTGACAAGTCAAGTGATCACAGTGACCAGCACCTAAGAGTAACGAGCACCAGATATGTAACACCTAAGCTGGGACTCCCACTCACTTGATCACAAACTGTAGACAAACCATATGGTTTTCTGAGTTTCAGTGCTGATGCCCCCAGATGGTATTTTTAAAACAGACCCTTTTGTCAGGCACAAAAGCCAGGCCAAGTATTTATTTATTTCAAATTCAACAGAAGAGAGAAGAAAATGCTCATGGGACCAGAATCAACTCTCAGTCCATAGATTCTGATGTATAAATACCTTTTTTATCCTGTAATCGCTTCTTATCAAGGTGGCACCAAGATCCTGCTTCATTCCAATCCCAACTTCAGTCTGCTCAGCTTTCTGTAACCAAACCTATGTACAACTGGCTACGCTAAGAACTTCAAAAAACGCAGTCCCCTGTACCTTCCAGACTGCACCATACACAGCTACGTTAAATCAGCAAGCACACTGCAGAAATGTAACCACACAAAGCTCCAGCCATCACAACACTACTGCTCTGAGATGCCCATTTCCCCATGGACGTGCTGGTCTCTGATACTGACCGCAGCACTTTCAGGTGACACCTAGCCAGCCTTGCTTCTCTCCTGTTTCCCAGCCAGATATCAGCTACTCTGGCTGAGGACAAAAGCAGCCTCCAGCCGTTTGTTACTGACCAGCCTCTAGGAACTGGCTCTAACAGGAGGAACCATTGGCCAAAGCACCTCCTCAGGCGTTTCAGGCTGTCAGCAATTACTGCAGAAATGCAAGTGCATTCCTCTTCAGTTGATCAATAGAAAGCTCGTGAGAACAGCTCTGTTCAGACACAAGACTGTACCCTAAATCCAGAGAACATCTCATCCCATGACCTTATTTTGTGCTTACTGTTGTGGTACCTCTGAATTGGCTTCCCTCAAATTACCATTGAATTCCTCAACCTCCGTAATGGGATCTAAGTTCAAATAATTCCCCTTCGGCTCTTGAAGAGCAGTGTTGATTTTCCTAAGTTTGATGCAAGTTTCAAAGCTAATTAGTAAAGAACATTCAAGATCTAAGAGCTAAGCATTGTCTACTGGCTAATATGTGCCCAGATACCATCTAGCAGATATTGTAAAAGGAAAATGCTCACTTCTTCAAGCAAGAGCAGCATAACAGCCTTATTTAACATCACCAAATATGCACTTGTGCTGCTAGGACTGTCAAGATAAGAACTGCCTCATGTTCACCATCACTTGATACTGAGAGACTTGCACAGCACAGTTTATTATTGTACACGATGTTAACTCCACAGTACTTATTAAAACCCACAGAGAAATAACACAATCGAAAGCAGACAGAGTAAGACATTAATACGGTGCATTTTAATCAATGTGAGAGATATAATTATTATCTCTATGCAACTAGAAAAGCTGCAAGGTTCTAATGGGAAAAAATAAAACCATCTGTTTACTCTAAATTATTAAATGAGTGCTTTAGGACAATGTCAGCCCCTTAAAGCCTATAACAATTTGGGCCTTAAACAGAGACACAAATTGATTAAATCCAAGCATATTTTGCCACAGACAAATGGTTGAATCAAAATATCATTCAAGAAATCATAACTGCTGCCACATCTCATGAAGAAAACAGGAAAATATTTTCTAATTCCTGAATGCGGAGACAGAACAATTATCAGCGGCTTTCCACTAATCCAAGTTCAAGAAAGCCACTGCATTCTCTGTTATAGGAATCCTGAACCCTGGTTCATTTACCTACATCCCAGTGTGGGAAACTGAGGCCAAACATCCCTTGTCTGCACTCCTGTAGCAGCAGGCAAGTCCCGGTTCTTTGTACCTTGCAGGTCTACTCACTCTATTTCTAACAGCTCTTTTCAAGTCCTTGGAGACTGACAAGGAACCAGGTGCTTTAACAGGGGTATGCAAATAATTTCCCTTCATCATCAATATTTTATTTTAGTTGCTTGACATCACTAGCACTGATATGAACCAGTCTGCCTCCTCTTACTCCCTTGCAATGTTTTCCCCAACAATATATGCTTAAACCCTAGGTCCCCAACAACCTCTGCTTTCTGACATATAACTGAGCCACACAACACAGTCTGCCTGAGCTTGCTTACAAAAAGCACAAAGGAGAAGGATACAGGTTATTATTTGCTTTTCCTCAGGGATTTAGATACTTGAGCATAAGCAGGACAACACTGAATCCCCCTCTCTACATTAAACCTCTTTTTTTTTTTCCCTCTTTATTTATAAAAGAGTATTTTTGTTTAGATATATATTGAGAAAAAGATGTTGCTGCTTGCCTCCCCCAGACACACATATCCAGTACCTCAGTGGCTACAGTACTCTGGGAGAGAACAGCTCAGAAAAATACCCTCATCCTGAAGATGACAGGGAAAAAAACAACCCTCACATTTCAGTGATCGTTGGGCTACTGATCTCCCACATTCAAAACATCTCTCCGGTCGTACTTTGCATGGGTTTAGAGATAGTTCGTGTAGCTCTGGAAATGTAGATGCTGAGGCTCAGCACCTCAAGGTTTAGCATATGTGCCTGCAGTGAGAGGTACGGGGGACATATTGCCAAGCACCTGAGCACTGCCACCTTACCCAAGGAAGTATCTGGGTACCTGCATCCTCCCATTTATATCTAGCCTTGTCTCACTAAGTGTGAAATACTACTTTTGGATTAATACTTGTATTGAATTTGAAATAAAGACCTCACTTCATCTAACAAAGACCTGCTGGAACACAGTGTGGATAGAGCACAGCTTCCTAGAGATATCATGAGTTTCATTGCAAACTGCAACGTTCTTGATTTACAGTTCATGTACATACCACAAAGATCATAATCAAAAGGAACAGCCTAATGCAAGTACACAACTTGCATTTTATTACCAATCTGCCCTTTGTGATTGAATCCCCCTATGTTTTATTTCCTCATCTGTAGAAATAAGGACAAGACTTACCTCCTTATGTGTTTTGCCCACCGTGTCCAAGTACATAAGTATGTATTTTGTTTTTATGTACACCTTTAGCAGAGTGAAGGCCTTATTGACGTTTTGCCTTCACAGACTATTACGTGTGTAAACACAGACATATGTAGTGAAGAGCTTTTCAACTACAGAAGCAGGATGTATAAGGAGCTGGAGAAATGTCTGAGCACACTAGGCTCAAACTCACCACAGAGCAGACAGCGGTTCAGCTAGGAATGCAGCACAGATCCCCTGATAGGTGCTAGGTCAAGTCCTTTGTAAGCTCCACAACTGCCTTTTTGACCAACTTCTAGGATTCTTGGTGTTTTTCTCAAACCAATAACAATAGAAAATATTAACGCACTTTCAAATTCCGAAATATTCTTCCTACGATTTCATGCAGAGCAATCAATCTACATTTAAGTAACGTCTGAATTGTGGTGACCAAGGCATAGAAGCCTCGTAATTTTCCCCTTTTTGCTATCACTGATGCATTGTTTTCTCAGTCTCTTAACAATTAGGTCTGCACAATTAGTTTATTAACATTTAAGATATACTTCATGTAGCATTCATTATGAACTAAATACTTAAGCAGGTTTATTTTTATCCTGAAGGGCTTACAACTAAAAGAGACTGTCAGGCAACCCAGAGACCAACACTTGATACATCCATATCAAGTTTCTACCAGCACATTATGAATTAAGTCAGGCTTAACAGACAGCTGGGACCACTTGCAGAACATGGCCAAATGCTTCTTCCTGGGAGTACACAGACAGCTCATAAGAACATCTCCAGTGGTGAGTACAACCCAGCAGCTCAGCCCAACAGCTGTACTTTTACTGTTGAAGAGAGTTTGGAAAGCAAAGCCGGGAAACGGGAAGACAGCCGAAAGCAGAGACCTCTGACCAGTCCAAGACTGGCTCCTTTGGATTAAGTAGTGGAATTCCACTAATTCCAGCACTGTTATGCCATTTCATGCTGGCTAGAGATCAGAACCCACATCTATCATTTTGTATCATATCCAGATTTCATTTATACCCCAAGACTTGACCAAGATCCAAATGACCTCAAGAAATTCATGTCCCACTGACATCAGCTGGAGACCTCACATACTACTCCCTTCCCAAGACAGGAGAGGATCTGATCTCCAGAACTGACAGAGCAACCTCTAGGCGCAGGCAATTGAGCCGCTTTTCCCTGGCTACTGAAAGAAACAAATCTCTGCGAAGTGTGAGGTTGTACAGCAGGACTTTTCCGCCTCCCCACTCTAAATAGAGGAAGACTGGTGACTTACGTGAGATCAGACCTTACTCCTTAGCCTTTTCCCACCTCATTCACCTGACAACCTCCTCCACAACAGACATCTTATCAGACGTGACTGATTGCTGTAATCTGTACTCTGGGCAGCCATTAAGCAAATTACCTGAATCATTGCAAGGATTAGTCTCATTAACACATGATTAGCATCAAATTAAAATAATGAGTGTTTAACTTCTGATGTCTTCCAGTTGTTTGAACAGCTTGATCAGCCACACCAGGCTGGCGGGGAGGTGGTGGGTGTCAAAGAGTCATCGAAAAAAAAAAAAGAGAAATAACTGAAAAGGTAGGCTGTGCCGCACGAGCCAGACCGCGGCTGACTTGCAGAACAAAGCATGGTCACTCTCCGAGCAAGCTCAGTGGGAAGTTCACCACCAGCAAAGAGCAGAGGCGAGAGGCCAACCCTCAGCCTCCATGTGGGTGAACGCGGCCCTGCCGCTGCCCTTCAACACCAAGGTTTGGCACGCTAATAGCCGTGTCACCTGTCTCCACCCAGAGCTGCAGCTTTCCAAAGGCACTGACAGTGCCAGCCAGGCATATTACAAAGCAGGGGAGCCAAGGCCTGGGATTTCAAGGCAGCCACTAAAAACGACAGGCTGAGGTGTGGTGATAACTTGCCAGATTTTTCCTGGTTATTAACATGTTGTATTTTTAAACCAACTAAAACTGAAGAAGGCCAAACTTCTTGAAGCCTGTAGCTGAACAGCTGACCAGAGATATTTCAGAGGGAACTAACCCCAAACCTCTGTCTTAGGTGTGCACTAAATGCAATGGAACTCCTAAAGAAAACCTTTGACTGAGCACTAGGTCTAGAGGTGGATTTCAGTGAGATTTACATTAGGTTTCTTTTGTTTTTAGGAATGGACTTGTTAAAAGGCATCAAACCTGCCTCATCTGCAACAGAGATCTACACAATCGCTCCAAGTGCATGGGGTATCAGCTCCTGCCTTGGCACAGCCTGACCACTGCAGACTGATGGCTTCATGAGTGGCTCCAGGTCCAGCTGCTCTCCTGCCTCGTAACCAAGCCTCTGCTCCGCTCCTCCTTCTCCAGCCGCTCTATGGTACGAGGAGGAGGTGAAGCCCTCACATTTCATTCCTTATTTTGACAGCATTTGTCCAAACTTTCAGACTGTCACCACCACCAGCCCACCAACGTCAGGCAAAGCTTAACATCGACTGTTGTACTGGCAGGAAAGGATTCGTTCAGTCTGATCCTAAAATAAGGATGAACTGCACAAGTGAGCCCATGACAGGTACACGAATCACATCAGGATTTCCTGTCCCATGCGCAAAGTTTTCACTGCATTTGCCTTGGCCAACATTTACTTTCCAGCACAGAAGTGTAGTTGTTTGCCATTTGTCAGTGTGTCTCCACTCAAGATGTAATGCGACCAAGGCTGAACAAGGCCCGTTGATTTAGTAGGACTTTTGTTCTAAACCCTAGTCTTTTGCTGTTTCTGTGTGCTTTCTGCACAAGCAATGTCTCACGTACTAAGTTTGCCAGGTCAGAGAGAAAAATCACTCAAGAAAAAAAGTTAAAAATCAACCTATAGTCTATAATTTCAAAACACAAAAATCAACCAATATTCTATAATTTCAGAACACAATTCACCAAAGGACTTTTTCCATGCTTCTATTTCCATTTTTTTTTTTTAGCTATCTCCAATGCTAAAGAAGGTAAAGCCACAATCACATCACCGTGAATAATCCTGGGATGCATTTTGCTTCCAAACCTGTCCTTTTGAGCTGATAACTTCTCAACAGATCATCTCTTTTTTGAATTTTACCCAAAAAAATTACTTGCTTCTCCCCTGCCTGCAGCTGGGGCGGTGTTGGGACTGGAGCAAAGTCTCTCTGAAGTGTCAGTTCTTTCTAACTTGCTGCAGCTTACGTGGTTTCATCTGCTCGTGGATTTAACTAGATGTCTGCTGTTCCTGATTCTCCCGCGTGTATGCAAAGCTGAAATCAAAGCCTCGCTCTTGCTTGCCTTAAAAACTTCTCCTAAGACATTCTGGGCTGTTTCCAGTTCAGTTCATTCACCACATCAGTGACAGACTGAAACCCTCCCCTGGTAGATCTTCCCCTATCTCCCAAGGTGGTGTGGGATCTGAATATGCAGGAACTGCAGGATCTGGACCTGAATCTACACTCAAAGAAACATTTCTCCCTCAACCAAGGAATTGACAGAACATGTGCAGCAGCCAATGTTTAAGCCTCAACATCTTGGTTATTTATTCTTTGAAATGCCACAAACCATAAGTACATATTATAGACAAATCACTTGTCAAAGCTCTTTCTTAATTTAATTAAAGCCATTTTTTATTCATAGAAGTGCAAAGAAGCAACTTAAACAGATAACATTTTTCACACTTGCATAAAATGAAAATAGCCAAACTGAATTTTGGCAAAGTATATAACAACAAAAGATCCAAGCAAAGACTATATATGTGCCAACTTTCATCTCTGCTAAGACGTTAGGAACGAGTTACACACACAGTCTTCTAGTTGAATTTCTTATGGACTCCTGACCAGCCAGGCACAAAAACCACCCGTAATTCCAACACTGTAGCCTGAAAGCCCTCTCCAATAACAATACTGGAGTTTCTCTGTGTTACTCCTCACCTCATATCCTGTAAATCTGTAACAAAGCAGGCAACAAAACAAAGAGGGAAAAAAAAAAAAAAAAGTGCCTCAGAAGCACCCTGTATTTTTCTGGTTGCTTTTCGGTACTATTTGATGTTGACAAAACTCTGTGTTGAGCTGTGGGTTACACGCACTCCCCTCAACCATCTGTTTCTTCACAATTGGTCAAGTCAATGTCTACCTCTGACCCTAGCAGGCAGAACAACTACACGGGACAGCAGGAGCACACATGACACAAGAGTATTACAGGCACTCAGCAGCAAGCTCCTCAGGGCCATTTCCTCTGGCGAGCTCCATGCAGAAGGTGCTGCCTTCCCAGTGTGACTGGGTACACTGTGTCTGACATTTAAGGTGCCAGCTGTCAATTTAGGAAAGGTTTTCCTTTTATAGTGTAGATAGGTTTTTTGACTCTTAGAAAATCAGTGGTTGAGGCTTATCAGCTGTAAAGACCTATGTTCATCAGCATCTCCTGCACACATCCTACAAATGCTTCCCTCAGCTTTCATCAAAGGCCTAAAAAGAAGTTGTGCTCAGCCCCAGGCTAGAGAGTATCAACAGGTACTTCAGCAGTGAGGTCGTGGGACAGTCCCTTCTAAATACGCAGATTAGATCCAGGCTTTGGTACCTTCATTCACAGTCATGTCTCGGAGGGAGGAAAGAACCATCCAGACCCACATGGCACTGCAGGCTGATCCTCATGAGAAGCATCTTCCAGCTGAGCAAAGCTAATTTGGCAGCAGTAAGACCAAGACACTGGGTTTAGCTCTGACAAGTTCACAAAAACTGGCCATAAGGTAAAGGGACAGAAGAATTCCCTTCCATTTAAATAAGTCTACCAACACATTTTTTGCCAATAAAAAAAAATGCTACAACTTCAGTCTAAGGGCAGTACAAGGAAATCTGCAGGCTGAGTCTCACACACCACCCAACAGGATGATTTACTTATCTTTTCTTCAAAGCAGCACTTCCCAACATGAACAATTAAAGTAGTGGCCATCACAACTGTCCATCCAGAGTAAAAAAAAATCTTCTAATTCATTTAGTCTGGTTCACACCTGCTAGAGTAAATAGAAAATCATTTATCAATTTACCTTCAAAGTTCAAGTTTGCTGTTGTGCAATCCCTTACAGTGTTCAGAGATTTCATGATTTAAGCGATACGCTCAGACTCCATCTGCTGCATATTATTGACCATATTATGTAAACTACGTTTTAGCAATTCACACTCGCTTGATTCTGCAGTACCTGTGGGTGCCAAACATATGTTTCCTATTCTACTTGCCTCTCCTGGGCCATATGCAATCCACTCAAACCATCAGCTTCCTTATATACGCAACTTGCTGGTTGGAAGGTTTTTTTTTAACATATAAATCAAACTATGCCAAGTCCCAAGAGTATAAACTGATTTGAGAAGACGACTTTGTGGTATTAAATCAGCACTTCTGTGGTATTAAATCAGCTCTTCTGACTTACCCCACGTGGGATGACGAGAGCTGCAGTAAGCCTGACTTACAGCTTGAAGAGCCCCCCTTCAAGCTTACTGCTTTCAGAGACCCATCCTCAAAGGTCCTCAGAGGATGACCATCCCTGAAGCACTGAGGGAAGCTTCACAGACAAAACTGCTCAGTAAGGCAGCCCCAGCCACCACCCCAGAGCCATCCAGGCTGTCCTGGGGCCCTCTGACCCACTCGGGACAAAAGAGGGAACTGTGATTTCGGCATGCCCAAAAGAGACAGGACTCGAAGAATGTGGTGTTAAGAACTGAGATATCATGCTGTTGCTAGGCAAAACGTAATGTTTTTTTCCCCCTCATCTTGTTGGAGAAGCCTCTGCTCTCTTCTTGAGGGACAGAGCTGAATTTCATATTGTCACTAATGCAAAATTAGGATGACAGCCTACAGACCTGTTTCTTATTCCAAGGCATGTCTCCAGCCTGTTCCCTTTTGGAAATAACACCATGTACTTACCAAGTATTTCACAAGATAAAAACATCACCCCACTGCTGCAGTAGGATGATGTCAGGGGCTTTGCTTTTGTTTTTTACAGTTTGCACTGGAAAAAGGAACAAAAAGATGGAAACTTCAGCAGATTCCATGTGCAAAATAAACAGCTTTTAGTGAAAAAGAAAATGGGCCCAGCCCATTCATGGAAAACGAAACGGCTGTCTCGAAGCCCATCATTTTGGTCTCTCTCTCAAATATCTGTCACTTGTAAGAGTGTTGAACACACACTGGGATACGTTGCTCTTTTGTTCAAAACTTCTGATATTTCATAGCATCAAGAGGGAGATCAAATGCTCAGACAGATCAATGGGAATTTTCCAATAATGCCAAAACCTGAGATAACTTGCATCTATTCACGGTCAGTAGAAGAGGGCACAACACTGACATTTACAACAGAAGATATAAAATGTCCAGTTGAATCATTCCAAATAGGCATCACACTCCCAAATATTTGCTGCATTCACGGTAGAAACAAGCAATTAGCTCTGTTCCTACTACTGTCCACCTACTGCAGTACTGTTCTTCCAGTTACTAAGGACAGCAGGAACCAGGCAGGGACCTTGGATCTCTAGACGAGCAAGTTATCTGCCACAGCACTGAAAAGCTGATGTTCACTCAGCTCTTGTTCTTTTACAGCGGAGAACTCTACCAGCACACTTGCCAAGTGGTTTTGTTTGTCCTTACTAATCCTTCATTCCAAAACAGCTCCTCTCCCCAGCCACACATTCCCAGGACTGCACCTTCTGCAGGGTGGTTGTTGACACAGGAGCTGTGTGATCCTACCCCAGAAGTGCAGAGCCATCATTTATTTACTTCTCGTGGGAACGAATGAGAGAACAGCAGGATGGTCGAACATCCTCCTCCCCTTGCCACCAGCTTCCTGCCTGCTTTTGTCTTTCCACTTTACCTTCTGTTGTGAACGAGTACAACGTTTCTGCACAGGCAGCCAGGTTGCTCCCAGGGCTACCTGTTATACACCTCGGTTCCACTCAAGGGGTGACAAACAGCACACCCAGGAACAGTGTTGCTCAGGTCACAAACACTGTAGGAACCTTTATCAAGGCTGATGTTCTGGCAAAGACCGATATTCATAAAGATGCCCCATTATGCTCTCTGCTTGATGAGCTTATCTTACTCCCCTGAAAGTGACACCTTCCCAAAAGCTACCACATGCTTTCAAAATCGGTATTAGCCACGGCTCAGGATATGACCTGTGCCACACAACTTATCCCGGAGTACTCTCCTGAATCCCCCTTCTACCCGGTTGCTTCCAGGCAGTATCAATTTGTTGCTAGCCTATAATAAGCAAGTTATGACATCCCAGAAGTCTAGCTCATCTGTGCTAGCTCGCACACTTAGAATAGGAATACTGGTTTCCCAATAACAATAAACTGTTTCTCACTTGTTTTTGTTCACCTGGGCTTATGGAACAGGGAATCAAATAATAGGAAAGGGTGCATTTACTGTATGCTTGAAGTTGCCTCCTCAATAATTGAACAGATAACTCAGGCTAAGTATTTGCAATTTTCTGAAATCGCGTTTGTTAGTGATGCATCTGGATCTCAATAACCATTACCTTCTGCTACCTACAGGTAGAGATAATTATCCACGAGTAAACGATTACCTATGCTATAAATTACCTACAAAAATTTGGGCTGGGTTTTTGCCAATCACCATTCCAATTAATTAACCAAAATTGACTAGCTGGCTTTAGACCAAGTATCTCCTCATCAGTATTCAATGCCAGTGCCTACAGGATGAAGGAAGGAAAAAAAAAAGAAAAAGAGAAATCCTACAAAGGTTAGCATGGTTAAAGCAACAGAAACAATTTATTCTTGTCCAAGTCTTTGCAGTGAACAGTTGCTATTTTTGCCTGCGACACCACACAGGAGTGTGGCTGAGCATGTTCTGTGGGGAGATGGTTGCCACCAGCACACACACAGGTGTTTCCAGCAGTGGGAACCAAAAACCTCGCGGTCCTTGTGTTTCTCTCCAGGCTGAGTCGTTGCACAGATTGCGAGTGCGATCAGGGGACACAATCACGTGCATGTTGCAATGGCAGTGGAAAAAAAGGGAAGTGGTATTACTACGCTTGACCAGCATGTTTGAGAAGGAATTCCCCAATTCCTCCGTGCTAAAGGAGCTAGCCTGAGACACTCAAAAACCTTTCATTTTCAGCAGTCAAGGTGACAGCAGAATTTCACACCAATGCAAACAAGGCTTTAAACACCCAGCCTTACACATCTGCAGAATGACAATTCCAAAAGAAACATGTGCTCAATTTTTATGATTGTATGCACTGAATATTAAACAAATTTCTGGCATTCCCAGCTGAATGATCGCTACATCCTGGTACATGCAGAGACTTTTTACATGTTTGTGTGGGCTATGAACATTCATAACAGCAAAAATTGCCATTAGGAACAGTGAAATCCACTCTTTGAACAGGCACCACCTCTGGCTCAGCACCACAGGGATACCTAATAAGTACTTCAGATAGAAAAATGTGCATGCAAACGAACCATCGATCTAAAGCACACTGAAATTAATAGCAAGTTTCCCCACTGGATGCATGTTTTGTATCAGGGCTCATTAAACGCACTCTGGTATAGAAGCAGTTCTGTAAATATACAACAAAGTTTCGTACACACTAGTACAAATCCAAGTTTAAGAAACAAATCTTCGTGTTTAAACCAAGCTAGGCTTGATCAAGTACCTGTCTCCATGCAACCTGCTATTTATTCTGTGCCTTTTCTGAGTGATACAACTCTTGACATAATTACGAGAACAACCCAGCAGCTATGATCCTAGGCTCAATGCATTTTGCTTGAGAACACTCGTGCCGTCCCCTACAAAATCCAGGGAGATAGTTCTAGTCAAGTGCTGGCCACTCTGAGTGGAGTTTGTGCAAGGAATAGAGGGAAGGCCTCTGGTTACAGAAAAAAACACCTGGGTGCACACAGCTTCCCATGTGCTATGCTGTAAGGCTCTGCAGCTTACAGCTAGGGTCTCACATCAGTCTTACAGCTCTGCATTTTGGCAGAGGCTCAAGTTTTTGTGCAAAGCATCAACTCTTTGCTGATAAAGGACTTGACCACATACTTTTACCAGAGCTCTGAACAGATGCTATTGAAGCAGCTCTGACCAGCAAAAAAAATCTCCTCCCTTAGAGGATTCTAAATCAGATTTCTGAGAAATTTCATAACTCCAAACCACCATTCGCTGGAAAATAGGTATGTGGTTTTAGTTGAAATGATACTGGCATATTTATTTGGTAGTGATTTTTAGTAGCACTTTCTGCAACAGATAAGGCACCTCACACACTCTAAGAAAGATATAAAGCTCTAAGTGCTGACAAACACAGTGATTAGCAGTCATTATAGACTGTTCTGGAGAACTCGTCAGGGAACTTATTTCAAACCAAACAATCTGCAAAGAAAATCACTAATAAGGATAATCTAGTGCTTTCCACTTCACCTCAAAAATCATTTTAAAGACACTTTTCTAATGTCACCTCTAGTTATTGATTTATTAAAAAGCAAAAAGATATTTCACTGCATAAAATAAGATTTTTATTTATTTATGCAGTCCTGTCACTGTCGATAAAATACTGTGGATGCTAGATATTACTTGCCTTCCATATAATTAAGTCAAAGGCTAGACCTTTGTGGAAGCACTCGACAGAATTCTGATCCTGACCAGACAAAGAAGGTGACAAAGCCAGAGGTGCTTCGGGGCACTGCAGGTCCCCGTCCCACTGCTTACAAACCTGGCACGGCCCCCACAGCCTCCCCAAGCGCAGCTCAGTCTCTAGGGCAGCCAGATGGGAGATGCAGGGAATGCACCAGTCACCAACCATGGGCTTGTCAAGGTCGTGACATCAAGGGTGTTGCAGGGAGAAGTCTCAATGTTGGCACTAAACTCTGCAAGCTGCTAAGCAGGCTTCAAGGAAGAGCGCACGTAGCTGTACATCAAGGCAGAAGGCAGTCGTGTCTGCAGAAAACCTCCTCAATTTTGAGCAGCATTTAAGTACCTCTTGCAACCAAGATATTCCTGCTTCTTGTAGGGTTATTCTCATCTACATCTCAAGCATTTGTTAATAAACAGTAAATCTTTAGCCTAGTTAGAGTTGCTCTGTTTAATAAACTGCGTGCATTCCATCAACATTATTCACATCTTACACTCAGTTATGAGCAAATCCATGTCAGTCTACAAGAAATATGGATTCAACTTCACCGAGGTTTTGGCAGCACAACAGAGGTTCAGACTGTCTGAGGTATTCGGGATCATAATCAGGGTCAGATTTTAAGAGGAGATGAATTTTGGAGGCTAAAAATTAAATACCCAGCTTTCCACACGCACTCCAGATGGAAATTGAAGCATGTGGACTGCAGTAAGGTACCTGAAGTGCTCAAGGGATGCTAGATACCAAACACTTCTATGGTGTCAGGTGTTAGAGGTAAAAAGACTCAAAGTGGCTTACACACTTGAGGATTTTGCTCAGGGATGAGTCCAGACACCAAATAATTTTCCACAGGATTACAGCAGGCACACGCCACAAGTCCCTCTTTACTGCTTTAAGATTTGCTCTTCTTCTGCTCGCGCCTCGTGCTGCTGCTGTTGCTTGTGTAAGACTGTGTGGAATTTAACACTTGGGCCATATTTCAAAGTCACTTGGCTGCAGAACTATTCCTGGCTAGGCACAGCACTGAGCCAAATCAGGCACTCTTTGAAAGACAAGGAATGGGATTACAGGCCAGATGTACTATGAGAAAGGAACCAGGGAACAACTATATCTATCTGGCAGATTCTGGAAGAATTCACTAAGGAAATGCATGAAGAACATTTGTATCTGCCACAGGCCACCAGCTCCATTGTGATCACACACAACTCTGGGTACCATCCTCTGCTTGTGCTGAAGTTAGCCCATGGTGCTAAGCTGATGCTTGCCTCTTAACATTGATACGGAGATCTTTTTTAGATGAGAAAACGTAGATTAATCCAAACTAAAAGGTCTGGCAGATGCACACAGCCACTGATGAGATAAACTTTTTAACAAAACCAAAGTGGAACAAGCATTCCGAAGGTCAGAGCGCTCTCTAGCAATCCGCTGCAAACAGGTGTCTGGATTTTGCAGTTCCAAACTATTTCTTGTCCAACAACTAAACTGAAATAAAAAATGCTTTCATCAGATGGATCCAGATGATTATTTTTTCTTCCAAACCTGCAGTTAGAGAAACTTCATCAACTGCAGCTTTGGTCTATTTTTCAATATATGAAACAGCAGTCACCAGATTGTCCTGTTAACACGTCACATTCCCACTGCAGCAGAACTAACGGCCTGGCTCCCACCCAGCTCTGCCACATCCCAGCACCTGCAGCAATACAGCTCAGGATCTCTGACTGCTCCACTTCACAAAGAACTTGCAAAAAAGAAAGCCACCTGCAGCCACCAACAAATACGCCGAGCCTTTTCAAAAAGTTCTTCCAAACTTTTTTTTTTTTCCCTTAAACTGGTTGTTGCTTAGAATTAGTCCAAAAAGAAAGAAACTCCAAACAGCAAGGAAAGCAAGGAAACCTGACAGGATAAACCTCTCTTGTCAGACTCCTGATGCTGCATTTGTGCCAGATGGGCTGGGTGGCGTCCGACCGGAGCCACTTGAGGACATGTGCAGATGCCATCCCATCTAAAGCATCCCGCTGCCTCACGGGCACCCAGCATCCAGCTAACTTTCTTCTTTAGTTATTCTCAAGGTCATTTCTTGTTTGTTTCATCATCCGTTGTGTTTGCAGGCTGATGGGTCTCCTAATCCCCGGGCTGGTTACTTTACCTGAATTAGTTTGCAGTGAAGCAAGGTTTGTACCTCACAGGAGAAAAGGAAAAAAAAAAAAAGAAGAAAAAAAAAAAAGCATTGTTTTTAACACACTTGTAACTAACAGTGTCGGTCCTTGGGGAGGTTCAAAGGACCTCAAAGGCAATAGTTCTCTGCCCAGGAGCAAAGAAGCCATTACAGCTTGTACTAGAAGATTTAATAGGTGTCATAATTTATCATGTAAACCGAAAAGTGTTTCTTAATTAAGTGCGTACGTTAATGAATTTTTTAATTTGATCCCTGTAAGTACCTTGCTATACTAATTGCAATATTCTACACATTAGTCATCCGCTGTTGCCCTTGGCTATTTTCTACCCTGAGAGGGAGAGATAGAGCTTTTCAGTTAAAGTTCATTTAACTCTTTCCACCCAACAAATTAAATTTCCTGTTATTCACACTGCAGAGTGACAGCTGCATTTCAGTCCCAGGGCGCTTGAAGGATAGCATCTTCACACACATCAGCTTGGGGCTCAGCATCGTCTCCCACGTACGGGGGGAGAGAGAGAAACAAGGGAAAAAACACAGGATCCTTCTGCAGAGGAAAAACACCACCCTGTGTTGCACAGGACTAGGAATTCGCTCCTGGCATGGGGGACAGATGCAGCAGAGAAAGGCTATGAGATGGGCACTTCCTAGCATGGCTTCAAACGCAGTGTTTGAAGTTCATTTTCTTGCCAACAGCCTTAGGAGACAAACATTGCACAATCCACAGATTGTTTCCTGTTTCAACATGTGTTTGGGTGAGGCCTTGGCTTTTCTGGTACTTCTTGTTCACACCAAAAACCTAAGAGCTGAAGAGGGTGGGAAACTTGCTTCTGCACATGCAGAGAAGGGAAAGGAAGGAAAAGCTGCAGGTACGGTGTGCTGTTTGCCCACTTCACAAGCTAACCTGTGTAGGAATTGATTCTGCGACCTGTCTAGACATCTGTCAAGAGACAAAGCAATATCGACATAGCTGACGATGGAGACCTGCATCTCAGAATTGCAGACCTCAGTTAATTTAGAGTACCTGAATAGCTTAAAGGGCTTTGTAAGATTCTTAAACATTAAACACTACAAAACCCATTTTTCTTTCCACGGGGATAATACTCTTATAGCTGTTCATGTCAAACAGAAGAGCCACTACACATTGCAAATTTCTCATCTCTATGAGGACACTATGCAAATGCAGGGAATAAATAGTCAACCTGTCCAAACTCCACAGTAACACGAGACAAAGCAGAAAGGTAATGCCATGAGCAAAACACAATGCTGGTGCAAATCAAGCCACCCAACTTCCTTCATAGCCACATTCTTCACATTTGATTTTGTTTCTGCTTCTTGAGTTTTAATAAGGGATTTCAGAATTCGTACTCAACAACTCTAAGGAAAAAAATTACTTTTTAATAAAAACTATCACTGTTCTTGAAAAAAAAAAAAAAAGAAAAAAGTATCTTATTTTCTGTCCTGTCTGTCAACAGAAAGGTGTGTTTGAGTAATGCTTATCTTATCATTCCCACTGTTTGTTTCTATGGCCCAGGTAAAACAACAGCAATGAGTCACTGGCTGAAGCAAGTCAGTCCTCAGTCCACATCTCCAATGTAACAACAAGCATCACAAGGTTTCTCTTCCTGTGTGCTTCTTAGCTTGCATACCAGACGGGTATTCACAACAAGATCTTTGGCAGACATAAAATGCTCTCCAGAACTGAGGTCCTGGACTAAAACTGAGCAGTTTTAGTCCTTACACCTTCCTTTGTCATGATAGCGTCTATTTCCTGCCGCTACACAACCATGTCTCCAGTACCTACAGGCCCAATATACATCATGTCTTCCTTATATCTCATCACAGTATTTATAATATACCATCTTTCCTGTACCCATTTTTTAATTTATCCTGTGCAGTGCAATATTAGCCTGTCATACACCTGAATAAAAACTTTCACAGTAAGGAGAAAAACAATTCTAAGCTTGTTAAGAGCTGACACCAGCAGTCAGTTTGCAGAAACACCTTTTATACACAGCTGGTCAAGCGTGCTGCTCTATTTAGCATGGGCAGACACAGTGTTCTGGGAGAACTGGGACCTCAAAGTCCTTGGAAATTTAGTATGAATTAGGAACTTAAGTTTCATTACATCTCATATCCTAATGGTAGTCATTTCTGACTGAAGCCTGCCCCGAACCAGTCGCTATCTATATTTAGCTCACCAAAGACAACTGACAGACCCCAAAGCATCTCCCTCATCCCGCAGAGCTTCTGCAAACAGACCTGTGATAGCCTATGAAAATACTGACGAGGCAACCTGTGTGCATCTGATTTAAGTACGGCACCATTCTTAGCAGGATCAGGACCCAAGCAGTACAAATAAATCTGCCTAGACTTTAAACACCTATTAGAGTTACAGTCAGAAGGAGTAAGACAGAAGAAAGCAGTTCTCTGCCTGGGGATCTCTAATTCTAAATTATTTAAGTGCCCTACTGTAAAGCCCCTAGCACCCAAACTGCGTGAAGCGCTGTGAGCATGGTCAAAGCACCAACTCCTGCCCGCACTTAGCTCACCACAAGGAATACAGCCGGCTCCAAAGGCAAGCAGAGCCATGCAGGGCCGGTCCCAGGTGCAGGCACTCACCCCTTCTGAACACATGACAGGCTGGTTTTTGCTGCAGTTCTCCTGACAAGCTTATGCACACAATTCAGTGGATTACACGGACCATGTTTAGGAACTTTGTAGGCCAAGGCAGCTTTGTATAGTGGGACTGCATCACTCATTCACTTCCCTGCTTGCAAGAGAGCTTGTGAAATTAATAGCAACAGCACAGCATAACACACTTCAAGGAAGTGAGACTCTTCCATGGGTGGCTGTCACCTGCTTTTCAACAAATTTCAAACAGTGTTGCCTACAGCATCCTGTTGTATTAGATAAAATGCATTCTGACACCTTTCTCACTCTATTATGCTTGACTGCTAAAATATTGAGATGCGAACCTTCCTCCAAACCTTTTTTTTTTTCTTTAAAAAATAAAGAAACAACAAACCAACACGGTGCAGTTGTTGCCACAGGTTAGAACCTGCTGGCTGATAGCAGGTCCTGTCCACACAGCCAAGCTATACTCCAAGTGTTGCTGAGCGCAAGGCTTCTAAAAAGTGCTTCTCAGGTATCCTGACAACTGATGCAGTTATTTCTGATTAAAGACATGCTGCCTGCTCTCCATTATTTCCAAGTCAGATCTCTGGCAACCGTATACAAGCAGAGCTCTGTGAGCACAGCTAGCATCACCTGACCTGGCCCTTATTGTCAATTGACTTCTAACCTCCCAGCCCAACACAGTGAAGTTTCAATCATCAAATTAAGATATAAGTGTTCCTCTGTTACAAAGACTTGTATCCTGAGCTGACCTAGATTCATTTAGTTCTCATAACCTCAGCAGGTTGAGAAGTTATTTCATTTGGGGGAGGATCAGACCAAGCAGAGGTAAGCACTTGCTACCAAAGTTTTTTAATTCCTCCAGTTCCATGATCTGAAATAAACAAGAGTTAGAGGAATTGTACTTTCACTGAATTCTGAAGAGATTAAAAACTCTGACTGCCAGTAATGCACTGCTAAGGCACACCTGTCCCCTTCACAGGTACACCGACTGCATGCTTACGAAGGCAGAAGACGCACCAATTTTATCCTAGTGTGGCAGCTGACATGAGCATCTCACAGAGCTTGCAAAGCTTATGGCTCAAGCACCACTGTCTCTACATATTTCCACTTACACACTAATGTCAATTCCATCAATTTTCCCCCTTTGTATACAAGGTGCTCTCATTGTAATTGTCCACAAACAAGGATAGACAGAGAATACACACAAGTATGAATTCATGCTTCAAGTGAGACTCCCCAGGAATAATTTTTTTCCACTGCACAGCTATCTCTGGAAAAAATTGATGGGCTTTGCTCTCAGGTGCCTTGCACTCCATTGTGTATCTACATCTGTATGAATCTCCATTTTGATCTTGTACCAATTTTCACAGGTGTGAAATCATTACATAAAGTGCAATGCAACAGAAGAGCAGGCTCATGATATTTCTCCCTCATCAGGACCATCTGGACCATATTTTCAGCTGGTGTAAACCAGCAAAAAACCACTGACTTCAACAGAAACATACCACATTTACACCAGGTCAAAACTTGGCCCTTTTCTCCCTCTTGCATGACTCACCACGTTGGTTGTCATACCACCCTTGTGACAGAACATGCAGCAGTAGATGAGAATAAGTCTAATTTACATGTGTCTGTCCCTCTAGAAAAGAAGATTTGTTTTGTTATAATTTCACTCAGTTTTCTGAGAAAGCTTTGGGAAAGCTTAGGGATACTCGAGCACAAAAACAGTGCTGCCCGAATTTTGACCAATTTCCACCCGTTGGAACACTGGCTCCAGGTTAAGCACTAAATCTGTCTGCAGTTCTTCTCCTCACCATCCTTCTAAATGAAGTCATCTGTGTATGATTCCTTGTGATTTGTTCCTAGTCAGAAGAAAACATTTACCTGTTCTTTCTAGAGCTACAGGTGGACATGTGTCTCACAAGAGCTTTTATAAGCACAGCACTACCAAAGCCACCACAACCTACAGAACTACCTAAAAGAAAGTAGACCATCTACAAATGGATCTAAGAAGCATTTTCCTCACCTGCTGGTTTCTTTTTGCCTCTTCTCTTAACCTTTTTCTGACATTGGATAAACAGTCAAAAAAAAAAAAAAAACAACAAAAAACTAGAGGGAAAAATGGTCACTAATAATCATATCAATGAGTAGAAAGTAAAAATTGAATCACATCCTTTTCTGTTTTCTCAGCACAAGACAAATGCCAATATCCCTTAATCCCACTAACACCCTGCATTTCCTACAAGTTCTGGGTGCTAATCATATGCACCCAGAGCGCCTAAGAGCTAACCCTCCTTGCCTAGCAGTCCCTTTAATACTCACTGCAAGGCTGGTGCCAAAGCTACAGGGACTTGAGTCCTGTCACTGCCAGTCCTCAGCTGCACAGCCTTCACCCCAAACAGCAGTGGTTGTCTCTTGACTTAAGGAGGCATCTAAATGAGGCAGAGACCTCTTGGCACAGGTAACTCTGTACCCTTGGGCTCCTTGGGAGGTTTTGTCCCTGAGACAAAAGACTCTCCCTAAGAATTCCCAGCAAACAGGCAGAAGACAAACCCTTGTAGCTCACTGGCATCTGGTCAGCCCCCTAGAAACACCCTTTGACAGAACAGAATTGAACCGCAGGGCCTGAAATGGGTCAGTGACGTGTTCACATACAGCCATTTATTGTACACCCCACATCCCCATCGAGCAGATGACAGGTGCCCTAGACACATTTTGGTCTTGCTGAATGGTATTTAATGCAAAAGACATCTGATCTGCCACTGAAAGCAGCATTAAGTGGTTTGATCAGAAATGACATCTGAGCCAAATGAGCTAATTAGTTTACAGGATTTCCCCTTTCCCCCCTTCAACAACAACTGAAGTCGATTTGTGTTTTCCCCTCAGCTTAAGGTCTCACTATAGGGTGCCATCCTATTGTTCAAACTAGAGCCTGACACTTAGAAAAAAGATTAAATGCATGTGTTGGCAATTCAGCCAAAGCAGGCACATCTGCTGCTGATAAATACTGACATTTCTTTGTCAGGGGAAACACAGAATCCCTGCCTTAAAAATCAAAATAAAACAAGGCAAGCAGCTTCCGCCTAAGTAAGAAGCTAGCACTAGCAAACCAGGACAAGGCAAGTCCAAGTCTTTGTTTGCCTCTGCCACTGAGGCTCAGAAATTAACAGACTGATGAGCAAAGTCTGAGGGCTGCCCTGAATTCGTTCCTATTTACACTGTGGTGGTAACTGCGAGCTCTGATGTGACTCAGTCAGTCCTGTTTGCTGTTGCAAAGAAGCCTACCTCATCCAGCCTCAGAACCGCCCCTGGAGCCCAAGGGAATCCCCACGTAAGCACAGAGATGAGCAAACATCCCTCCTCCCAGCTCCTCCTCACACCACGGCCGGCCCGACAGGACACATGGCAAGAGCCTGCACAGCCCCTTTAGGCCAGCAGCCACTGAGGCACCTTCAAGCAGTGGGCTTGGCAGCGGTCACCAGGGGACAGCAGCGGGACAGGAGGGCAGCAGCACTCCCCTACTGCTCGGCTCCCCTCCACGGGGACTGCGCATCCTCCAGGTCCAGCCTGACAGTTCAAACATGGCCCCAGCTGTGCTAAGTGGGGCTTTCAGGGTTGTCATCTCCCTTTGCTGCTTAAGGGACAACTTGGAGAGAAGTGAGAAGTACAAGGGGACCTTGTACGGGACTAAAAGGGTGCTGCCCCTGCTCCAATGTGCTTCTGAGGAGAGCAGTGGCATCATGCAGCTCATCAGCTGCTTCATCCAGCACTTTAAGCACTAAACAGCACTCTTACTGCTATTTTCTCCAAGCCTACAGGAAAACACAAATCTTGTGGTGCAGCAGTGACACCATTGGCAAAATAAAAGAAGTGCAGTGGCTACTAGTTTCAGAAAGATTGCCGTATTTGTCCGCTCAGAATCCAAGTGGGACAGTGTCAGCCAAAGGCTCAAGGAAAAGGAAACCTCAGCAAAGTTCTCTGCGGCTTGAGGACTGAACACTGCAACTATTTCCAGCTCGTGGCTAACACAATCCTGTTCCCTGTAGCCAGCGTAACAGCTTACACCAGTATTTGCCAGACCCCGCATCACACAGAAGTACCGAGCCTGTATTGTAAATAATTCTCCTGAACCAGTTTTAAGCCAAACGCTGCTGCGATACTGTGTTTTGAGCGGGGCTTATCCTGCGGGTGGGCAGCAGTACTCCTGGACCTACCTGATAACACAATAGTGGCTGGATGAGCCCAGCAGCACTGGCTTCAACTCACCAACATGAAGATATGGTCACCTGTGCTAGGAGCCAGTAGTGCCACACCGCAATTCCAGACCGTCACAGATGAGAAAATTAAGCTGTGACAACGGCAATAACAGGTGGAAGTTCTGTACCTTGGGCTAACTTTTACAAAGAGGTGTATCTTGTCACTCAGATTGACAGAGGTTAAGCAGTTGTCACCTTATCAAGCTATCGGACCTTTCTGGAGTGCATTCAATGCCCAACTTGTTTTGCTTTTTGCAAAGACCCACTGGCACATCGTCTGAGCTGCTTCAGAGCACACACACAGACTCCCCAGTGACTTTCAAGGACTGTTGAGCTGTACCCAGTTTCAGGGCTGATGTTCATTACTGCAACAGTTTTAAATAATCAGCACTGATTTATGCAATTTTAATATCCAATATTAAACTATTTAATATGTGATTTATATAAGTGCAGTCTTTAATAGGTCTTACAAGAGCTGTTAACCTGCATAGGACAGAAGGTAGTTCTGCACCCTTTCCAGCAACGTACAAGAGGACTTGGGTCTGACTGGTTGACACCACGTTAAAACTTTTTACTAAGAGCTAAAGACCATACACAAATAACTGGATCACAAAAGGGAATGTATTAGATGATGCACCTGGACTTAAATTAACCTTACTGCAGTTATTCCTTATCAGCAGGGTCACAGGTACTGTGGCTTCAGAAAAGGTGAGCGGCAGAATTTCTCATGGCCTTTACCCCACTGTCCTCCATGTAGCACAGAAGGAGGGCAACAAACCATCAGCCTGCTTTTGGGCTCTGAACACAGGGACTCTGGCTCAGAGTGGTTCTCTTTATCTCCTACACCTCAGTTTCCTCTGCTGTGTACAACTGAGATCATGATGTTGGCATCCTCTACAGAAATCTGCCTAAGTATTCATGAAAAAAATGTATGTAATAGCAAGGAATATTAATAACTACCATTAATAATGCCATTAATAATACAACTACAGAGTGAGCAGCACTTGAGAAAGATATTGATCTTTTAGAACAAATCACTCACTACAGCACACACCAAAAGCAGGAAAGAAATCATGGCTTTTCCTAGAGATTTTAAGTGCCTGAAATAAGGATACACATGCTGTTTCTCAGTTTTTAGTCCTGTTACCTTGGACAGGTCTTGACAGTAGGAGCTCCTCGAGACACCTTGCTCAGACACCCTTCTCTCTGCCACGCACTTGTCAGTAGAACACCCGCCTGTGACTTCACAGAGGGTGTGGTGACACTAGGGATCTTCTCCAGATCCCGAGTGGGGCACTGCTACTCTACTACTGCCATCGCATTGGGCTGCTCTAACAGGCTGAAACTGTGAGCTCTCCTTTTTTCCCTGGCCTCATCTCCTTCACAGGCTCTGTACATGACTGAGCAGAGCACTCTTTACGCAAAAGCATTTTGTCCGCAGAGTCAGTGCCTTCTCTGCAACTGCACACAAAGTGAAATTCATCCTCCTTATGAAAAGGAACCACTGAAGGAGGAGCAACCCAACGAAAATGTCACCTTTCTGTCTGCAGGGAAGTCATATCCCACACAAAACTAGAGGTAGGAAGCAGCATTAGAGCTCCTCTCAGCAGATTGTGCTTGTTCTGCCCGCATGTCCTCCAGGAGAGGATCCAGGACAGCGGCACAGATCCCTTTCTGTAAGTAGCTGCTATCTGCCTGACACAAATTTGCTTTTGGGTTCATGTCACTCCTAACCTCACCTCTCTGACCGCGTTCGGCCTGTGGTGCTTTTGTAGTTGCAGTGTATCGTGAGGCAGGCAGACAGCCCAGGGACATGAACTGCAACAAGACAGGTTTTGCATTGCCTTCACACCCACCCCATCCATTCGAGTGAGCACAAAGGCTGGGAGACAGGAGGGGGATCAGGTTGCCTGCTTCCAAGTTAAAACCCAGGTAGGATGAAGAGTTTTTGCGTCTTGTTATCCCCAAGAGGAAGTCAGGGAACCAGGCATACAAAAGACAGAAGGGATCCCAATGTACCCTTAATCTATAAATATTTAAGTAGTCCCTCCTCCCCCTCTCCTCAGCAACATATGCCAGTGTCTCCTTCAGCTCATAAAAGCCAATTCCCTCCTGCTGTTTCTGAGCACCAGAAGTCTCTGAGTGGTGATTAGTGGATTACGTGCATCACAGGGACTGACTCCAATCACTTTCCCCTTGCAAATTGCTCAACTTCAATGCAGCAGCACAGAGCTGAGGGGGCTTTGTCACCGAGGCCTGGTCCTCATTATGACCAGGAGACTTCAGGAGTTTGTTTACACGGCTGGAACATCATCCTCCTGGGCAACTAATCAGCCTTTCCCCAGGGTTTCTGCTCTTAGAATACTTAGGAGTAATCACCACCAGCTATCTACACTGAGAGTAGCATCTAAGCAATTTCACCAAGTCAACTGACAACAGCTTGAGGTAATATTAGCCCCCTTATATGAAGACAAGTGCTCTCCACACAAGGATGCTGGAGCTTAGCACCACTCAATAAATCAGAGCAACATCCTGGAAAGCTTGCCATTAGTTCTGAGCCATTAATTTTTGCTGGGTCTTTGACACAACTGTTTGAGAGCGCTGTAACCTGCTCTCTGAAAGTTAAATTATAAAGAGCAACTTCCCTGAAGGTGCTAGTCTACTAACCCATTTAAGTCCTTGGCTAAACATCTAAAATAAATCACTGGAGAGCTGCACTGCAGAAGGTTTCCTACTGTGCAGCATGTGAGAGTAAGCCATTGCCTCTCAAAGCAAAACCCAGCTGGGAAACCTTTGGCCCTAAGCAATACCTTTACAACATATTCCACGTAGTACCATAGCAGCCAACTGAAACGTGACATTTTACCATATGTACTTCCACTTAACGACATTTTCCACCAAAATCCTTCCCAGTAAATCTTCTTCCGAGTGATTAAATGGCAGCAAGATGAAAAATACTAGAAAACAAGTAATGCCCGATTTTCAGTCCTATTATCACCATACCACAATTATGACACACGTATGGTGTTCCTAGAGGGTCCCTTTAAGACCACACTCCCTTAAAGATGCCCATAAATAACTGCAAGCACAGTTGTGCTACCAATAGCAAAGTCTTTCCCATTCATCAGAACAAGTCTAAGGTCTGCTGGCAGGTGTACAGGGGGACACTGCCGTGCCCCTGAGTGACCCTGATAGCAAGGAACCAGCTTGCTCACTAAATGACATTAGCATCTTTCCATAACTCTGCCATGGGGTGCATTGTTGTTGTTGTTTTTCTTTTTAATGGTAGCCCCTAAAATCCTTTCACACTTCATAGCAAACCAAGCCCCTATCGCACAGCAGACCTAAAACCTCCAGGCCATCAGCTGAAGGTACAGGGTAAGAGATGACCTCAGGAATGGCCACAGGTCTCCTGCCACGCTGCCAAGACTGACTGCGAGCATCAGCGCGACACCGGCATTACGAGAGCAGCTCTGGACCCGTCCACCCACCGCATAGCACCGTAGCGCTGCTCAGAGTTTTCAGCACTCTGCTTCTGGATGAGGCTGTAATGGGAAATCCTAATTAAAGGCACAGAAGGAAAAAGGCCTTCCAGACAATTAATAATCAACCTAGCGTTAGGTTAAAACCGCGTTTTAATTGGTCTGTAATGAGGCAACAATGTATCTCTGATTCCATTCAAAACTGAAAAGCCTGCTTCAGGTAAATGAAACCAATGTGTTCATAAAGACGGGTAGTTATCAACCTTGTTCCATATGGCACCATAAATTATCAAGAGCAGGTAATGAAGCAGTGCCAACAAGTAAATACTTCACAATACCACTTTCCTTAGATCTCTCAGTGGGGGTGGATTCTCACTGTGATGACCATGAAAGTACCCCACAAAAACAAACAGTTCAGCCCGCCCACCCTTTACTAAAATATGGAAAGTGGAATTTGGTCATCATCTTTTTTTCCTAGAGAAATCTTAGCATTGCTGTTCTGCGGGAGGACCGGACAATCTGTGGGAGAGCTGTCCCGCTGGGCCAAGCCTCCTCCTTCCTACCCAGTTCTGCCCACAGGCTCCCTCTCAAGCATGGTTTCACCGTGCTCCTGCTTCCAGTGGAGCACCAGAGCCCAGGGAAGCCCTCAAGTAGGTTGAAAAAGCTACGTAAGAAAGGCAATACCACAGTTTCTCTCGGAAACTTGTACTATGCCAGCTGAAACAGCAGGAAACCAAGCTGTGACTGTAAAAGAATCATCTACCAGACCGTACTCATCTGCTGAGACAGAGTGAAAAACCATTTCTTCAACAATGCCAATTGCAACATCACCTTACTGGGTCCAAGCTCTTGATATGAACCCTTCAGTCCTTCTGAATAGAAAAATGCATTTTATCACCTTCTGTCTTATCTTGCATCTTCTATGACTTAGCTTTCCTATCTGCATGTTTACACCACAGTCAGTTTTCCAAATATAAATAAGGCCTCTAATTTAATTACTCAATTAAGTGACATAAGAACGCAGAGCCTCTCGCACTAATCGGATTTTCATTACCACTTAATGCTGTCCACACTAAGCAGTCACTCTGTTCATGCCACTGCAATTACTGACGGTTCGTACAACTGGTGGGACAAAACACATGCAGCATAGAAATAAAGAGAGTTGTTACCCCTGTTCCTGATCTGAAAGCTTATGTCAAGGGACAAACTTTGAAGAGCACCAGATCCAAACGATCATAAAGGCTACTGACTTGCACCCCAGATATTGCAGGAGCAAACTTGCTATATGAGGCACAAGACATTCTCTCTGTGAATGGGGTAAAAAAACATATTATATCCAAGCTTGATGGCAAACTCCTTGCCTCAGCAAGAGAAAGGCTGTATGACTGAGCTCTGGAAGCTCCTTTACTGCAAAACATGAATGCAAGTGAGAACGTTTTTATTATTATTGTTATTATTTGCAGGCTTAACTAAATCATCATTTATATAACATATTGAAAGGTAAACTGCCACCTGCTCCCGCCAGATGTTCTGCCAATCTTTAGTACCACTTCAGGCATGCCACAGTACTGAACGGAGTGGAAGATGGGACCTCAAAGGCATTTACCTCCCCAGTCTCCTGCGGGGCTGTAAGGAGATTTCTATTACACAGACTCATCAAAACAGTAAGCATCAAAATAGCAAGGACCATGATCCAATTAGTTGTATAATGAGAGCATAGAAGAGCATGTTGCTCTTGTTAGTCCGAGGATCTAAAGGTGCTGGGATATGTATGGCAATGCTCCCTTGTAACTCAATTTCAATTCACTGAGAGGGTGCGTTTTCAAAGGGTTTTGTTTCCACTCCTGCAATATTTTCAGGAGAAATGGAAACTTCTCTTCCTTCAAAATATGGAGAACTCCAGTAACAGTGAAAAAAACGATACTTTAATACCCTCAGTCATTTGAAATAGCCCCCATTCTGCAACATTCATACCAAAGCAAGAGCATGAGACTGTTGTACTTGAAACCTCCCGTATCAGGATGTGCTAAGGAAAGGGTTTCTTGCACCCACATACACAAACCTGGTAGCTGATATCAAGCAGTCAGATCTCCACTGCACAATTTAAAGCTAGCCAAAACAGCTATAAGCAAGCATCAGAAGGTGAAAGGGAAATTTGCAGCCTTGCAAACGCCTGCAATTCCTCAAAGCAAATGAATGCACAACCCAGAAGAAAAAAAGCATGCAACACATTCCTTTTCAGACTGCTGTTGAGCATCACCACCATGCATGCTACTGCTGCACTGTTTGATCAGACCAGCTCACCCATCTGACCAGGGCCTGGCTGGGCTGCCAGAAGGGGAACTCTGCTCTACTGGCACAGCACCCTACAAAAAAGGGGTTTTGTTTTACTTTACTCCTCACAAAGATGGATTTCTTTAGGTTTTTCAAACACCTTGATCCCATCAGCTGGAAGGAGCTAACTCCTTACCTGCTGGTGAACAGATGAGACCTCTACATTGCCTCGCAAGCAGAAGGATGTCTGTAAATATGAAGAAAGACAAGTGGAGAAGGACAACAAGCAAGCAAGAGAACAGAATGCTGGAACCCATCATGTAGAACAGTTGTTCATGGTCATACAGCCGACCTCATGATGTTCCCCTAGCACACATCTAAATGCTGGAAGAGTCTCTCCACTCTCTCCCTTCAGCCCGTTAGCTTCATTCCTGGCCACCCGTTAAGATCCTCCTGGTGCTTGGAGCCTTTTCAGTCTCTGTGGGTCCCTTCACTGCCGTGATGAAAGGCACAAAACTCAGGGTACTTGCGAGTTCTGAAGCTGCGTTCCTCCTGTCCCCTCAGGCTGACTGTAGAGCCCATCTGCCTCAGATTTCCACAGCCACAGAGAGGTCCGTCATGTACAAAATGAAATCACTAATACACTAGAAAGGGCTGTCAGAACACAAAAAGGCTGTCAATATATACAGCTTTTTCCCCCACAAGTAACATTTCACTTGTGAAACGAATTGTCAGCGGCCAAACATTCTGCTCTTTTGTTGAGGTTATTTTACTCCAAGCAATTCATCTTCTCCACAAAGTAAGGCTTCCTGCTCGGGGGCTTTTAGGAGCAGGAATGGACTTACAAATAGGGCCACAACATGGATTATTGATTAAAACAGACAATGAAGTCTAGTTTTCAGGTATTATTTCCATACTAAAACCACCTGCTTGGTTGCTTTTTTTTTTTTTTTTTAAACAAAGGTCTTGAGTGATAAGAAATTGAGCCTTCCTTTCAATAGGAAAACTTGCACCTGCAAACATCAACTTCTTCTCATGTTAGCTTCCACTTCCAAGTGTGGTCCCTTAACACGCTGTCCTCTTATTGCAGCTTCATCTCTCTTTACTTAAGAGATTTGTGTTATCCCAATGCTGATTCCCTTGGCTCTTCTCCAGCCCTCTCCTTGGCTTTCTCCCTCCTTAATTTCAACAGAGTCCACGTCAACGATGAGCAAGACTTCATTCAACTTAGCAGTCTGGATCACAGATATTCTTCCAGTTCTTTCCAATTTCTTGACACTAACAAAACAGCTAGCCCCTGACCCACGCACACCCTGAAAAAAAGTAGTCAAAAGTGTGCCCTATTTGGGCATAGATAACCCAATCTTCTGGCTGTTAAATCTATAGCACCTTTCAAGAACTACAATAACATCTTTAGCTATAGCATTGCTCATGTCTAGCTGCTTTGTCTTGTGACCCCAGGCTCTTCTACCAAGTCACTACTCTCCAGAAAGACTCTTCCAGGCTACTACTCACAGGGCCTGCATTTTTGGCTGTCAGCTGTGTGGCTCTATATTTGGCCCTGTTAAGAAGGAAATTATTTCTTCTCATTATGCAGTCCCTGTGGCTCTGTATCAGCAAGCAGCCCTCTCCACTGCTGAACATCCCAGCCATCTTCATGCCATCGCTAGGAGTTGCGGTGTACTTTCTTCTATGTCACTAACAGAATAATGAGGTATAACAGTGCAGGACTAAAAAGCTATTCCTGTAGGATATCATTACAATTGCACCTACTCAACAGTGATAACCTGGTTACAGTTGCATTTTAAGACTTCAGTTAGCAAAATTTTATTCTGTTTAATAACAGGTTGTGTGATGATTTTGCATCATTTCAGATCCCTAATCAAAATACCATTCAGTACCAACAAAACTCTATCAGCCAAACTCATAATCTCATCATAAATGATATTAAGTTCATTTGACAAAATCCCATAAGGTCAGGTTGATTGACATTAATTATATTCAGTACTTGTTTCTGCCCCAGACTGAGGTGTCATTTGCGCTTTCCAGGCTTCCATTTCCATCCTCCTATATGCACGTATGACTACATCCTGCTTCATAGGAGGTTGTGAGGACGGATCTATTACTGCTTAAGAAATCCTCAAGTGCTCCGACGACCCCTGCAGAAAGCAAAGCTGCAAGTCTCCTGTCAATTCTACTGGGGAGCAACCAAGTATTGCTTCCTCCGTACTTCTTTAAACAGAAAGTCTGCATGACGTGGCATCCACCTAACCCCACGTGCTGCCTTAGAACGTGGGACAAGACACATGATTCAAAACCAACTGGAATAATTTCACAAAAGGCTGCTAAGACAAGCTTACATTAATTCTTAGTGGCTAGAGCCTCGATACCTGTAGATCTATCATCTCCGCAAAATGTAATCCTCCATTAAACAGCTCGGGGTATTCCTGAGCAAGCATTTCTTGCCTCCTTAAAGCATAAGCACTCTAAATTACTCACACGTGCACACCTGTTACCAAGGACTATACAGATATTTTTTCATGTCTTACTATAAATCTCCACTAGAATGTAAAGCACATTTTCCAAGCGAGGAGAACACCACACCACAGAAATCCTAATTCATGAATTGCTGGGTGTATTGCTGAGTGAAGTCTCGGTTATGTGGACAGGAAACGATAAAGTCAACTTTCTCACAGTTTGGCATATGCTCTCCCTGCCTTTTATTTTTCTTCTTCTTTTTAGGTCAAAAACATGTGGTCCAAGACAGTGAGCAGTAATACAAAATCTCATGAACATGAAGATAATACATTGCCCTGATTCTGTTTATGAAAATTATATAAATGAAACTTGGAGAACCAGTTTCTTTCATATGAAATACTGTTTTTGACTAAAACTTGTGTATACACTGTCCTCTGTTGAGACATCTGCAGAATTACCCAGGGTTAAAACAGAGAGAACTGACCTCCAATGGAAACAAAAGGAAGTCACGCAATGAGATTAGCTTGGTTTTGTCTTCTTTTTTTTTTCCACTAGTGACAATAAAGCCATGTGAGTAAGACTACCACATGAAGAGAAACAGCTTAACACACATTCGAAATGAAGCTCTGTCTCCTCTGAGATGCTTCCATTAGGCTACAAGGTCTTCTCTAAGATGAAAAAGATTCAAGTAGCTTCTTTAACCTTCTTCTATGAACCAATCTCACTGGAGTAGTTTAACAACTCAAACACGTGAAGTTTAAGACCCAATGCTGTTGATTCGGTTTTATTTTTCTTCACCCAAACACTGCTAGCTATAATCGCGACCTCTTTCGATAACTGTGTACCACCTCAATTCTCATTCCGATCTGAAAACAGAATGAGAGGGGAAGGAGAGAGGAGCAATAAACCCTTTTTTATTAGGATCCATACACGGGAAAGAAGGAACCAGCTTCATATTTAGATCCTGCTGAGATTTGGCAGAGATGACTAAACACCTTTTCTACATGATCCATTTGCAAACCGATTCCAGACAATCTGAGAAACACCGTGCACAGGGTACAAAGACACTAAGAAGTAACTTTTTACCAAGACTCCTATGAGTAAGAAGAAGACTTGCTTATCACAGTTTGTTTCAGATTTCTAGTTGCCTCAATTTACACCTGTGCTACCTCACAGAAGTAGTTTTGTCAGAGGAGAGTCACTGGGACAGCTCTGTCCTGCTGCAGCACACAGCCCCGACTGACGCGGGGGCGCATGAAGTTCACTGACCCCACTCTGGGGAAGGGGGAAGAGAGGCTGTAAGATTTCCTGACCTAATGGGTGATTTTGCAGGCTGCATGCCTCTCTAATGAAACAGATAATTAATGCAGCTGCGACCAAAAGGAAAAAACATGCAGCAAAAGTGACTTCAATACCAGAAGTCTAATTCAATGTCAATTCAAGTAAAAGAAAAGCTTCCCAGGACCTTCAGCAGCTATTAGGGCAGACCTTCAGCACCCACTACCAATACCTGCTCCAGGACTCCTCCATTTTCCTTGGCTTTTCCTTCCCCTTCCTGCCCTCATCCCTCCGATTCCACCCTTTCCAACCATTTACCGTGCTTGCCTGGCAGCCAGGAAAGACGGATGGAAAGAAACCCAGCAGATTAAAGGGCAGAGGCAGAAGAGGGGCTCTGAAAAGCCACTCACACTCCCAGAGGGGGCGACGCAGATCTGCTCACACAGGCAGTGATTCATGGCAGGGTTCAGGCTTCCGCACAAAAACTGTATATCTCAATAAGGACATGTGAGCAAGCACATCTTCCACACAATACTTTTTCTAAGGAAGCATCTGATGCAGCTTGCCATGATAACTAAATTTATTATTAACTGTGTATTTCATGATGTTAGTGACAATATGTTAATGTGATTTTTCACGTCCTCCTGCAGTGAACAGATGGCTCCTTTTACTTTACTTTCCACATCAAGTGTGATTATTTCTTGGTGCCAAAAGCCACCTGCCGCTCCCTGGTCTCCAGTCTAATTTTTTATGTTGGTAAAACACAGCAGGACTTGTTATCAGTTGGATGGCATCTTAATAAAAGGAGACATGCCAACATATTGACATCATGTTCAAGGGGAAATTTTAGCCCCATCCTGGCCCCTCCCCCAGTTCATAAAAAATAATAAAATGAAACTAAGAAAAAAAAAACAAGAAGCCCCCCTCACCTCCCCAGACTCCACCAGTTTCAAGATGCTCAGTCACAATTTTTGGGCCCCATGCCAAGATGCAGAGTTGGCCTCCTTTTGTTCCCATACCAAGCACCTCAGTCAGGGCTCTGATCTCTCGTCCTGTGTAATGATAATTAGCCATAACATATTCAGAAGTCAAATGTAAGCAGGAATACATTAACATTGAGATCAGTGCTGGGGTAATTTTCATTGGGAAAATGACAAAGAAGGACACAAAAATTAAAATACGGGATGCGGAGATTTTCAGTATCACTTTCAAATAGATGAAGGGTGAACTCATTTGTTTGTCAGTCACGAGCTGGCATTCAACAGACAGCTGTGGTTTACAATAAATAAACAATATGAGTCTGATAAGCTATTGTAGCCCATATCCATTTCTCTACACGCTGCTGGAAACAAAGAAGCATCTGATTCCGATGAAGATACTCAAAACTGAAAGCACAAAATGCAGTAAGCCCATGCTCAGACACCTGTATAAACGGCTTCGCTTCCTAAAAGCTATCTCGCTTGGACTTTTTTATTTTTTTTTAAGGAACAGCAAAGAATTGGACACTTTGCAGTTTGGAATGATAATTTCGACGACAGATGGCAAACTTCAGTCCCCTGTAAGTCGCAGGTACTCCTACTCCCAGATAGGGCAGGTCTTTGTGAATCCATCACTCCAAAGTCGCTCATAATGTGCTATGGCAAGGACAAACCTCAGTAACTCAAGGCAGCTCTGGTACAAAAGTGTTGAACAGCCTTAGAGACATCATTAGCTTATTTTCTTCAACGTAGGTGTTGTACAGGAACAGAAATTAAAGGAAATTCTTGTGAGAATTGTTTCCAATTTTCCATTATTTCCGATTTCATGAAAAACTGAGCTACACCTAAAAGTTGTTAGCTTCAAAGCAGTTCAAGCAAGCTGTAATAATGAAAACACTTGGAAATATTAAAAGCAAGCGTATTCAAACCAAAGTCACCCAGGAGTTCACTGAATCCTGCAAGCAGCTTCCTGTTCTGCTCAAAAATGTGCGCTCCTAAGCATAGATCACAGCTCTAACTAGTCTAGCAATAGCCAAGTATTGTTTCTTCAGTACTTCTTTAAATAGGAAAACAATTCCTAAATACAATGTCCTCTCATCTGTTCCCCTTCTTCAAAACCAAACTGTATTTGGCAATAGACTCCATGCATCTTCCATTATTTTGTCCGTAATTACTCGTGACTATTACTATTACGCCATCAACTGGATGCAACCATTGTGCAACCAGCACGAAGGATTTGCAACACCGCAATTGGGACAATCAGCTTAGCCCTTGCACTGCTCAAAGCCAAACTTAATAGAAGCTGGGAGAAAAAAATATTCCACAGAAAAAGATCTAGAGGAAAAAATGTTTTGTTCCACTGGAAAAAAAAAAAAGCAGCCACAAAACTTACAGTGAAACGTGCCTTTTGCATTACACAGAGAAATGCAAGTATTTTTATCATTTTGTACATCAGTACAGACATGTGAAGGGGAGCACCCAGCCAACCTGATAATGCCCCTATTGATAAGTCCACGTTTTTAAAGGACTAAGGGTTTTTACCTACGGATTTCTGGGTCCATATTCATGTCACCTGGAGCAATATATGTTCTCACGTCAAGTCACACACAACTACCTGTCTTGGCAGCTCCCTCGGGTGACACTGCTGGAACCAATGGGCTGACCCCAACCACGCAGACTATAGGGCTGCACCTCCTGGCAAGGGGCACACCAGAGGAGCGTGGCAAATAGCTGTTGTTTGGGCTTCCACTCCTTGACTGGTAGCCTATACAAATTATGCATTTAGTTATTCATTTCACTGCCTCATGATTTCACATCAGGGATACGTACCTTTCATAATCATACAGCTTGATCTGTATTTCCCTCTTATTGGGCACACAGCAGGAATTCTCTATCATTTACAGTGTGTTCATGCTGCAGCATCACGTCAGCTTATTGGTTCAAATCACTATGCATCAGCAAACCACCCTACTCTTGCAGCACATTTCTTACTAAAAACACTTGGATAACGCATTGGTCTTTACTTTTAAAATGCATGGCCATTTTGGCATCCTTCTAGAATACTAACAACACATCACCCAACTTGAAAGAAACATTCAAACAGCACAAAATTAAAACACGTTGTTAAATCCCCGATTCTTATTCTTTCCAGAAGTAGCTAGCGGTCCATCACTGTGGTCAGGGAATGTCAACCTCTCTGATGGAACTTTCAGAATAATCATCTAGAAAAAAAAAGTTTCATTCCAGGTATTTGAGAAGTAATGGGACATTCCACCCCATCCCCTTACAAGCTACTGAAAAACCATTTCCTTTAATTGCCGTCTCCAATAGCTGTCAATGAGGCATCCCTTTCCTTTTACAAATGTTTCCCTTGGCTCAATGAATATTTTTAACAAGCAAATCTGATGGGATTTCATTCTAGTGTAGTGTTTCTCTCTAAGACACTGACTCAATTAAACCTTCAGAAAAAAAGTGCAAAGGTGAAGCTTTTACAGCTGTCAGAATTTCTCACAGTTCATTTACTTCACCAGGCGACAACCACAATGGCACCCTAAAAATTATCTTGCTCTCCCTTTCACAATTCCTCCGGGTTTATCTAACATGAATCCAAAGAGCCTTCAGTCATTTGCAGCCAGTGTTCCACAAATGATAATCCCGTCACCTCCTCTCAGTCAGTATCTTAGGTGCTTTCACTCCTTCCTTTGTATGCCCCTATCACAACACAAATGAGGGAACTCAATTGAGAGCTTTATTTGGGGATTTAATTGGTCCTCTTGGATGGCAACAGCTTTCAGTTTATAAGTATCAAATTCAAGACAAAGGACCAGAAAACAATTTCATGTAGTGACAGAAATATTCATCTGAATTTACTTGTCTGCAGCTTTTCTACTTGCTTTCTGAGATGGGCAGACTTTTCAAGACCTGCTAGAATCCTACACTCACAGTTATCCAAATCTCACTAGCACAGACAATATGGCTACATCTAATGACTCTTGAAAGCAGAACGAGCATGTATTGGAGAAAAGGCCTAGTCATACTGAACAGAGTCCACACAATGAACAATTGGGCTTGTGGTACAGGAGTGGTGCACAGCTGGATACAGCCAAGCTAAACACAGGGCTTCCGAACCCATAGCCCTTCTCCATTCCACCACCCATGGGGTTTCACTACTATAGGCTTTACTAGGAGCCACGAGGCTTTCCTATGAGAAAAGGCCAAGTAACTTGACAAAAAGGAAGACTCCAACAGTATATCCAAAGTGAAGCTATGACTACAGATAGCACACTAGTGTCTGCTCTCTCACGATACTACTACGAGCATTGCCCTTCTAAGAGTGGGTTAATCCCAGCTTCTTCTTAAATTATAACAGCATTTAAATTGCAAAATCCCTCACAGCAATTTCAACTGATGCAACGCAGCAGTGAATTACTACTGATTCATGAAAACAAAAGCATTCACTTCCTTTTCTTTGGCGGAACTGGCACTGCAAGGAGCCTAAGCTTAAGTACAGGAGTTGGTCCTCAGGACTGAAAATAGAGCTGCATCTGGTCCTTCTGCCTTCCCACAAGCAGGAAGCCTTCCTCAGCTTTTTACAGGTGTTTCTTCAGGCTCTTAAATAGGCTCAAGCTAGCAAGCAAAGAATATAGCAATATAAATGCAGACAGCTCCTTGGAAGCCAATTTCAATTGCACCCACTTCATCTGTGGCTGAACACGGTCCGATATTCAAAGCTAAAAAGGGAGGGTTGGACAGGAACCTACATTTGCAGGTTGTTTTTTTTTTTTTTTAAATGCTGTTTTGTCCTCGCACACAGTAGCCCATACTCCAAACTGCATGGCACTGTGCATCTGTGTCTGATAGAAGGATTAAGCTTGTCATTAGGAATCATTCTGGTGCCTGAAAATGCGGTCTCTCTCCTGATAATGTGTAGTATCATTTAAAACAAATTAATTCCTCATTTCTTGCTGCTGGTCATAATTCTCAGCATGGGACACATCACAAATGACCTTAAGGATGGACATACAATAGTCATTAGCAAATCAGAAAAAACAGCAACTAAAAAACAACCCTAAACCATTACAGCCGTATTTTTTCCTCCCTATTCCTTCATTTCTTGAAGCTCATTTTCATAATATAATTCATCTGATACTGGCAAATTACAGCACTCTCTTCCTCCTTTAGGCTACTAGATCGCCTCTGTATATTCTATTATGAAATTGGTTAATTAATAATTTCTCTATATTGCCACTAAGCAGAACTACACGGTTAAATTATGATGATGGTGCCTCATTACATGCACATTGAGACACCAAGGCATAATTTAACGTCAGGGTGTGTTGTGTGCACGCACACTGATCGCCAGGCAGGACAGTTTACTTTCCTGTGACACTTTCCAGGGCTCCTCTTCAAAAAATTTTTAAAGAAGTAAGCTCAATGGATGAAGAGAGAAAGGTCATGATGAGTAGGGTGCAAAGAAGATGAGGAATAATTAAAATACGGGTATTGGAATGTAATCAGAGATGAAAGCTTTTTAGTTTAACTCAAGGACAAGGTGTACCGCACGAATCTCATTAGGGATTTCTGCAGGAGCCTAGCTGGAGTCTTTGGTTTCACCTACAGGCACAGGCAATACAGCTGTTAGAGCCTCTCTTTTCTTTCAAGAAGTCAAAGTTACAGTGAGATCAACTAAATAAATCAGCTCCTATGAGAACCAGGCTCCTTTGTATCCTCCAGCTCTCTGTTTGAGCACAGCTCCAACGTTTGTGTTATCATTTTGATATTAATGCCCATAATCCCCTGGGAGTAAGCAATTGTTTGTCTCTGAGTAAGCCCATGCATAAGACTAAATGTTAAATTAAACTATCATCCATCTAGATGCAACATTATGCAGCCACTATATGTGTTAGATATTGAAAATTTGTTGCTGCTGTTGTTTTTTTTTTTTTTTTTTAATCATGCAGCCTAATAAGATCCCTATGAGTAATCTCTCTACTGAGGTCTAAAGTAAATATGATCGCAAGTCGGTCAGTCACCTACTTTAACCTCCTGTTGAAATTACAGCCTCACAGGCTTTTCTGCTTGTTTCCATCAAAACAAAATGAATAAATGTAACCCAGGGAATATTTAAATATCCACTTGAGTTTCCTGTAAAACCTTTACCGTATGATTTATACAAACACTGGAGGAACTACCCGCAGTACTTGGCCTCTACCTTTAGCATACATTACAGTTCGTTACTATCCTAGCAGCTCTGGATGCTGTTTTTACTCCTCCCCTCAGCCCCCTACATTTATTTCATCTCCAAAGCAGCGTTTGACACTAGTGGGTTGGTAAGGGTTAAGGCTGCTCAGGACACAATTATACATCTGAACACCTTTCTAAGGTGTTGAGGCAAACAGGCTCAGTAACTCCCATAGCCCCTTTCAAATGTGGCATGCCTTCACTAAACCAGCTCCAATGTCACAAGTCACCAGCCTTGGCTTCTACCATGTTCCCCCAACCCCTGTGATGAGAAGAAGCTGGTACTTCCCACTCCATCACCTCTCCTCACCTAAACAGCAGCATGAAACAATTTGTCTCCTACTCACATCCCTGTTTTATTCTTTCAAAAAAGAAAAAAGCACACTTTCAGGCATCAGCAGGAAAACTGGTAGGGCACATGTGACTGCATTCAAATCACATCAGAATAACAAGCTGTTTCTGGTCTAAGTTGTTATTAATAAACACCCAAGCGATACAGAAAAAAACCTTCTTTTACAGCATTTCCAACCATCAGAGCTGCCCAGTTTTCTGAAAGCAACTCTACCTTAAGCATTACCTAACTTCACATCAGGAAGAGCCAAGCCCGCAAGCTAACCTCAATATAATATATCACTAAAAATTACTTCCTGCACTTCATTTAAAAAATGACCAGCAATACCATGCTATGTACTACAGCATCATCTGGTGTCTTTTGCTATAAAAGCATACACGTGTGTATAAAATAACAAACAGTTCCACCCTTCTAGTCATATCATTTTGGAAGTGAACTGTCAGTATGTAACTCCTAAATCTCACCTCCAGTCTCCTCTAACCTTAGCACTCGGGTCTCAGAGCCAAGGCAGCCCCTTACTCCCGGGCAAACACGTGTCCTCCTCTGCACTGGCTACGGGATTCTTCCGCGCCACTGCCTCGCTCCTCTCAGCCCAGCACATGGAGCTCCACATTGCAGAGCTCCACGAAGGGGCTGCAAACAAACCTTCCTCATTCATCACTGGTTTGCAGTGACCTGGCGTGCTCCTGACAAGCTGTATAGCTGACTACCAAGACCAGGGACCAGAAAATTCTTAAAGAGAAGCAGCAGGGGCAAGCTCAGCTACCAATAGAGAAGACCCTGGCTACGTCCTGCTACTCAGGAAGAGGCCAATGCACTCTGGACTAACAGCCATTTTTGAAAAGCCGCAGTATTTGCTCAGGTGGCCAGAAAGATGCTTACACGGAAAGGGAGGTGGGGGCAGTCAGCTCCCACAAGGACTCATGTAGGTTCCTGTTGTTACAGCACAGCCCAATTCTAGAAAGATTTCAGGAACTGGGAGCAGCTTATAAGGCAACAACAACTTGCCTAGTCCTTCTGATATGTTTAATTCAACTCTCCCAGGTGCTCCAAGCTCTCTAGAGAAGCCAAGCAGAAATAGATCAGGAATTTGTTTTCCAACAAAGGGCAGACATGGCCCACAGACATGTACACTCACATAATGCTGGCTACTACTGTTCAAAAGCAGGGGAGAAAAAAGCCTATTGAATACTACATGCTCTCCAAGTGGAACAAGTGGCACTGCCCACCCCCCAGCCATTCAGCAGTGACTTACAAGGCATCTAGTACACATCCCCATGCCAGAGAACAGCATTAATTACTGTAAAAGTGCCAGCAAATAGCACAGCATGTGTGTGATACAATACTTACATGTACTTCATAGAACTGGTATTCTCCCTCATACACACAAGAACACCAAACGTTAAGTTCTCACTGGAAGTCAAACACAACTGATGAAAAAACATTCCTTGTTTCCAGAGAATGAAACAAGTGCACCAGTTACACTGAGTGTATAAATGCTGCATGCTTTACGTGATCAAAAAAGCAATAAAGACTCTTCATTAAACATACTGACAACCTCTTTTGACTATAATCCAATATATTCTCATTAGCACAAGGAGCAGCTGGCTATTAAAAAATAGAGGCATGAGTATCTTCAAACAGGAATGTAAAAATCCTCTCCTTCTGAGCAGGGCTAGCCACCTTGTCCTAGTGTCCACATAGATGTGACTGTAACTGGGGACCATGAGGGAAATTCTTAGAAAAAGCACATCTTGGGCTGACTCTTTGTTCTCAACGTCTAATTGGGTGGGGTTGTTCAAAAACCTTCACCTGTACTGAGCTTCTTACAGAAACGTTATCCAGTGTGGCAAGATGTAGCAGGGATTTGTTCTCCCATGAAGCCACTTCTCTGAACACAATTCTGAGTATAAGGAACAGAGCAAGAAAATAAAGCTAGAGGAAGTCTCTGTGTTTGTATATGTCTGGCTTTGTATCAAGCTTCAGTTGTCTTATTACACCCATTGGACAAGTTATTGCTCTCCTTCAGGCCACCAGAAGTGTCGAGACAACCTAAATTCACAATGCCTGTACTTGGATTTCATCTTCATCACCTGCATTGATACTATTGTGATGAATACATTATAAATTGTCTACAACCAGTGGTGGTCATTGACAGTCTACATCCCACTTCCACCAGTCTCTTACTCTCAGTTTCAGTGCAGAAACTTATATCAGTGCTTTGTCCTTTTGAAAATCCAGCCTTACAGAGAAAAAGATACTTTCCCAAAAGCTGGGGATATCTTTTAATGATTATTACACAATGTAATAACAATATGTATTATTACACAATTAATACACTTCACATATACACACGTATGTGTTTATGTCATCTATCTTTCATCTATCCTCTATTTTATACACACATGTATGTTCATGTCATCTATCTTTATCTTTACATAAGATTCCCCTTGAAAAAACTCATTTCCATTCCCTCCTAGACAAAACCACCAACTTCAAATTAAAATACAGGAAGGGCTCATTCCATATAGCTGATGCAAACACAAATCCACCTCTAACCTCTTAGAAGTAGCCAAGAGACTAAGCCAGGATCATGCAATTCATGCAGACTACAGGATCATGCAATTCTTCAGTAGTGTTGCAAAAGGTCCAAAAGTAGTATTCCAGACTTCAGAAACCTGTCTGCCTTTCCTGTAGCCCAAAGATTACCTTTTCATCATACAATAACCAAGTTAATTATGTAATCCATTACTTCTCCATAGGTGATTGTTAACTTTCCATCATCAGATCTTTCCTTTTGCTGAAATTGATCCTAGTATCAATCATTTCCCAAAACCCTAGTAAAACTTTTCTATTTGTTACTAGTTGCTAACAACTGCCTTGTTAAACCCTCTCATGCACACACTGGATCTGAGACACAACAACATCTGAGGCTGCCATTAAAACAGCTTCAAACATTTGCTTATACTGTGACACAGAACTCCATTCTACTGTTACCTTTAACACTGCACACATGCTGCTAAAACTGTACATGTGTGCATGCACACATGTGGGAACACATTCCAGTCTGCAGTTACACCCTCTGTAACTGCTTCGTAGTATAGATCAATGAGTGTGCAGTGAAAACACCATCTCACATGTAACTAGAAGTACTTGTTAAGATTTATTTCTAAATCCTCGACCATGGACTTGTGTTTCATTGATCCTTACAATGTACTCAGGCAGCAGGCAGCTGTCCAGACTTGCTCTGGACTCACTGCAAGGTATTATCCCCTTCTGGAGCATCACCTCTGCAAACAGCACCAGCCAGAGAGCCAAGAGCTCTTCTGCTGTATCTTACAATCACTGCCCCCAAGTCCATTAGTACCAGTATTAGAATTAGGAGGATGCTGGATTAAAAAGCAAAGAGTTAGGCACTAAATAAACACTTCAACACCTATCTGCTGTCCTCCTACCTTGTAGTAGCCCTTTCCAAATGTTCTAATAGTTCCTTTTCTGACAGGGATTGATGGAAAGAATCCATCTCACCTGAGGCTTGGGCAATATTTAGAGATTGCATTCATTGATTAAGACTGTTATCATTGCTTCCTGTTTGTGCCAAAAACCTAGTTCAACTAATTATAGCCATCCAAGCATTGAAGAGAATTCATTCAACCCAGTTTAAGCCCAGTAATACTGACACACGTCACCACAAGACAAAGTGCAAATCTTTACTGTGTAGGTTGATGCAGACAGTAAAACAGTATTCTTCTGGCAAAACACTTGGAAGTTGCTTTAAAAACCACTTGAAAGTACATGAATTACAGAGAATATCACAGACCTGTCTCTGCCACAGACACCCAGGAATTACTTGGGATGAAATGCCCTATTCTCCTCACCAAATTAAGGCAGCAAGCTCTTTCAGAGATTTACTTTTTTTCTAATCATGCACTTCAAACCTGTAAAGCCTTAATCTCAATTGTGTTTTCAGGTCAGACTGACTACTACCAGCACCTAGTCAAAAAAAATCCCAGTAAACTATACTTTGTAATAGGGTAATACCCTCAAAAAGAGAGAAAATGAGCAAAACAGTGACATGCCTAGGAGGAGTACTTCGAAGAGGAAAGAACAGCCACTCTTCTGCGCAGCAGCTCAAGTTCATGAGTCCATGCTGTGCTGCAATTTGTTTCTTGTGAGCTAACCTGTCAGTTCAATAGAGGAAGTGTGAAGTCTCCAAAAAGAATGTGTTGTGTTGAGGAATAAAGTACATTTTTAGTGGGCAACCACGTCACATCGGGTAACTGTGACAAGTCACCAGGACGCTGGGTTAGTGTTTAACCCCAGCTTTCAGCTCAGATAAATAAGTATAAGCTGATAACTCAAGAGTAGCTCGGTGCTCCAGTTGCCTGGAGGATTTCCAATACAATTAACATGAGTCCACCCAAGGGCTGCTCAGGATTCTCCCTGCACTTAGATGTTACATCTAAGCACACTTGCACATGAGAGCCTATTAGAGAAAGACTGGCTGCACAGAGAGCACAGCAGAACTTAAAGCCATAGCAGAGAACTTGGGTTTAACTACAGATCCTGTCTTCACATGGACATCTCCAAATCTCAGGCCACAGCAAACAGTGAAAACATCTGAGCTACCTCAGGTATCAGAAGGCACTGGCAGAGAGAGTGCAAATCAAACTGCTGTTACAACCACTCAGTGCCCAACATACTCCAAATAGTCAAAATATTGCCTGCCACCATGTTTTCTTTGAAATTATGAAAAGAAGTATGATTATGCTCCATGCTGCCATGTTGCCCAGTTATAGATAAGACCCCACTACTGTACTGTACTGGCAAAATTTGCATTTTGTCAATGCAAATTCAAAACAAAAAGACGTCTGCCTCGGAGGACTTAGAGGCTAAGAGAAGAGCCAATTTACAATCCTTGTAAAACATGTATTTCCCAGAGACTGAGCAAAAAAAAATAGATAAATATTCAGTGGAAAGGGCAACTTTTTTTTATTAAATTGTTTTATACAGTCAAGAAGCATTTTTCTGTCAATAATACTTTTCACAGAGTTTAGCAGACTTCTAGGTTATACCTTGCCACTTTACACTTCTATTTTCTGTTAAGCACATCAGGCAGGAAGTTACTCTTGAATTAGGGAGCTACCGGTGAGCTTTGAGACCATTTCAGTGACAGCTGCCTACGTTTGTCAAGAGCAAAATACAGCACCTGGGGCAACCAGGCCTCACCCACATCCCAGCTTCTGGTAGCAAAGCTCAAGCATGAGATCAGTGTGACTGCACCGGGACATACTCCTTTCACCAGGTCTCTGCAGACACACCACGGCTGAAATGAGCCACCTAAGGAAAGCATACCACAAACACCAACAGACTCTCCTCAAAAACAAGCAAGCAAAACAATGCAAAAGCACTATGATTCAGGCAGCCTTATTTCTCTAACAGTGCAAAGGTGAGTGGATAACTGTTTCTTCCCTAGATTTTTTGTTTGAAAGTTTATTTAATCTCAAATTACATTTATTTTAACAAGGTGTTCCATTTTCTTACAAGCCAGGAAGACACTGGGGGTGAAATGAAACTTTCAACTAAATCTGCAACTTCATTCATGTTCCCCAACACATTTTTTCCCCTTGGTTTTATTTGTTGCACAGAGGTAGACCCCACAATATGGCCTCCAGCTACAAACTACTATTCAGTACAACAACTCCAAGTATTACTTAACATGAATATACATGTATACTGTCTTTAAGAAACCTGTCAAACATAAACATGTCAATTACTTTTTTTTTTGTCTAAGCTTCATTATATATATCATCTCGATCAACATACAAAAGACAAAAGCTGACTTCACAAGGTAATAAGCAACACGTTTTCCATTTCCGTATTGAGATCTTCATTTTTACCTCATCTTATCTTCCTTAAGTTCAAAAGAGGTTTGTACTTGGAAACCTCTTCTGAGTTCGAAAAATCTACATCCTCTCATCCAGTTCATTGCTACATCTGTTAAGTACTGATGCCCTAGCACTACACACTAAGCACATTAAGCTAAAACTCATAGAAACCATAGAGCTTATTTTTATTTGCTGCACTGCCAGATGCATCAACTGCTGCAGCTATTAGGCAGCCCCATGTCAAAGCATGAGCCAAACTCATCATTTGGTCCTGCTCAGAACTCCCAACACCACATATACACTAACTTCAAGTGAATATAAAAACTGTTTTTCATCATGTCAGGTACAAGCTAGTCACTGCCATGTGGTAAAATGAGAAGCACACTTGGTTTATCTCCTAAACTGTATTAATTCCTTAACCATTTAGGGTTTCTCCCTATCAGGGAGGAAGACAGGTACACTATAGGTCAGTTATACATGCAGATTTTTCGTTTCCACTTGCAAATTACTCTGTTTCTTCTGCATCACATGGTTTTCAATTCAGTTTCCCATTGCCTGGGATAGTGCTTACTCATTGCTTGTTCTTTAAGTTCTGGTTTGCACAATGATGCCACAGGAACAACATTATAGCTAGTCAATCCTCCAGTACAAGTGTATTTCTGTAATTAGCTCTTGCTTCACAGGGACAGCAAACAGTGGGCTGTCTGTTTAAGTCCTTAGTCAGGCAAAAACAACTTTTGGAATTCCTAGTACCTTCCACACTTGATCCAACCAACTGCAGTAGCACAAAAAGCTACTGCAGAGACCCTCCAGTCAGAGCACTGATAATGTAACTTAGTTCCTCCTTGCAAGATACAGGTCTGGTTAGCCAAAACAAAGGTCAGTGGACAAACCTCAACTCATTCTGCACTGGGCCTGATTTGGCTTTAACCACCAACAGGGCTGATGACAAATGAGAAGCCAGGCTTCCAGCTGAATTTCAGTTTAGTTATTTTTGTTTTAATGTATGTGTGAATCAATTAATCCTGTCATAGAAGGGCATCGTAAACTGTGTGCCAGAGTTAATGAGTCAGACATTATCACATCATTACACCAGCTGGCATAATGTAGCATGTGTTGTTTGTCATAATATACACTGCCATGCTTAACAACCATTAATTGTTTACACGAGCAGTCATATTTTTCTTCAAAGAACCTTCAGCGACTGGTTAATATTTTGAAAGCTTCTTAAGGGAGTAACTCTTACTAGTGGAAGATAATAAAAATAACCCTCACAAAAAGAAACAAAACGGATTTATACATCATGACAATTAAAGCTCCATCTCCTTCATTAAAAAAATGAAAAACAAAAGCACTCTGATTCCAGCTAGTTCCATGAATTCAATCCCCACTGGTCAACGCTGCCATAAATATTAATAGACTAGATGTGAGAGTCCCCCTCAGCTTAGCAGAGGCTGAGTGCTGTCTTCATTTGCTCTTTCAGAGCACTATGCTCACAAGTTTGAGCTGATTCTCCCCCAATTTTGGAATATACTAGAAGAAAACAGACAGAAGTTAAAACCATCACTGCCAAAAGAAAGACTGGTAGAATATGAGAATCAGATATACACTTTTTGGAGCTATAAATCTGCACAAGTTGAAAAAGATACTGGTGGTTTTCTGTCACTCCTTGCATTCGTCACCTGTGTTTGTCAGGTGAAAACACAGCCATCAGTCCTACTTTATCATAATAGTTTGGCTGCTAGTATTTTCTTGGCTGACTAAAGACAACATTTGGACACACTCAGCAACAAATCCAGGTTTACCAGCTTTCTGTGAATTGGATTCAGTCTGCTTCTGGCCAGATTTGTTGGCCATATGGCTTTCCAAAGCCAAAGGCTAATAACATGTTTAAGGCTGAAATTACTACAGCAGCCAGGAGCACTGAATTTGACCTGCAGGTACTGGCTATGTCCATTCAGACACTTTTGTTACACTGCAGTTCTGATTTTCAAGAAACATCCATTTTCCACGGGGAAGTGACTAAGAAGAAAACCTAGAAGTCACCGCTACCAAAAAAGAACAGCAACACACCAGGATGCCTGAAAAACTACAAAGAAGGTCCTTTAAAAAAAAAAAGGGAAAAAAAAAAGGGAAATATGGAGCATTAATACCTCAAACAACCTTAATGTACTGTTAGTTTGATTTAAGACACTCGTGATTCCGGGAAGTGCTAAAAACAACAGATGCTGCTCTTTTGATGGGAAACATACAATCCTGTTCATTCACCTTATGGAATTAATTGTCGCCATCCATGGCTCTTCTGCGTGAAGAAGGGCAGATGGGTACCACACATGTGGATGAGACAACATCACGCAGCAGCAAGGTCTCCCCAGTACTTTAGACCCTACGTGGCAGTCAGCTCATGCCTATGGCTACAGCCAAACAGCTCAGAATACTCCATCATCTTGGATTCACACCTAAGGAAGACCTGATTCAACAAAGCACTCAGGCATATGCTAATCTTTAAGCTTCCGAGTAGACCGTTGAAGTCATAAAGAGAGAACCATGTGTTACCTTCTGCTTGCATCTTTATAGCCTGTAGCTGAAACACAATAACAGAGTTCAAGACCCATTTGTCTACGCCACCTTTTTGCGTTTTCCATCTTAAATTTCGTCAGGCTTTACATGAGGATATTTCCTTTTTTTGGTGAGCAGAAGTCATTTTCTGCTGCACACAAACACTGATTCACTGGCACGCAGGTAAAATGAGTTCTCTCTTGATTGGCACCAGTACTTAATATCCTATTCTATCAAAATTCAGCCTACCAGACCATGCTCTGTTTCTTCCAGATGTTTGGCTCAGAGAAGCACACCTCAAGCTCCACCAGAGCCCGCAGAGATCTGAGCAGCTCCAAGGCCCAAGAAGTTTTTGCAGCTGCCGCTGTGGAATTGGCTGAAGGCCTGACTGACAGGGACACTGTAGGTTTTCAGTCACCCAAAACATATGGCAACTTCTACATCCTCTTCTGAGCGTGAGTGGCACTCACTATCAGCTAGAATTTCAGAACCAGACCCAAAGCTTTTTTTAATGAACAACACTTTTTTTAATGAACAACAACAAATCCTCCAAACTTCTCAGCATCCCACATCTCAGCCTCGACTGCTCTGTTCTTCATCAAACGGAGACCAAGACACAGCCTGCCCACCTGACTGCATAGCCTATATCCTAACTCTTGGATATGTGATAGAAAAAAGCGAACTTATCGAATGACACTCCTGAGGGCTGCCCGTTTTCGATTCTGTAATGGGTAAAATAAATGTTGTTCTTCAAGAGACTTCTGTTGGTAAACAAAGGAAGTAGGCCCTCTCAAGCCATTTTTGATTCTTTCAAGGAAGAGACAAGCCACCAAAACCAGACAATAACACAGATAACCCTGTGCCAAAAGAACTCCGCAAAGGCCAGGAAGGAAGGTTGTGCTACATATCTGCTTTGTACATATACTCAAGGAGAACACTTGTCATCCATAAGCACTTTATTTTCTCAGGTGTTACCTCTCCATTCTTCAAGCTCATTCTCCGAGGAATGCAGACATTACTAACCTGTCCAACAGAAAGATCCTTAAAAAACAACACAGCCAACTGCCCATTTATCAAAACTTCCAAACTCATAGCAGAAGACAGTTAAGAGACAATTCGCTCTCGTGTATTCCAATGCACAGACATCTCCAACTACTCTATAACTCTTCCTCTACCAAGAAGACTTGCTGTCATGGTTTAACCCGGTTAGAACTCTGTTCTAACTGAAACCAGGACACTTGCAAAACAAGTGACCCTCTTAGCCAAGTTGGTTGACCCTCTTAGCTAAGTTGGTTAAAAAAAAATCTTGTAGTCTCCTTAGTAGGCTGCGCTCTATGATACGCACTACAATCCTGGATCATTTGAGCCTAAAGATTGCTTTACTTTAGCGTTAGCCCACCCATCTCACCCAACAGCTCTGTTGGTTCTCCTCAAGGAAGGCAAAAGGTGCACCAGCAAAGATCCTGATGCTTTCATTCAGACTTAGTAGCACCTTGATAAATGAAGTGGCCCACTGGTGTCACTGGAGCCACTAAGAGCTGGATGTAAGCTTTCCCAAGACAGTATTTGCTGCCTTCAGTCATCCTGTTGGCATAAAAACCATCACATCACTACCATCACATCTGCGTTAACTAAAATTGATTTTAGAAAAAGACTGGGGCAAAAACATTTTTATCTGGTTGAATCACCTTGAGCGTAGAACTCTCCAATCATTAAACAATTCATTTTTCAACTCTATTTTTTGACATACCTAAACTTCAGAACTGCTCAAGTATTAGGTCAAAATTGAAACAAAAAAGCATAACCCTGAACTATTTGCTATTGCATTTTTCATTAATATTTTTTTTCTTTCTGTAGCATCTAAGCTGAATCCAAGGTGTTACGGTTTAACTGCAGAAAAAACCTGCTTCATGCAGTTCAGTGCTAAATTGCAAGCAAGCAGAATCCTGCAGAAATCAGGCAAGCATAGTAGAAAACAGCACAGGAAATATCAATCCGTATCTTCAAAAAGTGTAGGGAAGGAGGATCCAACCATATATCACACCTGGTATGTCATATGTCTGAGGATACACCAAACCCAGACGACAATGAAGAGGGATTCTTATTTCCTAATGAAATCAAAGCCGAGGGAAAGTAATGTGGGATCAGTATCCTCTCTTATTCCATATTGAGGAAATGATTTTACCTCTTAGTTGGACTTATGGTAATTGTATAAAGGCCTCCAATCTCTGAAAACTGTAATGAAATCTATAATCCTGACCTGCTGGATATGAGCTATACAATTACTCTGAGTATATTTAGAGCAAATAATCCATTCCCACAAAGCTCCAAATATTCATAGCTTCTGATGCAGGCTGCCGTGTGCAAGGGCCTGGATTATAATTACTTCTGCAGCAAGGTGGAAGGCCACATCTGACTTGTACTAAGCCCTCTAAAGGAGCTCATCCTCTCCTTTTCACAGTGTTTGAGACATGCTAAGTCTTTGGTTCATTCCAGATCTACCATGTGGGAGCAGAAAACAGAGAGATTAAGAAGAATCCATCCAAAGCAGCCGACCCATTATCAACCAACACAGAATTCTCCATAACCTGCAGCTTGACTGGGAAGCCAAATCCAGTTGTCTCTTTCACCTCTGTAAATCAAACTAGCAGAAAAAAAGGTTCACAGAATTGGCTGTTGAAAAGGCAGTTACTGCAAGAAGCTTTCAAGAGGTAAAGGCTACTGTTTGCCACTCCTTGGTTATCCACAGCTCTCTAAAGTTCTTGTGGAGCCACACGTGGTTCTGAATAACCCTTTAATTACAAAGCTAGCAGCAAGGCTTGGTGTCACAGATGCACCCAAAGCATGAAGGGCTCCCCTTCAGATGCACACAGACTCCTCACCCACCCCAGACATCCCCAGTCATGAGTGGGCGCACACCCATCTGCTTCACTTAAATGGATAAGCACCACTGAATTGTGGAAGGCTTCATCTCACCCTTAATCTTCCAGAGACCCTTAGGTTGGTTAAAATAACTTAAAATGGGGTATTGGAATACAGGTGGGCTTTACTCAAGCATCTTTCACAGCACAGGTACATTATTACTGAAATAGCTTAACCTTAGCAAAAAGACTTGGTTTACATGAAGAAGTAGGCATTCCTACCAAGAGCCTTCTGAAAATTAAACTTATTTTTATCTAAACAAATACATTTCTAAGTTTCTTGACTTTAAAATAACCCCTTGACAGTTTATTTCCATCACTGATAGCCTGCCAGTGACATCAGCTCAGGAATTTCAATATTTTTCCCCACCTCTCTCCACCAACCCCTCCAACTTTACTGATGGCAAGTCCACAAAAAAACTCCTTCACTGAAACCAGAGTGATTTCCCAGGTGAAATTATTTCCTTCTCCATTATAAGAAATCATTCTTAAACTGTATCACTGTAGTGATTAATTATCCTGTGAAATTGCTGGGGAGATGTGGGAACAGCACAAGTAAACTGCTCTTACTGTCTCAACTAACAGTTTCACTGCGCTACCCAAGGCATTTTATGCTTAACTATATATCCATAAAAATGTACCCTCTTGCCCTTAAGTGCTCAACTCACAACATAACTTATGACAGGACGCAAAATACTTACTAGGTTAAAAAAACTAAGCAGTATAACTAAAATTACTATTCACTGTTTACATAGAGAAAACAGCACTATACCCACTATATGAAAACATTGTGCCAGGGCCAGCCCAGCGTTCAGTAGGAAAAGATACCACAAAATTGCACAGCCATGGGAGAGCCCCCCAGCTGTACCACTTCTCACCTAAAGTCCATTACAGTTTGGCCCCAGATCACACACCCAGGCAAAGCACCGTACGGCTGCTTCTTCACCCACAGTTACCTTGAGAGACAGCCTGGGCACAGCACGCTTCTTTGCCTGATACATCAATAACCAAACCGCTTTCTTTTGTATGTAAACCACAGCTGCTCCAACAGCCTACTCCAACCTTCCTTGTCAGTGGATTACATACAGGCAGCTCAGAAACTATCGCCACATCTGCCCCAATACTGTACTTGCACAGATGACGCTCCCTACCCTGTTCTGGGCCTGGTCCAGGCCATCTTTTATTGAGGTGTGAACAACCCTATGGACTATTAGGACAAGTGCACACCACTAACTGCAATGCTGTGGTAGGAGAGTATACGGTTTAAATCCAGGTAATGACCACAAATTCGTTGTTTTTTTCAAAGGTTGAGTCCTGTAGCACCCACTCAAGCAACCGTGCATGGATTCAGCACCCACAGCCCCACGGCTTTCCTAGTCTTGAGAACACGCTTAATGTTGAGCATGTAAGTAATCCCTCACTTCTGGTTAACTTAAGCACAGCCTCAATCTCATCACTGGATCAGGGCCAGTGTTTTTAGCTTATTGCGAGATCAAATTCTCCCCTCAAGATTCCAACAGTTTGATTTATAAAGTATTGCCCTTCTCCAGGCAGCTAACATGCTACAGCAATTTACAACAGCAAGTAACATCTCAAGCTACCTGAGTTTTACGAAACCCCAGAAAGTTCCTGTGCTTGAAAGATGGGAACAGATTGACAAAAAGGGTTAAAGCAGCTGTCCACATGGCTCTCCTCAGCTCTCTGGAGTGTGGCAAAGTGTATTGTTTGGCGTAATCATGACACAGATCTGCATGTGTATGTCTTCAATAATTCATGTTGCAGCTTGTCTCACTGTGGGGACAGATGTCAGTGAAATCAGTGACAGCCGATCATGCTGATCCCTCACATAATCATGTGTGAGCTGATCCTGCGGTGACACTGAGCCTGGGGAGCACACCCAGCAGTGCTCAGGGGAGAATGACAAGCTCAGGTAGGTACAGAAGCATACGTGGAATAGGTGTTAGATAGAGGCGTTGAAAACAATACATCAGCACACATGCAGCAGCTGCATGGATTTTATTTTCTTTTTGGTGGTGGTGTGTTTTTCAGTTATTTTGGTGTTTTTTAAATAGGCACCCACACTTAATACACGTACACATCACACAGGTATCAGGAAGTACAACCTAGGTGAAAGCAGAGCCAACATCCTGCTTTAAAAACAGAGGGGAGCGCACCCATGTTGTAGACATCAAATGCAAACAATGATTTTAGGTCACTATTTGGTTGTGAACACTGTGCAAGTTCATATTGACTTGAATACGAACCAACCCTTTTTTCCTTTGCTAGCTCAAGTGAATGCTTTGATTCTAAAGAGAAATATCATTTCCCTTGGCATCTTTAACATTTTCCATTATTGTAGTCTTCCTAAATATTGCAGCAGATTACAGGACAAGGTTAAGTACACATACTCACTACAAAGCTCTGAGTGATAAAAAGCACTGTGATCATTAAAATCATTGTATCCTTTCACATGATTTGAAAAAATCTATTAGTGGTGGACAGAAGGCAGGTTATTCTCAGTGGTAAAAGCGGGTTTTTATTCTTTTTCTAATCCAGTGTCTAATCTGAATTGTTACATCTCTTTTGTTTCGATATTTCAAAGATCCACCTGATTTATTATCAAAGCACTTCCTTTAAATCTACAAACACTCACCTCAGTGTGGTTAGCTTACTCACTAAACATATTTATCTCTGCTCACATGATTGCTGTCTCCATCTTGGAAGCAGTAATTCAGAGAATGTACAGCTGACTGAATTGTTCATGTCATACCTTTCTATCGCTGGTAGGATTCAGAGATGCATAAAGTTACACAAGTAAAATAAGGATTTAATGCAAAGTTCACACCTTCACTTTTATTGAAGCATTTAAAAATAAGCAAAATCTTTTCCTTACAGCCCCCATCATAAAGGTACCACAAGTATATACATACCTGCGTGCATATGGAATTTCTTACAAGCCACACAAACAATGGCAGGTCCAAAACCTTACAACTCCAGGGAAATCCCATAGGTAAGGTCTTAATTCAAGACTCCTATTTCTCAAGCAGACCACACAATTAACAGAATCCTTGGAAAACTCTGACAAAGCTGGATTTATACAGATCAATTTCTCCTCTGAAGGACTTCAGTAAGAGCTGACAGTCCCTTTGATTTGTCTCACAAGCAGTCTTGACCACTTCTAGCAGTTAAAAACATCAGATCTGGAACACGTGCGCTGAGTCTAGTCCATGTTAGCTTATAATAATGCACAACAGCAAAATTTGGTGAGGTACATTGCAGCTCCAAGCACTGGTATTTTTAATTTAGGAAAGTATATTTTATGCAAATTTGCCTTTGAATCACTTCCTTTCTCTTGTTCCTAGTGCATGTAAAGTATTTTCCCCAAGTAATGTCATCCCCAGCAGAAACCTCATCAGATATCAGTGCATTTAAAAAAGGACATTAATTTCTCATTATACTGGGATCAGATTGTTTTCAAGGCAACATCCTGACTGAGTCAAAGTATCTCATTAGAGCTGCCATGCATACTGTTGTTTAACATCATGTGCCATTTTTCTTTGGAAGGTGCATTTACATAAACATTTCTAATCACAGCCCTGTAAAGAGACACAGTATAATAATTTATGACTTCTAGGTAATATGTCATATGAATCTTAACATATGGCATTACACTGTATGATGGCAATCTTGGCTCTTCTAAGGGAACCTGGATAACATCCAGTGAGATGTGAACGAGCCAAATGCAATAGAAAACCGTATCAATGCTAATCCAGGTTTACACCTTTCATTCAGCACTCCTAGCTTTCCACCAGATGGTTTTCCACAGAAGCATTAATGCTAGCAAATGCCAGAAATAATTGTGTAGACTCCCCCGGTTTTCAGACATGCTATTTCTGAAGCCTTGAACATGAAAACGATCCTAATAAACGGCAGAAGCAATTCACAGGTGCCAGGGATGTTTTAAGCCTTTAGAAGGAACTGTTGACAAGTGATGTAAGGAGCTTCATCGTCGTGGGTCACAACTGCTTTGTTCACAAGACAAATTCAGTGTAGCTTCCTTATCTGTTTTAAAGAACCCCTTTGCCAACAGAAAAACAGTCACTTCAGAGGAAATGGAGAAAATGCAGAACGACTTGGCACAGCACGCTGGCTGCTGCCGCCTCGCAGCTTTCCATCAGATGGCCGTGGTGCATCACTGCCGGAGCAGAGCACACATACACCAGGTCAGCGAAGGCTCCAATGCACACCGAAGTCCACTTCCACACATACTGAGACACAATGCACTGGTTTTGCTGTGTCATTACCTCAATATGAGGATAAGTATCCATTCCGCGACGATGTTTTCAGGCTCAAGGGTCATGAGCTCCACACGTACCTGCTCCAATCACCAATTGTCCTTCTTTAGATGCCCACAAGCGATTTCAATCCAAGTCAGCAACAACACTACACTAAAGAAAATACTAGTATCACTGCATCCAAGGAGCACCACAGACAGAAGAGAAATAACTTAAGATTCCAGAAATCAACATGGAACTGAGGCCAAAATCCAAATCACACAACTATGAACACGGTGCGCAGAAGACCGTTTTGTACCATCTGATGAAGTGCAGACAAAGTCAGACACCACCTGCAGAGGTAACAGCTAGGGACATGTTTCTTCAGGCATGTATACAGCAGTTCTCATTTTATTCTGGACAGGTAAAGTACGTATTTTGCTTACATCAAATATCTAATTCAAAAAGTAACTGAAACAGCCAAGACAAATTTAACACCATTAGTTAAGTACACAGTATGGGTAAAGAAGTCACAGAGATACAATTATAATGCAGAAATCATTGGTCTGCTTTTGCTGTCTACAAGTCCTGTAACGTTTATGACTTTTTCTGGGTGTCCAGATGGCAACTGCAACCCAAGCTTATTTCTGCTTTCCAAGAAGTCCAGAACCCAAAGGTGGGCATGTACGCTGTGCAGCTAAGATAGTTCTCTCTGCAGCAGTTACAACCAAGAGGTACACAGCCCCACAGCAACCCTGTAGAGCTCACCTGCCTGTTAAAGTGCCTTTCTCTGTACCTTAACTACCCCGGTGATTTTATCCCTCAGATCCAACAGCACAAATAGCCAACGGAAATGCTCGTGTATTTGCAAAGCTCTGCAGCCACTGCCTGCACCCAGCTCCGCTCCCAGGGTCATGAAAAGGATCTGTCATGGTATTGGCATTCCCCTCATCACGAGCAGGAGTTTTACTGGCTGCCAGAAATCCAGCAGGTATTGCCTTTTCCTATTTCAGATATTATAACTTCCACTTTATGTTTTACTTTTCTTATACATGAAATGGTCCTTGGAAGTGCTGAATTCAGTGGGAGGTTAGCTCAAATGGCCATTCACAACCGAGTGCTTTGTCTCAAGCTACATGTGAAGCCTATACCTGAATCAGAAGATGGTGTCTGGTACGTTCTCTGTCTCCATGAACTATTAAGAATTGTAAAACTAAAAATATCAGAACAGGAATATCAAAACAATTCTAATTGTTGGGGGAGGATTCATGTCACTGAAGTGGCTACCACACAGTCTGCATCACAGCCACTGTGCCCCTTCATTTTTTGTTTAAAGGGATTCTGTTTCTACCTATCTGATCACAACCATCCTGAGTATGCACCCCGCAGAGAGGTGTGATACCTTCACACGGTGCTCTGGACATGGAGAGGAAAAGTGGGGGACTGCACAGGGGAAACCTGTAGGAACACCTTCCACCCCATCCCTTAGCTTGTCCTGTTCTTCAACACGTACAGCCCTCTTCCTCATGCCTCAGCATTCTTACTTGCTCGGCCCTGTATCATGTGCTTAGCTTCACAGAAGGCTCTCTTTGTCTGAGGTAGCTAAAAATGGCATCGCCCTGGTCCTAAATGCTGCCTGCCATAGGGGACATGACCCTTATGTGACACATACCAGAAGCACATATGTCAGCTTTTTCTTCCCTAAAAAACCCAAAGACCACTTTTTTTTTTTCCACAGCAGCACGCACGATGAGCCAGCTGTCAAGGAGATGCGATTTTAAGCTTCCTGCCTTCATGTACATTTTCAGAGCCGTTGAACAAAACAGCATATTGCTGATATTGTTCCAGAAATTTAAGGAAGAATAAAGCAAAGATTTAACTTTTGCTATTAGATCTCTCTTCTTTTGTGGTAGACATGGCTCCATCAGACAATGGCTTTGTTACAGCACATTTTATTCAGGGCTAAAGCTTTGAATATTCAGCAGGGCTCCAGGCTAGTGATTCTGTTGCAGCTAGGTTTCTTGTCTTCCAGGAAGCCCTTGACAAAGGTCACAAACAATTTGCTCGTTCCTCTTATTAAAATAAAGATGGAAAGCATTGATGATAGCTCTGCCCAGCAGCTAACTTCATCATCTGTAGCGGTTCCAACATATGCTTGTGAGATAATGAAAAATATAGCATTAAATACAGTGGCAGATTGAATCTTGTTTCAGGGTAAATATAGTAAGTCATTTTTTTTTCCTCCTCATTTCCTCAGAACCTGTTTAGCATTAGACTGTTAATATCATCACTGATACATGACAAAACCATTGCATAATATACTGCATTCGAAGCCAGCCCCCCCATAAAAGTGAGCAATGACAAAGCAGGAGCATTATTCAGGCATTCATAATAACGAAGTGCTCTGAGCCAGCCCTCTTCCGGCACATTTCCATTTGCAGACCTTCCTTCAGAAGCTTGGCTTTAGGTTGGGCCAACCACCCCTGAAGCTCTTTTTCTATGTCAGGTTCAAGACACAGGCTCGTTCTGGAGTTTATTTTCAGGTAGGGCAACTTTGCAAATGTTCACGGCTCTTGCAGCAAGCTGTTGCTGCTGCACTGTTTACCGTTAAAGCATTTCTGAACAAAAATACAACCTGAGGTATAAGACAGCTGATTTATTTTCTTAAAGGATCCTCAATTAGAGGCTTAGACAGCCTCTTTCCAAGCCTCCCAGTATTTCTACGTGAATCATAAATTAAGTTTTCAATAGATAAAACATCTGTGGTGTTTTCATTCCTAGGTTCCTGCTCCTTGATGGTTAATGACCAACAAGTTCACAGCGTCAAATCAGCGCATTAGGTTTCCTCTTACTCCAAGAGAGATCCAACTGAACACTTCACACTAGAACCATGTTTTCCAAGTTACCTTTTTGAGATCTTTCCCAGACCTTACATGAAACTAGGCAAATGTACAGAAACTACTGGAATATCGTTCTGTTTCCAAGGCGAATGGTTTTGGAACATGGATGCAGCACAAAAGTCTCTCAGCTAGTTATGAAAATACTCAGGCTAAATTTTTCGATAATATCACTTGTTATTCTTATAGCACACTTGGCCATAAGCTATTTGCAATACCTGCCTCATTTCTGAGCTGATTTTTTCTATTAGAAAAAAGAATCAGTGGGTATTGCTGTTGACTGCCCCATATTGCTTACCCAAAACCTTTACAGCTCCCTCCATACTACCTGCACACCGAGCCTCTGACCTCCTGATACCACGACATGCTGTGGTTGGTTCAAGTTTCACCCGAGGTAGACTAACAAATTTACTCTGGACCCCAGATCCAGTAAAGTATTTTGATACACTGAAGCTGCTAGTGCAGCGTGAAGTCTATTTCAAGAGGAAGATGGTACCAGATAGAGACCTGGGATATCATTACACTGGAAAGGCAAAGGCTGTAAAAGACTGTTTCTTTGTGGACCGGGCTATGATACCTCTGATGCACTCACTTTTTGAGGTGGGACTGATGTAAGCATTCAATATCCCAGTTGTTTATCCATCAGATAGTTACAAATAAGCTACTTCAGTACTGGAAAAACATTATAACCTTATCAGTTCAATATCTCTAGCTTTGGTGCTGTAGAGAGCTTACAGTCAAAAGCAGCACATCCTAATCCTGCTCTACTTCAACACAAACTCTAGAAACCACAGGTTCGGAGAATGCAGACGTTGCTCACGTGTAATCATCAGGGATGTGTAAGCTATGGACACTTAAAGGGCAGGCTAACTTTCAGGAAATAGCCACACACTAACAATAAATTGACAAGATCTTTTCAATTGTACCACATTATCGGCATGTCTCCAAGAGCACTACCTCACAGACATGACTGGCACTGCAGCAGAGCCGTAACAGCCCCTGCTTGTGTTCCTCCCCATTCCTCCCAAACATAACCCTGTGTTTTCCCCGATTCCAACCAGGTTGCTGCCTGAGGCATCTTCAGCACTGACTCGTTACCCAGATGTGAAATGATGAATGCCACAAATTCATTTTACAGTGCTTTGTAGTGAAGCAGTCAGGAAAAGGTGGCGAAGACTGTCAAATCCTGTAGCCATGAAAATCCACAGCCCCACTTCTTGTTAAATAACGCATTCCTGGGCTGAATACAACCAGGTCAGGGGCACAGCATCACTCTACAACTGCTGACATGCTGGCCCCGTGTATCATGCACATGAGTTCTGCATGAATGGTCATGCACCAGCTTAACCCAGCTCGATGCTGGCACTCTAAATCAAAGCTATTAAAGAGCAGGTAGTTTTATTTCTACAACTACTCCACATTTTCTTTATTTAAACAAAGACATGCACTTAGGAGTAATTTTGGCACACATATACAGAGAGATTTCAGGCTTCTTGACAGGTACGAAGTAAAAACCAAACCTATCCATGTGCCTTATGTTGATTTTTTGAATATCCTTTCCTGGGGCTTCAGGATTGCTCTGGCCTTGATATTACGGCCTCAGACATTTTTCGCATGAAGCAGTCAGCCAAAGGTGATATATGCAACTGGCTCACTTTATTTCTAGCAGTATGCACATACCTTACATTGATACCTTTCACTGACAGAAGGAAAGCCATGGTGAATTAAGTTTAGAGGTAGACAGAAATGCTATTAAGCAGCTGCCATAATCTTTATGGTTAACAGCCATGTTTGTATGAAGAACTTGGGAATGAGGGAGACAGATGACCAACTTTTAAAAAACAATTACTTAACTCCTACCCAAGCTGCTCTTAAAACTGCTTTAAAAATGGACATTAAAGCAAATCCCCACAGATACCTTCCCACTGCACAAGTGCTCATCTTGAAAACAGGGTGCCACAGCTCAGAGCACTTGACAGGAGCGACACGGGAAGCCCGCAATACAGTGCCACTGCAGCTGCTACGGGGAAAGCTGTGGCTATACAGCCCTAAAAGTGATGTGGCCGTGAATATCACTGTAGTGCAGGATAATTAAGGGAAATCAGCATCAACAGGAGAATTAGTTAGGTAAATTGTCAGGATACATCCTGCACCCCCGCAACAGCCCTCCATAAGCATACATCCTGGGCTGGGCCCATCTCAAGAGGAAGAGGCCTTTTGTTTGGAGAAATTCCTTGGGTATGTCCTCACGTCTCCGATGACAGCAAGCAACCCTAATACAAGTCTCCAGACAAACCGCCATGGCTCTCATCTCACCCTAATTAGGAGTGGCAGTTCCACTACATTAGCCAAGTGAGGCAGGAGACTAGTGACCAACGTGTCATCTTGCCTCCAACTGCTGCATGTTTTGCACCTCCCCTTCGTGCTGTGCTGCTCAGGGTACAGCTGAGAGACAGCGTGCAAACCCAAGAGAGACGTAACCTGCCAAAAAGCAGAGGAAGGCCAATGTTCAAAATCAGCGTCATTTTTGCTGGTCTGCAAGTGGCAGTGTGCTACTTGAGAACTGCCTTCCCAAAGGAGACACCCCCACCTACATTTCTAGTGTTGCACTGATTTGCTGAACTGTTCTGCATATCGAGTGCTTGCACTGGGATCAGGGAAAGCTGTGATCATGTCTCTAAATGCTCCAGCAAGCTGCAGCAGCATTGAACTAATACAGCCTTCCCTTGTAGGGTTATATTTGAACTAACAGAAAAAAAAAAAAAAAAAGAAAAAAACATGCTTACTGCTTGAATACCTTCAGTTTTGATTGGGCATTAACTCCCATATATAAATGCAATCCTTTGGCCAAAACAGGCTGCTTGAGGCAATGGTGCCTATTACAGGCAGTCGCACTACGAAGGAAAAAGGCGGTGTCATGGGACAAGACAAAAGCTCATGCTTAAACCCACACTGGTTGCTGGAATCAAGAGCCACTTAATAAGGTACAGCACAACTCCATGGCCCCTGGGGTTCTCCGCAGACACGTGCAGATCCTGGAAGCAGATGAGTTTCACTTGAGTAGCTTAATTAAATGCCTTACTCCAAAGCTACCACTCCTTTTCCCCAGGAACTCTTTCATGTTAGGTTCCATTTTGTCATCTCTCCTGATATAAAAAGCAGAAAGCAGGGAACCGAGTTAACTCATGCTTCTCATTTTCCCCCTGCCTTTAAAGCCTTCAGCCTCATAGGACAGCAACACATGAGCTGCAGTTGTAGCTCCAGTGAACCTACTCAGTAATCCTTTTTTCCCATTCACAGAAAGCTCCTGTTGAAATAGCAGACCTGGATTTTCCCTCCATTTAGCTTGAATCCAGTACCTGATGTCTTAAAACTTGGCCTTTCTTGCCAAAGTGTGAACAACTTCACTCTGTCATTTCTGGGGCTTGAGGAAGGCAGGGTGCTTAGAGTTTAACTTTCTTGATTCACCCTCTTTGAAAAATCAAAACCAGTCAGCACCTGCAGGAAGCCCCACCCTTCTGCAGTACAAGAACAGCATCTTCAACCTGTAAAGTCAACATCTGGATGAGAAAACCTAAACAAGTGTAAAGAACAGCGAAAGGCAGACAAAAATGGTCCTTTTCAAACCTTTTCATCCATACTGCTGGCTCCACTGACACTGCTTCTTTAGCGTAAATATAGGGAACACAATTTAAAAGAAAAAACAACTCCACAGAATGCTACATCTTTAGTGTCATCTGTTTAGGCCAGAGCTGCACGCCTTGTTCCAAATGGGACTTTATTCAAATACTGGCAGCATTATTATGAGAAAAAACAAGAAGTTCATCTACACACACACACAATCCATTCTTCCGGAGGTCTGCAGTACACTGCATGTGGACTTGCCACAGGTAGAATCCAAGAGTTGAGTTAGCTCTAACTAAGCTTACCAATGACAGGCAACTTGACATTTTGGTCATGCAACTAAGCTGCTCCTCTTCATTTTCACACAACACCTGTCATGAAAAACTCTGTCTATCCTCTAGACTGCAAGTTGCTCCTAAGTGCACCCACATAACCTCTCCAGGGTACGTCTGTGGGGATGCAAGACAAAGAAACAACATTTTTCTCTATCTTTCTGAGGCTTTCTGGTTTTCATTCTTTTTCTGTGCTTATTGCTACGGCCTGCAAGCTGCTTTGCCCTTGTTTCACTCCAGTTTCCATACAAGGATGCCTTTTACCCACGACCAACTCTGGAAATAACCCACACTACCAAAGCCCATGTGTGGGACCTGAACAGACTCTGAAACTTCTAGCAAAAACCGAAGGGCTGGGGGCTGGGGGAACACATTGCTTACAGTATTGTCTGTAACAACTCAACCCACAAACACCCATACTTAACCAAAGCACTAGAGTTTAAAATAGCTGTCAGTTTATTAGCATTTTTGAAATGCTATTTCTCAAGTCCTTTATTTAGTTCTTTTAATTCTCCTGTGGTTATGTTATAGAAAAAAATCTTCCTTCTAAGCTATTTAAATATCTTTTAGCTGAGGAGCAAGTTAGTTACTGACATCTCTCTATACATAGCTATCATTAAGTTATATAGATGTTCCCACAATTGGAATTATCCTTCACATAGGCCAAGCTGGATTGAGCCCTGGGCAACCTGATCTAGTGGGTGGCATCTCTGCCCATGGCAGGGGGCTGGAACTAGACAGGTTTTAAGGTCCCTTTCCAACCCAAACCATTCTCTGTTTCTGTGCTATCACCAGCCTCACACAGCTATTCAGCTTCCCTTTCAGATCATCAGAACATGATTAAATTAGCCTATCCTGGAGCTGGGCAAACTGAGACTTGGTGAATAAAGCAGTCCGGTCATCCATGTTGGAACAGCTATTACAAGCACTTAAGCGCAAACGGCCAGGACATAGATGCAATTTATTATAGCCCAGTGGTTCTTCAGTTTGCAAGCAATCATCCAGATTTGCCTGGAGACATAAAAACAAAGCAGGAGGCAGGGAGGTTATCACAGACCGGAGAAGAGGCGCAAGCACATTTTGCAACGCTACGTGCAGATTGAACTGTTCGGTACTCTCAATTGACAAATTGATCTTAATGATTAAAGTAGTTTTCTTTGATGGGGGAGGTGTCACAATATTCAACTGATCTGGTTCAGCAGAACAGCGCAGCTGGGTCAGTTTAAAGATATTGTGTTGATGAAGAACAATTTTCCCCAGCCAAGAGCAGCCCATAGAGCTAGCAGCCACACAACTGCTGCAGGGGTACAAATGACTCCGGCCAGGTGCACTGCCAGTGCTAGATCACACCTCTTCTCTTGGACTTGGCCTTTGAGCACCAGGTTGCAAAGTATTTATGTGAGCACTCACTGAAATAGACTGCTCTTAATTTCACCAGATACTACAAGGGAAATGATATCATGAAATACCAAACTAAGTTGCAACTGACAACTTGGTTAGGTTCCAAGTATAACCTTACCCTAGATAGGCCACAAACTATACATTTCAAACACCTGCAGTAGTTTTAACACTGCTAAAAGGGAGGGGGCATATGGGTTTTGAATGCTCACTGGTCAAGTTGTTTTAACAGAATCCAGAACAATGGTATGATTCTTCACATTTTTACCCCTCGAAATATACTACTGAGTAGTGTTATCTACCATCCAATTTGAAGAAGGAAAAGAAGAATCCCAAGACAAACTTATTAAGTAATTAATATCACAAAACAGGACATCAGGAAGCCACTTGAGGCTACCTGAGGCCTGACTGATCCTTGCTATCCCACCCCACGATCACTTCAACAAATTCACTTCATACTTACTACATTTTTCATCCTTGCATCTCCCATTGCCAGTTTTAAAACTTGATTCCCCTCAAAGTCAGAATCTTGCTCGCAATTTCCTGTGAATTTACTCACAGTTAGCTTATACACATTTATTGTGCCCATTTTGCCTCAGTTTAAACAGCACGTGTCCCTACCATATACCTAGATAGCTGCCATCACCCAAGACTAACCATGCCAGTCTTTCCAGCCCTGTCTCATAAGAGCATTCCTGTCCCTTACTGTACGTACATTTTCCTCATCTGCCTCAGGTTTTTGTCGTGACCGTGCCTTTCACAGTGCTTCCCTTCCTTTATAAAGGAGAAAGGAAGGAAAGATGGGAACCTGTAAATAAAAGCTGGATTTTGGCCTTTCCCTAGGCTTGCTGGTCTTCACACTGGCTTTGGAGTTATTTGGTGCGGTAAGAGTATACAAAGAGGCTAAGAGCTGTTCGTAGATTGACCACAGCAAAATAACTGACTCTGTTGCAGACCTCAGCATCTTCTCTTCTGCTATGTTTTCATCCCATTCTGAAGAAATACTAGTGCCTATGGAAGCCAGTTATGGTACACACTAGAAGCTCAATTAACACTTGGGTACCTACGGACAAGTCTAACTAGTCAGACTTTCAGAGCAGGTTTCATCCCTGACTCCCCCTTGCTTTAGCAGGAGCTAGGCATGCAATCCACTTGGATGCTGTTAACCCTCATGGGTTAACCTAGCAAGGAAACAAGTATTTTTGTTTGAGTGTCACAGGGTACCAGCAGAACATCTGTAAGCATTCAGATGGTTTGGACACTGCAGAGGCATGCCTAAGTCTCCTCATTTTCCTATAAAACCCATGGGAAAATTCAGAAGAGAATCCATGTCTGACTTGCTTTTTTTTTTTTTGTCTTCTTCTTTCCTACCCTATTAGCCACCCCTGCTTCTTCTTCCTACACCTACAGTACCCTTAGCCTTCCAAATGCATGCAGTTCATTTCAATGAAGACTCCTCAGGTTTTCCAGAATCTTTGTCTATGGCAGAACAACCTCACACCAAACCATCCCCACACTGCTTCCTCTCCTCTCAAGCGGCCTTAGGCAGAAAGGCTGATGCCAACAGTTGGTGACGAACTATCTAAGCAAGAGTTACTGTATAATCACACAATTGTAAGTAATTAAGATAATGCATTGTCAGCTCCTGCTCATACATCCCTCATATCACACCTGGCCATTGACCTTGACACAACCTCGGGATTTATTCTTCCAAGCATCCATTTTTGATGTTTCAATTCCTGTAAGCTACTGCTGCTAGTAACCGTGTGTGCAATTTGCTATTTCCACCTGCTATGTCAATTGATTAATGACAGGCAAACATAAGGCTTATTTTCATGCTGAGAAGGAAACAAACCCATAGAAACTTATCTTTATAATGTTGGATTTTCATGAAACTTCCACCCACATTACACCTCCAGACTGTGCTCTGGCTCCAAACTTGCCTCTGCCCTGGCCAAGAAGGACCAACTTTGCAGAAGCCTTTTTGCCTTGTCTTAGCACAATCTTAGCACAAGAAACAAAGATTATTTTCTTTGCCTATTACAGCCTAAGACAACAAATATTCCGGCAGGCACACAGAACTATACAGATGGTTACTGAAGTGAAAGGACAATCTTTCAAGGGCCAGTTGCAAAGTGACACCATCACTTTGTCATAGCAGCTTCCCACTTAAAGCCGAGTTGGAAATTCTTAGTAAAGGAGCATTCTGCAGATGGCAACGTTTGCACGTGATGTACATCACCTTTAGGGAACCTGAGAGATTATAGTGTCCACAGTGTCCCTGGCACTGTCATCCATCACACTATCAGCAAAGTGAGAAAGTTAAGAAGTATCCCTCCTCGGTGGTGTTTCAGGGAAGCTGTCTGTACTCAGCCAAGGGGTACGAAGAGTTACCTCACACTCCACTCAGTCAACCAAAGGACCAACAAGACAAACCCTGAAACTAACAGCAGGAAGATGATCCAAGCTGCATCCACAGATTCTGCTTTGTTATCAGAGTTCCCACACTGCAAAATAACTCTTTTTTATACTCAGAAAACAACTGCAAAGCTTCCTGATGAAGAGCCGGATACTTCCACAGAAAGATTTTCCCACAGCTGTCTTACTGGCCAGCAAAACCATTCAGAAGGATGAAGCTGACCATGCATTTGTTGTACAGAACAGCCCCAATTAGCAAGTCAAAAGACACTCAAAGACATGTACCTGCACTTATTAACAGAATCAGACATACAAGCTACCCGTAGCATGGTAAAGGTCTTCCACCAGAGAGTGGGCTTCCTGTTTAGTTACCCCCTCCAAACGTCAAGCCATTCCTGATCCTGCTCACCTCTCTCCTATTTCTGACTAGTTCAAAAGTAGAGTCCCACAACTAGAGAATAGAAAAGAGAATGCCACAAACAGCACCACAGGGAATCCACTGAACAGAGGCATTGAAATGCTATCTAAGCTCACTTTACTCCCTTACCCCCATAAAGCTCCCCATCTTAAGGTAGCAAGATTCACCCCTTGGCTGGCCTTCAGGTAATAGCCCCTTAACCCCTTACTTTGCCTTCTACTACAACCTCTTCCACCTCCTCATTCTTTTTTCCCTCCTCCCACTCAGCCCATGCAGGAAAAAAAATAATCTTTCCGTCCCTCCTGCGAGCATGTGTTTATCTCTATTTTTAAATGTTATGGCTTCCCAACATCTGTCTCTGTGTGGTGTAATCTTACTGATGAAATATTTCATGTTTTCCTTGAGCCCTTGTCAATATGTCTCTGCGTTATCAGCTTAGCAGATGGAGACACAGAAGGAATAACCTCAGCTTACCTGGGTGATTTCTTCTTAAGTACATACTTACTGTACTCCAGGACAAGAATCACAGCAATTTTAGTAATGCAACATGATTTTTCTCTGTAGCAGACTGTATTCTCTCCTCTTATGTCAAGTATGCTTATTTCTCCACAATCTTCCCTTTGGATATGTTAAGTCCTTCTCTGGGAGTAGCACTATTCCCAACTCATTTCATACATGTTGGAAGAAAACTCAGAAACACCAAGGCCACTGGGAAAGCCAGTGGCATAGCCAGGAAATTAAGTTCATCTTCCCACACTATGGCATGCTGTTACTTTGGATATACGCAGCCCTTAAGCAGACAACTATTGCCATGCCCTTTTTCACTAGGGAAACTGACTGACATGCTCTTGCTGCTCATTTTAAGACGACCCACCAAACGAATTACGTAGCCTGGAAGAGTAGTAGTCCTGAGACTACACCCCTGTACTGTATTAAATGCTGTTGCCTTGGATTAAAATCCTCTTTATAACCTTACCTAGGATATGACCCCTCAAGGAACCAGGTGTCTAGATAAGAATTCTGATACCTGAACAGTTTTCCAGAGCTGACATGAGCTTTGTTCCCAACTCAATATAGAGACCATTAATCTTAAGCGTGGGGCAAGCTCCGTATTTTCATCAACCACACAAAAATACTTTATTCCCCTGAAAGTTCAGAACCTCTCTCCTAACACCTCCAGACCATTTTTGTTCCAAGATCATCTTTACATTTATTCTCTGCTACTTGAAAGGCAATCCAAACCCTTCCTACTTCCAAGTTGATCCCCGCTTTGGCATTCTCAAAATGCAGAGATACTTCAGGCTAGACACATTTCCAAGCCTGATGATATTTTGTCTTCCTCTCAAGTTATTATGCATTAATCAAGTCACACCACATTCTTCACCTTCCGAAGCTACATTCTCCTGCTAACAACTGCCAGTGCCAACTCGCTTTGTTTGTACCGTTTTCCTACCTTTGGTCTCAAGAGATGAATGCGTTCACATGCTTGGCGTGCTCCTCTGTGATCTTTAAGCATCAGCAGAGTATCAGCCACTTGCACTTCAAGTGCCTACAGAAACCCCAGTGCAATGCCTCTGAATTTCAGCCTGCCGAGAAATTGTACAATGCACATTTCCTGTGTAGAAAACTCACTGGAATAGTTCTAGCACCAGTGACATTGGTGAGTGCTCTGCCACTGACTTATCAAACCAGTGCTAAGTCACTTTACTTGCCTCACGAATTGGATGCACAAGCCAGTAATTGTGCTCATGGAAGTCCTTGGCTACTTGGACATTTATAGACCACCTGAAATGCAAAAGCCAGTACGGGAAATTCCTCCTAAGCCTTTTTAAGGATGCCTACACTGCTTGGTTATTTAAGCAGGCTCGCAAGTCTAATTTCCTCATGTGCTCCTCAAAAATCTCAGCTTAAATATTCAGGCAGCTCACTACAAGCCATACTTTGAATTGAACTGTTACTAGGAAACAACTTTGCAAGCCTGGCGAACTCTTCTCCAAGACATAATCACTCCCTGCTCTGTTAACAACCACAAAGGGTCAGTAAAAAAGGTCAATAACAACCCAGCAAAACACCAAACCAACACCTTCCTCCACTTGCACTTCTTTATTTAGGAGGTTCCTCTCTTCCCAGTTTCAAGTAAACATCCCTATGTTGATATAGAGAAAAGACACTTCCATCAGACTTCCTCATCATTAATGAGTTCAGCCTCCAAAAGCCCTCCCTCCTTCTGGGCAGTCTGATTTTGTGTCAGCCCTCCAACGCAGCACTAGACCCTGACAAAGCACAGCAACAGCACCCTAATTTGACAAGCAAAAGGAGACAGGAATGAGTTTTTTCTTATCACTTTTCTTTCCTACAGCACAGGAATGCTGCTCTGGCCATAGAGAAAGAAAAAAAAAAAAAAAAAAACACACACAATAATCTGTGAAAAAAATGAGTCTGACCATTATTTAATGACCACTAAGGTAGTTAACAGCCTGAGACAGAGCCTATGGTCATTATGGCTCTGGCAGGAAGAAAAAAAAAAGGAAAACCACTATTATTCATAGTCAGCTGAACAGGTTTTGGACAAGTCACCAGAACCACACTAGATATTTTTAATTCTTTGTCTTGGAGTTGCATTTATCATAGTAATAAAATAGAGTAGAGTAGAGAAAGTGCACTTTGCAGGCATAGCCTACCAACCTGCTGCCTCCCTGCACCTTTATGCTGCACCCACAAGCCAAGGGGGACCAAAGAGAAAGCAAACTCCACCAGGAAGGCAGCTGTAACAGCACTGAGGAAATGCGCTCCTTTGGTGGAAGGCTCTTTGACAGTGCTCTTCTGGTGTAACAGGACCTGTAGAATAAGCGAGGCCTGAGCCCTGTATGCTGAATAGCTCAGCCTAACACATTAGGGAATTATTACTGAACTGAATGGTTTGCTGTTTGGGTGGGTGGGGGGGAGGTTTTTTATTTATTTGGTTTATAATCCTATCTGAATAAAGGTAAACACATAGGGATTATAAATGAAATAAATCTGAAGCAGAATAGAATGGGGGTGGTAGAAAAAAAATCTCAAGAGGGTCAGGAGATAATGAAGATTATACCTCAATATTGGGATTATGATGTTAGTTCTTTATTTCAATAAAACTGGATAGAGATCTTTTATATCAGGGACAGAGCTTAGCTGTAAGGACAAAGTAATCTTCTGGGAATTATGCATACAGGCTCGACATCATTTTTATTGGATGGCTGATGAACTGGAAAACTCCAGGATAGCCTGGTTTTAATTTGTAATCTTAATTTTCATATAAATCGGTACAGTTGGAGGAAGGGGGGCAGATGTAGAGGGACTCTGATGCTATGCTAATATTGCAGCATTAAGACAGCACATGCATTAAGGCTACAACTGTAACTCATCTAGTATCTGATCCTGTCTTTTTGTCTATCCATCTGTCTCCCATCTTTGCATCTATCATTTAAAAACAAAAAAACAAACAAAAAAAAAAAAACACCTCAATCACTCCAGAGCAGAAAAGACAAGATCAATATAACATGGCATCCACCAAGAACCACCTACAGTACATCTACCAACATCAAGATGCTCAGCTGGAGGCAGTGGTGTGAAGAAAGAACATTCAGCCTTCCACATTTTGCCACCAACTCCATACAGACCCTTTGCCTTGAAATACACCATCATGGCACAGTATTAGATAATCTATAAGTGGTTTTTATTACAGGGTCACTCAAACCCAAGTCCTAAGTCTTATTTTTGGCACCTGGACAGCACTGCTCTCATTGTCCAGTGAGGCTACTCCCACCTTAGGAACTGATGGACTCAGCAAGCTGAGCACCTAAGAGATGGCTGACGAGACACCTAAAGGCGATGGATCTTCTTTGAGGCCAGAGGACAGGGTGCTTGCCACTTGACTCCCTGGGCTGGTCTATTGACTCCCAAGTCAAATTCCTGTCCTCTGAGCCATGCTGCCTCCATCCATGAGTTTCGATAGAAGTACTCATTTAATGCAACTGTTACCCCAGTAAAACTGATAATCTGGCCCCCATGCACTGCATTTAGACTGACTTAATTCATTAATTGACTCCAAGACACATCAACTCTTCCTGTTCTAGTTTCTTGGTTTTTTGTTTTTTTTTTTACTCCTTCCATCACCTCCCTCTTGAGGAACAGGAGGGAATGTCACCTTTTTTTTTCTGTTTTTCAAAAAAAAAAAAATACAGAAGGAGATAGAAATTGAAATAGACCACTGACAGTGCCTCAATAAAAGAAAAGCACGCTGGCCTTCCAAACAGTTTCGTCACATGGGATTCATGTGCTCAGAAGAAGAGTAAAGCACCATTTCTAAGAGTAACAGTCCCAGTTCATGCAGCCATCAGGGATGAGAAACAGCCACAGAGCTGACATATTTCATCAGTAATACTCAGTTGAATAAGGAAAGGATTGAAATAACCGTGCTAGCCCCCAACCTCCCATAACCTCCCTCTGCCTCGTGATCAGTAACAGAATACACAGCATTGATAGAACAGCTGCTTTCATAAAGGTAGCAATAATGGAAGAAGCTCCCAGAATTCCTTCGCATTTGAGCATAAAAACAAGATTTCCATGGGGCAAATTGAAATGCCAAAGAGATTTATATTTACCTATGCAGATGTCCTGCAATCCTAGCCTTTAAAACATGGACTGTTATGTAAGTGCTGAGGGAGAGAAGAAAAAAAACAACCCAAACTTTTCATTCCATTCTCAAAAAATACAGCTGCTGTAAAACACAGCATGGGCAAAGGTATTTTGTTAAAATCTGCTTGGTACCAAAATGGTGAGAGAGATTGACAGAAGGCCATCTGAGACACTCGGACATAATCTTGAAGCATAAATCTCTTTCATTTGTCAGGAACGCCTTAAATCAATTTCCACTTCCACCTTTGTTTCTGAGAAGCCACTGTCATGCGCTGACAGAACAACTGCACAAAGGTGAAGAAAAAGCTCGTTTCTTTCCCCAATCCTTCTCATCCCCTGCCCCAACAGGGAACACCTCTCCAAGTTCTTCCCCCACCTCAGTTCTCCCCTCTGGGAGAGCCAGCAGTCAAGGAATGAGCGCAAGCCTCGGCAGCAGTCACAGCAGTGAATCATCCGTAAGCCTGGACAGACCATGGAGAATCATGCCAGATCATAGCTCTTTATCTTTTATTTTGACAAAATGCCATTTGATGACATCTTATTTTGGGCTTTCGAAAAGCCTCCACGTTCCCTACAAGACCTTCCAGGAAAATTAAGCAGTTGTGCACAGAGACATTTTGGCTGCAAGTTAGACAGAGGGATAAAGGGAGGGGCAAGGGAGAGATTAGGATCAAATGGTCAATTAATATAATGGCAGAAGATTAACAAGGAGGTGCCCCAAGACACTAAGACAAAGGTTATTTACAGTTGTTAGTCATGATTTAGAAAAGAGGCTGAGAAATGAGGTGATGACCTGTGCGGATAATACCAAATCATTTGGATCAGTCAAATCTAGATAAGACTAAGGACCATAGAAAAGATAAATAAGAGACAGAAGAATTTCAGCAATGAAAAAGAAAGGTAATGAGCATTGGAACCAATAACAGGAACAGTCCTATGCCAAGTTCTGGGCAGAGCCTATTCAAAGTCTGAAAAGCCAGCCTGCTACTTTGAAGAGCTGGATAAAATACTTGCCTCCTGTAGCAGCAAACTTATTGGCACAGAAAAAAACAAGACAGCAAAGTACACTGGAAGTAGCTAGGTACAGAAACCATACCATAACGTGGGCCCACATATAAACACTGCAAGCAATCACAGGTTCATTATAAAGGGATGGCTTTTTTTCCCCCTCTAATTATAGTCATTTACCAAGGAGATAAACAAAACAGTGAAATCTGAACAAATAATGTGCATGTGTTGTACCAGAGAACGCTCTGTAGGATTGGTAACCCTACCAAAATTGAAGATTAAAATCCTTTTCCATATTCTTTAGTGCTTAATCTCTAAACTCATCGTACCCAATATCATCCTTTCTCAAAATAAAATTATGGCAACTGCACATTATTATTCGGTATCAGTTGCAAGACTGACAGTCAGGTCCACAAATAGCTATAAGTACACCATCATGCATCCAACACACCCACACTTTCTACTACTTGTCCTCTGCCAGTCTGCAGCATCCTTTCTGGGACTGTTCTCCCCACCCCTTTATTTTCTCTCATAATATTCAGTGTACTCATCAGAAGCAAGATGACAGAGGGCTGCCATACCACTCAGTGTAATGTTCTGCTGCTGGATTACTTCAGGGCTACATGTAGGTACAGTATATATGAAACTTCAAAGGCATTCCTTTTATCACCTTGCTGTATCCGCACGTCCACAGAGTGATGACTGGTGATGTTAAATCACCAAGTTAAAAAGCAGGTCTTTAAAAAGCAAGCAGTGAAACTGAATTGTAGAAACAGAATTCCTTCCAATATGACTGCTGGTCTCTATCATCTGGAGGATAACAAGTGAAAGCTGTAAAATGGTGGCAAAAGATGGATTTTTTATTCATTTTACGCTGTATTTCACATCTTCTGTGTTCTGATTGCTTCCAATGATTTTGTGTTTTCTTTCAAGTACACTGGAAGCAGTGAGGTATGGAGGCCATCCTGTAACACTTCCACGTACAAACACTGCAGACAGCCACAGGTTCGCTGTGAAGGGCAAGTCAGTAAGTTTTCTTAGCAAGTTAAGAAAGCATGCAAAAAAAAAAAAAAAAACAACCTCCAGGCTGTTCTGTTGGTTCTTGTTCTCACTGGCCCATCACACTTTGTCAGCTGTAACCAGCACCTGAAATACATCCTCCATGACATCCAGGAGCTGAAGAGATCCAGCAATCCCTCAGCAAGGCAACAAGGCAACACAGCCAGTGCTGGCACAAAGCCCAGGAACATGCCCCGGGGACAGATGGTACACTGGCTGTGGGAGCAGAGGACAGGCTTTTCTGGGTCATGTGAACTCCTCTTGCAACCGGGCTGGCAAGTTGGTTTTGGCCTCAGGAAACTCTTCAGAGAGAGAAAAAGTTGAAGGCTAACCAGACCTTCCATTTGTACAGTTCTGGAAGCAAAGTGCAAGAGCTGCAAGAATCCACAGAAGCGGACACCCAGCATGTAGAATCGAAAGCAGTCAATGGACAGTCCCCACTATGCAAGCTGAGAACTGCATGGTTCCCTCCAAAACTGAAAGCTTTCACAGCATCTATGCTAAAATGCAAGTACCATGCTAAAATGCAAGTCTCCTTCATGGCCAATTCTTTCTGGTTGAGATTCCAACCATCTGGAGAACACAGAAACCAAGAGAGCTCAATGTCAGAATGACACGAGGACTGCAATGACAGCTGAACGCCAGCAGAGGAGCCATGGTCATGCCTCACAAACACACCACCACGTGGGCATTCTGTCTCATTAAGCAATGCTCAGGGAAGTTTCCATACAAAAAGGAGATAGCGGTGTCAAGAAGCTTCATGCTCGAGCCACTTCACAGCTGTGTGAAGAAACCATGTCCAGTGGGGCCCTCTCAAAGATGGACAATTTGAGAAGCATCCTGGATTGATGAGGAGCCCCTCTTCTTCCCTTATTCTCAAAGGACTGCTGTCAGTTTCACCCTAATTACTGGGAAAAAGCAAGAACACATCCAGTCTGGAATATCTGTCCCAAAACCCTAGCTTGCCAAAAATTTAGGAATCAACACCACAAAAACCAGACCCCAAAAGTCTCAGTTCACTCATCAACTACTATTTCTTTTTATTTGCTAGCTAGCCAACTGCAACGATTGCAACACTGAAAATAACAAGCTCTCATTTGAACAGGAAAACCAGTTTCCACAGGCATGAACAAGACTCATGCTCCATGCATCCTTGCAAGCAGACCTTGCAACTGAAAATAGAAAATGGAGCATGAACACAGTTGAACATAGACTAACAAGCTACCTTACTGCATGTCACAGGGCAGCTCCTAAGTAGGTATGTGCACAAACCCTGATACAAATGACAACTTTGAACACCAAAAAACAAAGAGAAGCTCAACTGTGTTTCACTAAAGGACTCCCAGCACAACATTAGGAAAAAAAAAAAAAAAAGAGAGCAAGATCACTGTTTTGAGTCCTCACACTATAAACAGTGATAACATCTTTTAAGTGTCTACTTATATTTAAACCTATAGGGCCTTTTTTACATTTGCAGAGTCCATCTCACCATATAGACAGCTTTCCTCAGACTTGCTTAGATCTACACAATGTTTCTATCAAATCAACGATGACTAAGACAACATAAATGAACACTTCTCTCACTAAATCTGTGTTGTTGTATCATTTACTACCCATGACTAATGGCATAGCACAGGTTTGGTTACCTCAAAGGTTTCATTTTTTCTCTTCTTGTAAGTGCTAGAGCCTTCTGCCACAAAATCTTACCATGCCACATAGCCAGAATGATGGAGCACTGCTAGCTGCCTCTTCCTGGTATTATTTCCTGTTAAGTTCCCATCAAGAGCAAGTAGAAGCAACTAAAAGCTCCTTTGGGTTCCAGCTGTCATCTTCCCTCCTTATGCCATCTTTTCTTGCAATTCAGGCTTGTTCCTTCCAAATGCGCTTAGTTAAAAGCTTTTCTTTTGGCTCTCATGGCAAAGACTTGAGTACTAAGTAGCTTTCCCACTGTTCCTGCCTAATCTTCCTATTTATCAACCTGGAGATTCCTCAGCTTTGCTAATCTTTCCTGACAGCACATAATACTGATAGTGATTTCCTAAGCAAGAGAGTTAAACAAACTGCTTCATTATTGCCATTTGCAAATTCTGGCCTTATTTTGCAGGCTATGCTCCAACTCAGCCAGGACTGGATCGTTTGATACAAATCTGCATCTGCAGAGCTGCAAGATGCCCTTCAATTCCCATTCTCTTCTCATATATTTAATGGAAGCCACTTCCCTCCCACACCCCACAAGGAGAAAACAATCAGTACCTTTAGATTAAGTGTAAATCAACATATGTCGATTTATTCTTTATGTACATGTAAAATATCTGTGGCCCAAATACCTCTGCACTAGGTTGAAGACAGCACTGTCTTCAATAGAGACACTTAAGTTGGTTTTGTTTTTTTAAGGTAGATATAAAACATGGATTTATAAAGCACATACATTAAGATGTTACTGTATCGTGCAGCATATTAGTTTTCCTGAGGTGCAGCTTCCATCACCACGCATTCCAAGCTCTATCCTGCAATGGGAGGCAGGCATCCTTGCACCCTGACCCCTGGAGAGACCTTCAGGGGGATACAATAGAGTCCCACAACACATCTGCTCTTACCATGTGGTTTAACATCTGATTTCCTGCATCTTCCCAAGAAGGTAGAAAAAATGAAATGGCGTGCAAAAGTGAAGCCTTTTGTAACTATTTGCTGAACCCATTCCAATGCAGGCCTTAAACCAGGGGCTTTCAAATACATACTAGAAACAGTAAATCCAGAGGCAGCTCATCCCACCTTCAGAGCCATATGTACACACAGACATTCCATAGTCCTACTTTTTGATATTCAAAGAGAATAAACAAAGACCTGTTTGCTGTCAGCCAATTGGTTTGTTTAAATTGAAATCTCAAAGTGTTTAAGCACATTCACTCTCTTACTGAAGTCACATGCTGTCAATAAGAGTTAAAAAAAAAAAAAAAAATCTACCTTCTCTATTTCATAATTTCTCTACTTTTTTATTGTACTGCCAGGGAAATCACTTCATTTTTTCTTTCTTCCAAGCAAGAAGAGACACACATATAGCTAGGCAAGAATTTAAACGCCTGCCCAATCTCTGTACAATATCTTTTTAATCAAGAAGCACAGGTTAATCCTAGATTTCAAAACATAATAATAATAGAACATCTTATATATCACAGTCATTCCAGGACTGGACATGAAAATATCTAATCTTGTAAAACTACAGAGATTGCTGATCAAAGTGTAGCAGGTAAATCAAACCTGAAATGAAAGGATTAGAAAAGGTTACTGTAATATTCTTCTCTGTTAAGTAACGTAGAAGCAGATTTCTCTGAATCTTGCTTTGTAATTCTCTTCTGGAAAAGCAGCATTGGAGGACAGAATAGGTTTGAAGAATGCCTTTTTATGACATCTGTGAAGTAAAACACAGTAATCGAAGCCCATCCTAATCCTTCATCCAGCAGCATGTACTTTGCACGCTGTCACAGTAGCGCCGATCAAACACCAGTGTTTGGGATAGCCAAACCCACCCAGAAAAGTCGTGCTCTTCCCTTCACAGTGCCTAGTCACCTACTGACAAATGCAGTCCAGAGCACCCGTGGCATTTATCACTTCAGCAGAAAGAAGAGCACCTTCTAAAGCCTTGTCTAAAGTTAGCTTCTAAGACAAACTCCTTCTGTTCAAGTGCATTTGAGTTCTAACCTTCTAAATCCTTTCTTTTCTGACCATCTTTACCAAGAGAGCTAATCCAACAGCTGTGAGGCACATCCCCCTTCAGCACAGCCAGATTCCATCAGTGGTTCCCATAGCAAAACGTTGGCATTTTCATGTCTCGCAGAACTTGATATAGTAAGAATTTGATGTAGATTTGCAGTAGTTGCTGGACAGAAATCACATCACGTGATTTACACTGGTAAAAAATCTTTACTAACTCATGCCTCATAAATTTGATCACTTAATAATTTAGCGTTAAATTTCTTATTCTAATGAAAAGAGAGTTAACATGATTATTATTAATGCTATTTTTAGTTGATTTAAAATTATGTCATTATGCTAAAACATTCTATTTAATTTTTAATATTCAAACTCAAAATTAATCTTGGAAGTCTTCAATCTAAGCCATACTATTACACAGTACTGTAGCACCTAGCACAAGCAAAAGTCTCTATGATGCCCTCAATAACGTGGATTCCTCAATGCCACGCACCTCAGTAGGCAAGTCACATGTTACAGCTGCAATCAAGCATTCAAGGCTCCTTGTATGAAGCTGGCCCCTAATTCTAAAGGGGGAAAAACAGTTAAAATGCACAATGGATATCCAGAAACATCATGTCTGTTCCTTCTCCCAGTACAGCAGAACAGCTCCCCAGGTCTGCACTAGTTACCACTACAGAAAAATAAGGACCAAACACCCATTTGCTCCTCTGTTTGCACATGGGTTTGTACAGTGCCTTAGTACTTGGAAGCAAACAGTTCTGAAGTGTGTAGAGAACACAGCCTTCCTAAACCAGGTGGCTCCTAGTTAATTCCTTTCCTCATCCACTGCTTTTTAAATACCACCCTTCACACTACGTTGTCCTTCTCACCTTCTCAAAGGTGTCCTCTAGGACAGAAAAGGCACTTTGTGTCTATCTTCTTGTTAAAGAACTGCCACGCAGTCAGTGCTATCTATAACAAATGCCTGTGTGTCTGCTTGCCAATGAACTCTGCATTTTTCAGGAGACATTCCCAGCAATATTAACCAAGAATTTGGCCAGAGATCCTGAATTAAGTCTGACAGGAGTATCCGGGCCACTACACAAGATAGAACGGCAGAGGTATCCAAAATCCAGCTCCAAATTTTTAACATAGCTCAGAACCTCAGTAAAATGAGGTGTTTGCTGTTCTCTTCTGAGAAGGAAGTACTTCTCTGATACACTTCACTAGCAGCCTCGGGATCCAAAGCGATTTTGCTCCTTTCTTTTTCCTGTGTCAACCTCAGCACTGGACAAGCCCCTGGGACAGAGGCATCCCATCCCCACTGTGCTGAGGCATCAAGGCTACCTGCAGGATCACCAGAGGAAGCTGGATGGGAACAGTACCTCACTACAGTGCTCAATTGTGTCTTTGTCTGGGACTTAGAGCTCCAGAACACCCAGCAATTCAAGGCTGCTGAATATCAAGTTAGCTGAGGACTGACAGTGAAGCACAGAGCACTCTGCATTACCAGAACAGCAACTTTGCGCTGCTTTTTCCAAAAGAGGCAGCAAATAAATAAGCAAAAACAGGTACAGGCTCTTTCTACTGCACTTCACCTCTTGTTCTTCACAGCTCACTACTAATCATCAGTCCATAATGCAGTGTAGAATTGCCAGCCCCATCCTGATGATGTAGTTATTTCCAATTGGCACTTGGGAGCAGTGAAGATGGGAGGCATTACTCATCGCCAAGAGTACAGATGTTTCTAATTGCTTTCCATTACCAAGAATAACAGCTGTTTACATCTATCAGCAAATAATTCACAAGAGCTCCAGACTATTAAGATAACACACCCCACCTGGTCACCATCACAAGTTGTCAAGGCCAAGGTAGTGGCTGCCAGAATCCCCTTCTGCATCTCTGTTCATCAAATGACAGCATGTGTCACCTTCAGATATCCTTATGCTACCCCACAAGCCCTGGCTTCTTGGTGGCCTGACAGATCAAATGGACATATGGATTCTTCATGGCTTCGCAGTAAATGTTTTATGGTTATACTGCAGCCAAGGGCAGATGACAAAGGAGCAAGGGACTAGCAAATAACCCAGTGAAAAAAAAAAAAAAAAAGGAAAAAAAAGGAAAAAAAAGGCTAGGCACACTTGATAAACTAGTTAGCAGAAAAGCATGTCTGCTTCGCCCTGCAGCCATGCACAGAAGCATTTTCACAGGTATACAAAGTAGCTGACAAAAACGGCAATTCTTCTGCTTGTGGGTCGCACAGGGATCAGGTAACAAGCCTGCAGAAAACAGTCAGCAAGGGAACTCGATGGATCATTTAAGTGATTTAGCGTTGCTAAGGCAAGCAGAGGCAACGTTGGAGCAGACAGGCCCTGACTGCCCTTTTCCCCACACCAGCCAGGCCCGAAGGCTGGCTCTGCAGCAGGCACGAAATGTCCTTCCTGCAGTGCTTTGCAGCTCAGGGGCCACGTTTGCAGCAAGGGCTCCCCCCCCCCACTTAGGACTTGCAAATAGAGAAGCAGCCAATTAAAAATTAATAATTAGGAGACAGCATAGCATACTACAAGTGACTGATATCTAAAGAGCTCATTGGTATTAACCATTTCCTGATAATTAAAGCCGCATATTTATTTGCTTCACAGAGACCTACATGGTCACGTGGTACCTGACGGCATGAATTCAGACAGGTTTCTGCCATAGATCCTGAGCTAGTCTGATGGACTTTATGAGAAGAACAATGAGAGACAAAGGAAAGTTTCCATCCATTGTTACAGTGTGTGTATAAAGCCTCCTTCCACCTTCTAAAAGGTGCAGAAAGCCCATGCAGAACCTAGTAGCTGTCTTGGGTAACAGCACTGGTGTATCAAGAACCTCTCCTCACAGTATTTTACACATACTGAACCATTTCCACCAGAAATAACCTTATTATTTTATGCTCTAATAACTCAACACTAACTTAAGACTTGACCCTACTTTTTTTCTGGTCCAAGCCAAGCAACTTGCTGTGCTTTAATTACGAGCAGAACATAATTACATTAGCATAGATGTGGTAAAAATGTTTCCAAGTGTTGCTCTGCAGCTCCCATGTGTTAAAATCAACACCCAGAAGTCCAAAGGATTTAGCCCAAGTCCATTATCTGCAAGTTGCTCTTCAGATTCATGCCATCTTGGCCCCTTTCACCCCTTGTCTTGAAACAAACTTCCAAAAAGGTCTCTCTGAAATGACAGAGGGAGCACAGGTGCATCCCTTTGATCTACTTTCCAAAATCTTACATACCCCCTCATGCACAGAAACTCATTCCTTGCCTCCTCATGCCTACTGTATCAAAAGAATCATCAAAAGATGTAACAACAGCTCTCCCCCTCTCTCCTGAAGTTTGTTATTTTGCAGAGAAAAAGAATGAGAACAAGAAAGAGCTGCCTTGTGGCCCTCAGAGCACAATTGAGAGGCCGGAATTAATAGAGAAGCACAAAATAGAAAAGGAAGGGGGGAACACCAGAGCTTACAGGCTGACAATATGCATGTCACAGAAGAGGAGTTAGCTCTCCCTCTTTTCCAAGCTCACTGCTCTTTAGCCTTGGTGACACCCAGCCCAAGACAGCCATTCAGCATCTCTTAGAAAAGTTCCTGTAACTGCAATGCTTCCAAATAAGAAGTTATTAAAATTCTTCCCTAATTTTTCTGTCTCCCTGACTTGTCTAGCTATTGTTGTTCTCATCATCATTTCTGCTATTTCAGGGCAGCGCCTCGTGCCCAGGGATCCCTGCCAACAAGAGCAGAATGCCATTACGAGAGGAGGCTGCTGTGAGCTGCTACCATCACAGGGAATTTATCACTGCAAGCCATGATCATAATGGACTCCTTCACCAAATGACTTTGGATGCGCAGGGCTTTGGCAGCAAGTCTGCCATCCGCACACAATTATTAAACTGAATACCCACGTAATAGGAGCAGGGGACAGGGACATCACATCAGTGCAGCCAGCAGTCTCTCGGAAGCCCTGCACACAGAAGCAGAGGAATTCACTCCAATAGCCCAGACTACCTGACAGGCGGACTGTAAGAAAAGGAACTCCAGAGCTTTGCTCCATCCAGCAACCTGGGAGGGATGTTAATATTGACTGATTTTGGCTAGGAAAACGTGCTTGGCCACAAAAAAAAAAATGAGATGCAAAAGCCACAGTGTTATCCGCAACCCTTCCATGCCCCAACTTGACTTCCTCCTTCCCTCCCCTATCCCAGATAGTGCATTGATACACAAACTGCATCATTAAGCACAGGGGGACTTGCCCAAGTATTTGTTCCCCAATCAGGCAACCAAGTATCTGACTGCTGATTTCCCAAAGCATTCAGCATCTCTGAACTTTCAGGACTCAAAGCACAGGCTTTTCCCTACAGCTGGCCTTGTAACAGCTCTAGGCCAGGATGGAAAAGAAAGCCTCATACTTCTGCAGGTTGAAGGATATGGGATATATATATTAAAAAAAAAAAAAAAAAAGTTAAACATCACTGCACAAGTCACTGAATGTTGTCATCTGCTGCGTGCGCACAACCCATATGCTTTCATAGTCTGTCTGGAAGTCTGAGTCCTTCTGAAATCGTTACCAGCTTCTCTGGGCATTCACCTCTTCCCCTAGCACATCTAACTCCCTCCCACAACAACTACCTCTTGTCACTTTCTTTAGGCCTGCATTGAACATCCCTCTCTAAAAATCAATTCTCCATCCAGCCAAGAGCTGTCTGAGTGACAGAGCCAGGGCCATGAGAGCAAGGAACATATCACTAAGCCCACAACAAACCCTGTTGGCTTCTCATACAAAGGAGGATATGAGATCCAGACTGAGGGTTCCTGGACACTTCCATTATTTTTATTACTGAGATTCCAAGCAATCGCACATCAACCATCTAATTAGAGCTGCCAAGGTGCAATCCACAGGCCAGGGGTTGAAGCACAAGTCATCTCATCACGCATTTCCCATTTTAAGTCTCTCATCTTCCCAGTATTTTTACCTTCCTGCTCTGCGTTTTCCTCTGTCCTTCCTCTGACAGCCCCTGCCCTTCACTGCCAATAACCACCTTTCCTCACAGCCCCTCCAAACTCGCTGCCTTTTCCAAAAGGCACAGGGTAGAGGAAGCTGTCCCTGGATGCACACACTGCAGCAAGGTTTCTCTGATGCGCAGCGCTCGGCATACTGCACGACAGCTGTGTGCAACATTTGGAGCTCCCAGTCAGCATCCTCTTGTTCCACAAAGAACATCTAAAAAAGGGGGATGCAGATGTAAGCAAACAACCAGCAACTGGCTGTCCATGCAGGTTTTCTCCTGGCCGATCAATAATTGAAGATATATGCAGGACCACAAAGGGTACGGAATCCAAGGGATTATCACTGCCTAATCTCTCTGCTCCCCTGGGAATCGCCACCGGTCAGAGACCAGATTGGCTTTTTCACTTGCCATTATCCATGCAGCGTGCCTTACCTTCAGCCTTCTCTTCCCCCCCCATCAGTTGTTTCCATATAAATACACCCCTATTATGCAATTCTCCCTTTTTTCTCCCTATCTTCCCACAGTTTCTTTCAACTGTGCCTTCCCACGCTATTCCAGCCCATGCCACAATTCTCCATCTACAAATATCCTGCTGGCAAGAAATACCAGGGGTTTTGGTGCCTTCCATCTCTGCTCCTCAGTAATCTGAAGACTCACATTATTATTGCATCAGGTCCTAGGATCATGGGACTGTGCGACAGTTCTCACCAGCTTTTTAAAATCAACAAGTTCCTCAATCTCACAATGCTAGCTTCTTAAAAGCTTTGAGAACTTTGAGATTACAGAATTCAAATTAGATAATGCTACTTCTTATACTTTTTTTTTTTTTTGTTTCGGTCCTTACTAGCCAGCCAAAGGATTTCTACAGTGCTGGGCTCCTTGTTTTGCACGCCTGAGGCTGCCACCTTCTGCGAGTGCTGGGAAAGCAGAAAGATGGGAGTACAGATATTTAAGAACAAAAAACAGCGACTAGGAAGCTAGCAGAGGAATTTCTACGCAAGACTAACACTTCTGTAGCTTTCTTTGCCTTCTGTGTTGAAAAACAAAATGTACTGCTAACAGGAGGTACACAAGTCAGTCAAAGCCTCCATCTATCTGGAAGGAAATGTTTAATTTACCCTTATGTTTTTTGACTTGAGCATACAATGCTATTGTTGATGTGTGGAAGATGGATGGATCAACCTAAAACATTGAGTCCTGAAAGATGCCAGCACAACCTGAAGCCATTAATCTTCCTGAAGTGAATGCGCTCTAATAGAGTGCCGAGGCATATGCCATTCATCACACCACGCCGATCCATCATGCTGCACCAGACACGGTTTGGCAGGACCGCCATGATTAGTGGATGACAGTGCACCTCTGAGTCTGTGTAAGGAAGCTTCTCTAGGTCATTATTTATGTTGGTCTTGAAAAAGAGGAACTGAAACCTCACAGCCGCTGTTGATTTCTTATGAAGACATCAGGAGGAAAACATTCTTCTTTTGCACGACTCGTCTACTTTGACAAAAAGGGGGGAAGCCTGTTTGTGGGGAGTTTTATAACCCATTCCTCCTTTTGTGGATAGGGTACTCCTGGAAAATGCCATCAGGACAACTGGGTGTGCTTTCACACTGAACAGAAATTGCAGTTCTCATGCCACCCAGATCAGTGTTTCTACACCTGATGTCAAAGAAGTTCCTGTCATGGGAAGCATTCAATGTAGCCAGCAGAATGTAAGAGCTCCTGAATAAAGATGAATATACCAGTTGACATAAAGGAGAGAAAGGGATGGGGACAGGCAAAAAGCACGTCTAATTTCCAGTCAAAACAGTCCCCTTTAATAAGGAAGGCAAATGCTGGCTTCCAGGAGCTATTTTTGTAGAAGGAAGTGAGTCTCATATCCAAGAAATGAACATGGCTCATTGCAAGTGTAACAGCAATGCTGTATCGTAATACATCTCACTTGGGCAGCACTTACAGAGCTCTCAGTACTGAGGCCACTGCTCTATGTTCAGGAGCACAGGAGCAGCTCAGGTGAGCTCCACGTACACAGGTGAACATGAAAACAGTTAACCTTGTGTTCAGCACAACCAGTCCAGCACTCACAACAGAGTGGGTCACATGCAGCTTTCCAACAAAACACATCCTCTAGGCTCCAACTGGTGGAGAGACAGCCTAACACCATGAATATGCTTGTATGGTGTCGTGGGGATACAGGACTCAGCAACAAGAAATCATACTGAGGAATCACTGAAATGGCACTGACTGCAGTAACTTCAGTTCCAGAAGCATTCCACATTCATCCAGGTTATCTTGTCCTCTACAATATACTGGGAAAAGCTTTTTAATTTTATATAGCTTGGTGGTCTTGATATTTTTTGCAAAATCTTGCTGTAGTCAAGGCACTTGTCCACCTGTTTCAGCACCAAGATTTACAGAAGTACTGTTAAGGTATGTAAAACCCAGATTTCCATACACCTGTTACAATTCACACACCCCACACACCTAACAGAGATGCACAGAAAGACATCAAGCAGCAACACTGACAGGATCTCAGGATGATTCTGATCAGAAATGACAGGTCTTTGGTCCAACCTCCTGCTCCAAACCGGGCCAGCTGTAAGGTTCAATGTGGTTGCTCAGGACTGCATCCAGTCAGGCCATGAACACCTCCAAGAATGACAACTGCTCCACTTCTGAGCAACTTGTTCCACTGACTGACTGTTCTTATGAGGATGTTTCTCCATGTGTACAATCCAAACGTCTTGTTTCTGTTGCCTGCTGTCTCCCATCCTCTTGCCAGATTATCACCATAAGCTCAATTGTCCTCTCAATGAGCTCCCCAGCAGTACCGGGGTGCTGTTGGAAGGTCAGCTCCCTCAGACTTGCCCAGGCTGAGCAGGCCCTGCCTCTCCCACAGAACGAGCAATCCACTCCATACCTCAGGTACTCCCTGCTGATCTCTCCATGGAACATTTATGCCTCTCCAGTAGTGCACGGCCCAGAATTGGGCACACTGTTCTAGATGTGGTCTAAGGAGGGCTGAGTAGAAAGAAATAACCCTTTCTTGCAATGTACTGGCTGTGCTGCTCTTCATATAGACCCATTGGCCTCCAGCTCTGCCAGGGCACAGGGCAGGCTCATATTCAGCTTGCTCTCTTGACCAAGTCCCTCATGTTCTTTGGAGTGTGAAGAGCTGCTTCCTGTAACTCCTTTAACAAATCAAACCTCAGAGAAGCGCCCTTTCAACTTCCACACCAAGCTGACTTATAATTCCTCACCCAGAACACCACTAGCTAACACATGAAAAGCCTGGGGCTGACTTGAGGACATGTCCTTCTGCCCTATACGCTACCAAAAACATCCCACACCAAAACAAAACACACGTCATTTTTGCCAACAAAGCCTCACAGCACAGCAAGGCTTTTCTCAATTTCCATCCACCACAAGCCCATTTTTAAAGAGTTTTCTGCCCCATTAAAAAAGACATTTCCACATAATAAGTCTACTGTATGAAAGAATTGCATAGTCCTCCATTTAAGCTACTAGAATAAAACATTACAGAACTTGAGAGGTCTGAGGATAGCTAACACAAAGCGTCAGAAAAGATTATTTACAAGCAAAGACCAAATGTTTATTCATGCTGTCATCCGAAAGAAGGGAATCAAGTAGCCCATTAGAGAACTTTAAAGCAATGAAGAACTTATTTTTGCTATTTCATGCATGCTGGAAAAATAGAAGAGAAAACACAAACAGTTTCACCTGATTAAAAGTTGCTACTTCACATAATTAACCTATACAACTTCTTTTTCTTTCCCTTACGCACGAAGTTTTCAGTTTTAACGACATTTGACTGCTGCTTACAACAAAAATAGCTACTCAAAACCACCCTGAATTTTCATGCGAACACAATGGACTGGAGCTCTGGTGTCTTTTTTTTTTTTTTAAAAAAAAAAAAAGGACAAAGAATGTATTCAGATAGAAAAATATTTTACTCTAGAATAGACCTCCCTCACTAAGGTTACAGGCTGGTAGCTAACTAACAAACACATTTGCTTTAAGCAGCCTATCATCAACACTTGAACAGTTCTCGTCTCTCTCCTCATGGCTTATCTGGTCCCAGCCCTTGCCAGAGCCAACCAACAGGACCACAGATGATGATCTTGGAGAAAAAAAAAGAAAAAAAAAGGAATAGCAGAGCAGGCATTAAGTCCATCTCAGGTTTTAAATGGCAGTGAAGTCTGTCCTTCCTCTGGAAGGATAACAACAAACCCTCATTTTTTTTTTTTTTTTTTTTTTTTTTTTTTTAACTACGCTGTTACTCCACACAACATCAATTATGGCTCATTTCAGCCCAAGAAGGACATACAACCCTCACTGTCTGAGCCATGGAAAAATAAGCTCCTTAAATAGGCATATGAACTCTTAACTGTGGCTCTGCAGAGGTACCATGGTGCTTCACTGCATTCAACAGCTTTCCCGCGTGCTTTTAAATCTTTTTCTGGGTAACTTTAAGGGGTCACTCCCTGGCGCATCCCCAAGCTGGGACTGCAACCTATTCACTTCCCAGTGACCACTGTTCTGTGCTCACAGCTACATGACAAGGCAGCCCGAGTAATGGGAGCACAATATGCGAGGTGCCAGAGCATCTCTGTGATTTACAGTATGTCTAATGAGCAAATCCAATGAAGAGGTTTGTTGTCTACCATAAAACCAGATGGATGTAAGCAGTGATTAGAAGCAATTAACTCCGTGCAGCACTAAATAACTTTCAATCATTAACATTCTTATTTTTCCCACCCCATTAGAGGTCCACAGGCAAATATACAAAGTAAGGCACGCTTTGTATTAATTTCATACATTCATATGCTGAGGTTCAGGGAAGGATAAGGGGGAACAGTGAAAAAAATCCAAGATGGAAGTAGTTCACAGTGAAGAAATACACACACAGCTGAGCAACTGAGCACTGCAAAAGCATCTCTGCCACACATAATAGTCATCAGGTGAGACAAGCCTTTCTTGTACTCATCCCGATGTCACAACTGCCACAAATGCTGTAGCAAAATGCCAGTGCTTGCAATAACCTTTGACACATCATTTTAGTCATCAAAAAGACAGCCAGAAGGCCATAACAACAGTGATGGAAGAGTTGACTACATTTAGTAAAACTAACAGAGGGACATAGCTTAGGGCATTCAGGTTGAACACAATGCTTCTAACTACCAGGGCACAGCTTCTCAGCCCTTATTTTAGTATCAGCAACCTAGATGCATCCCCAGCCTCTTGTTCACTGGGGACAGATAAGCAGAGGAATCCCTTTCCACATGGCACAGCAGACTACTCAGGCTTGCAGGCATTCAAAAAGCAATTAACTGGCCACCTCTGCAGAAATTCAGCGTAGCCTGAGCTATTAACAAGGACCATTAACCACTGACTTGTGAAGTCCCCACGTTGCAGTGGCCACAAGTAGGGTTAACATACTGGAAGGACCAGAACCTTTTGCTTATCTTCCGCACTAACAAGGATGGGAATCCTCGCTAGACGCATCTGTGGTCTTACTCTGAGTGCAATCAACTGTTCCAGACTGACTTACACAAGACAACTAAGAGGAGGAAAGCAGTTGAAAGCTACTGATGAATGTTTATTCCAAGGGTGAAACTCTTAGGTAAAAACCCAAGTGATGAGCCCATTAGCACTTGCCATATTTAAGCCATTATCACAGGGACCGCTGCCTGGGCACCTCTCTTGAGCTGCAGCAGAGACCAGGCTTTCAGCAAGGTGCACCACCACCCTGTTACTCAGGAAGGTCTCCCTAGGAAGATAAGCACCTCACAGAGCTATGTACAAAAACAGCGGATAAATTTTGCTATTTGTCATCTTTCCCACCATCCTCTGGTCCAGTGGAGGAATTACCAAGCAGAATCAGAGGTGGCATCCAGCTGAAACAGAATCCTGCCTACAACAGCAGTCTGTGCCACATAGTTCAGAGGGCAGTGTGAAAATCTCCCTCAATGATACAGCAACAAACTCAACAGCTTTTGGAAGCCATTCTCCCCAAACTCTAAGCTGCTGATATAAATAGTCTGTACTGAAAGCAGTGGTATGTGGGGTATGGGGTGTTGTGTTCTGTTTTTCCTCTTTGAGAAGAATTTTTGAAAGCATTCGCCACTGGAATGTGTCTGGTTTTTGTTCAAGTTAATGAACAGCAACATCACCAGAAACATCTTCAGCTGCAAGAGCTGAGAGAAAAAAGCTGTGTTTTTACAAGTGGTATGATGGCTTACCTGTCCTCTCACTGAACTTTGTATAAAGTACGTGTTTTGTACACACCCTGGGCTGGTTAGTCATCGTTTCCTGTTCCTTTCCAGAGCTTTCCAACTCTGCAGATACTCAGTAATCACTCAGAGCCAGATACCTACTGTCATCCTTTTCACTAACAGGTGCAAGAAGTATCCCACATCTGTTTGCAAAGACAAGGGTTAGAGCAAACTGCTCACCACTGCAGCTAAAATGTGCCTACTGACCACCTAGCCTCTGCTACTCAGCTGTGCACTAATCCAGCGCAGGGAGTGTAGGAATCTTCTTGATTGAGAACCCAACTTCTGTTGTAGCAGCACTAAATAAAATAAGCCACTGCACAACATACCTTTAAGTTCCACTTGGAGGGAATCAAAACCTTGTCAAAAAACAGCTCCCCCCAAAAGACAGAGATTGGACCTTCAAATCACTTGGACCTGACTGGCAAGACCACACGAGCATGAAATTATCTACTCAGAGCATTATTTCCATAAGCGGTCTGGTGGCATAATCCATCCACCACACACCTGGAGCTTCCTGCAAATGAAGGATGCATTGCTCAGACTGTCACAAGCAGAAGCTAACAAAGCTACAATAGCTGTCCTTTTTGTATCCTATTAGAAACTGCTCCGTGAAAAAAAAAAAAAAAAATATATATATATATATATATCAATCCTTGTTTTCCACATGCATCAAGTTTACGTGCACCACTGTTTGCCTTCTCTATACCTGCCCACGTGGAAGCAGTAGACAGCAGTGTGATGTCCCCTAGGCAGGACCTCCCTAAGGTTTAGGCTACCCAGGGCGTACCCATACCATTCCCACTCTGCTCCCCTTTCCAGACTCAACAATTCCAGTTGCTTCAGCTTCTCTTCCTGTCCCATGTCTTCACTCACTCATATAACACTGCATAACACTCATATAACACAAGCAAATAACAGCTTCTCATAGAGGAACGCAGCAGACTGCCTGTTTGCTGCAGTTACCCAGTCTCAGAGATGACATACAGCTAACAGGATCGCTACCTGGAGAGCTTACTCTTTTACAAGCACTGTTTACTGTATGGATTTCCACAAAATCCCAGGATTCCAGGCTTTTCCTCCTTCCCTTCAAAAATAAAGCAACAGAAAAAAGGCAAGGGGAGGGGGGGCATGGAGCAAAAAGCTGGCGTGTGGTGGTTTGAAATGAGCAAGATGTTAACTAATTTTACTTTTAATCTTCCCTTTTGCTGCAAAGTGAGCCATTCAGGCATCACATCTTCTGCATTTTCCTTGCCTCTTTCAGAGAAGCATATTGGGGCAGAACTTGCCAGCTGTCTGCCTCCTTCGCCTTCTGCTACCATTATCCTGAGGTACCACCCCACCTTCTGGCCCTACAGCTTGGGGGGGGAGGGAGAAGGAGGGAGGAAAAGAGGGAGAGAGGGAGGAAGGGAGAGAGAATGGAGAATGCACGCTTATTCTTACAGTACATCGGGCAGGGGGGGCAAATGAACCTATCTAAATACTGACACAACACAGCAGAAATGGAGAGATGATTTTTTCCAATAAGAGTTTACACTTGCGCCTTCATCTGCAGGCACACACCCACACATGGTGAGAGCCCTGTGCTGCAGTTTTACTACAGCTCGCCTTACAATTGCCTAAAACCCTCAACCATTAGCTACTCCATTGAGAAATACACAGAACCTACCCTTTCTCCTCTCACGCTGCCCCCCCCACCTCGACAGCGCTTCCTAATGCTAACGCTGCGCCAAATGAGTTGAGTCAGGATTGGAATGACTGCAGTTTCACAGCTTGCAGGCTCCAAGTGCATACAGCATCCTGGAAATCCAAGCCCCAACGCCTCGTACTGTCTGTGTGTAGGTGTAGCTGTTTGCAAAATATGCAGCATATAGAAGGGATGTGTGGCAACAGCTCCACATTTACAGATGGATTCAAGTGATGTGGAACATGAACGCGTCATGTACATGTACACTTTTTCCCTGCACTTATCTATACCACAAAAGCAGAAAAAAAAAAAAAGCAAGAACACATCAAATACTTGAGAGCATTTCTATTTACCCACCTTCTTCAATACTCCTCTTTTGTTTTGCAAGAGCTGTCCTGTGTTACTTTTTTTTTTCTTGTTTTGTTTTCTAATGAAATCATTCCAAACAGCGTTTCAGCTCAAACTTTTTTCAACCCTTAGAAGCCATGAGGAATTTAATATAAATGTAGTATCAACAGCACAGTACTCAGTATCAAACTGATTTTAAAAGGCAGGTAATTTTTATTTCGCAGAACAAAACCAAAACAGTTTATCTGAAAGATCAGACTGCTTACTACAAACACCTGGGAAGCCTCACGCACAAGTCTGAAGTTGGGAAACTGCACAAATCGTGTCTCTCCTGACTCCATTTGCTCATCTGCTTTCTGTTAGCAATTATGAATGAGTGCTAGTACCTGACAATAAGTGGGGGCTTCTCCATTTATTTCACTTGAGTTCAAGCAAAAACATTGGCTTTTGATGCTGCTAACACTCATACAAGCCCTTCCGCCTGTTTTCCTTATTTAACAGACCTCCTTATCCCATCCAAAACAGATTTCTAACTTCAGTATGCTTGCCTCAGCTGGAAGCACTGTAAGGTCATGTACTGACCCATCCAGATCAACAGGCTACTAACATGTGCACGCAAATACACCATGTTGTTTATTAAGGGCTCTGCAAAGCCAAGCACTGAGCTGCAGGTAGATCTGTCACACTCTGTCTCCTCAACCTAGTCTAAAACGTGGCAAAAAGTCAGGACCAAGACCAGACTAAGTTGAACTGAAAACCAGACATCTTTACAACTACAGAATAAAGTATGGGTAGATATTACTGTAATATTCATCAAAGCTAGGAAGTTTTTCATGCTCTGGTGTAATTCTGATCCCTTTGGAAAAAAAATGGAAATTCAGAATTCAAGTCCTGAAGTCTTGTAAGATAAATAAGAAATAAGCCACCTCTATGATTAGGTGCATCTAGCACCTAATCATAGCACCATTCAGGGCAGCATTTCCAAGTTTTTCAGCCCGAATCAACAATAATGTCTGATATCTCCTCTAGGAAGAAAATAGGTTGGAACTGATTGAAAAATAAAAGGGGAAAAAAGGAAAAAAGGAACAAGACCTCTGAAGAACTACAGGAATAAACCACTGCTCTAGGTCACAGCTTGTGTTTGACAGCAGCGTTTTCCAACCTCATGCTTCTCTGAGCATTTTGATTACAAAGCACCTCCTATCAAATGCTGGAGCACTCTGATCTCTTTTAGGCTAGCTACTCCCCAGCAACACCCTACAGGTGACCAAAAGGTAAAACAATCTCTTAACCACCAAACAGCACCACATGAAGGCATCTTGGTCACCAAATACCTCCCAACAATTCCAACTGCCCCTCTCAGCCCAACAGGAACATTTCCTCTAGAATGGGGACTTTGGTGCAAAGCTGCTAAGACTACTCACAGCTGACTCTGAAGAGACGTCTCAGCATTGCATGTCTAAGCAACAAATCCTCAGTATGGAAAAAAAAATATCGGTCACGTACCACAGACTCTCAGAAGAACAGTCTCAGCTTATTTCACCAGGCTTCAAATCAGGCCCTGTGAAATACAGACTTCAACACTCCAGCAGACAAGAAACAGCCCATATTTAAAGGGGTGGTAAAAAGCTCTGTGACAACCCAGTTGCATTATTTCAGATAATTCCCAGAATGTCTTTTGCTGTTTGAACAGTCACCGTAATGCTGAAGCGGCTCTGCTTGCTCAATAAAACCTTGACCAAAACACCTCCTGTCCTTCTGGGCCTGCAGTCACTCCACAGAGCTCAACTGCAAAGTGCTTTTATACTCAAGAAAACAAACCTGCTAAAAACTAAACCCAAATCACTACACATATCTTCCCTTCAGGTCTGTTATGGAAGAGTTTAATCACTTATCTCTCAAATATTTACAGTGAGTAACATATTCTACCAATAAACTTCAAAAAGACACATCAAGTAAGGCAAGAGGCCACTGAAATCCTTCCAGACACAAGCTTCTGTTTTTGCCCCAAGTTAGGCCTCTCTGTCAGGTAACATAGCTAAGTTATCCTGTACAAGGATCTAAGTCCCATTGTATTCCTGAACACAGGTCTGAATAACAACAAAAAAAACACACTTAATGAGAAGCACTAAAACAGACATGCACACAACACACCCAGACAGCTTCTGCCAATTATTTCTCAAAATTCACATCTCCTAAACCTCTGGTCTAAAACTGCAAATCCTGAGTTTCAGGGACATAACAAATTTATTTGCACTCAGCAATTATGCATCTGTTCCCCAAATAATGACCAGTGGGGCTTGCCATGTGCCACAGGGTACATCTTTCCACCTTTGTTCCCATACAGCTAGCTACATGCATTGCAATGGCACTGTAGAAAACCAGCAGCAGTGGAATAGCAGGGCTACAAGGAACAGGCCAAGGCAGGAGGTTTACAGAGCATGTGCCACTGACACACGCACACAGTGAAAAAAAAACCTACAAGCCCTTGGCCCTACAATACGGAAAACCCAAGGTAGTGGCATCAGACATGATCCTCAACATCTTTTTTTTTTTTTAAACCTTTGAACTGGTAGTTGAGATCATGTTTTCTACCCCCCCCCCCCAACCCCCTAGTTCTTCTATCAAAAAGCAGAAGATGTTAGCCACACACAGTCCAATGTTCACAGTGCTGGTACACTTCACAAAGAGGACACAGTCTTCATGCATGAGACCTACAGTGCAGCATCATGTACAGCCACTTGAGTAGGATTTGAAGATGCAAGGAAGGCAGAGTCCACTGTCTGCTAGGCCCCAGCTGGTCAGTTAGCACCAAAAAAAATTAAGAAATACATGAAGTGCAGCACCAGGATCATGTGCTGCAGGCAAAGCAGCCCCTTGCAGCTTCCACATTTCTTCCAAACAGGATTAGAACACCACCTCTGGATTACTTTACAACAAGGAGTGTGGAAGACTTAAATGCAGTGACAACAATCTGAAATTAAAGATCACCTGAGCAAGATTTAAAGGGTTCCACTAGACAAATGCAGACAGAGCTCTTACCTTCTCCCTCTGCACTACTCTGATTTAGAGATCAGCTCTGACAAAAAATTAACTACAAGCAAATTGTGTAGAATGAATAAGCTGTTATTGAAATGAGACCTTTTCACAGGGTTTTCACTTAACTTTAAATAAATCACATGCTATTGTTTCTTTCTGGCTGACTATCTTGCAACATTCTAATGCTTTTACATTTTTGAGCCACTTTGAGCTACACCTGGCTGATGAAATTCACATTAACCTTAAGTCAGCCTTCCTTACATGCCAACAGCACTAGGTGACAAACACAGAACTACATCTAACTCGGTATGATCATTTCGTGCTACATGCCTTCCAAAATCCTTCTCTGCTTGTTTAAGGGATGATATGCCACTGAAATCCATGAGGTGGCATCCACTTACATCAACAGATAGTTCGTGTACTCGGGTACCACAGAGGTTTCAGAAGCTGTACAGCGTGCTTTTGTTATTTAAGTACATCAAGTACTAATCAGGCATAAAGAGCCCATCTTTTTTGCATGTTTTTCTTTACTTCAACATAAGGTAACAGAACCAAACAGCCATTCCTTTAGCAGCTCTTGCTTCTGTGCAGTCTTAATTTTCTTTTTTTGCACTTAATTTTCTCTTTTCCAAACTCTTCTTTCTACAGGCCATAGGGAACAGAAATTTTTCAACTGCTTCACTGAAAAGGTTCTTTAATTTTTATGTGCTACTAAGCAAAGCAACCTAAGAGACATTTCATCCATGCAGTTCAATTTTGCAAATAAGAACTGAAGGTTTAAAACTGGCCTGGCTGTTCGTAAAGCACTCCAAAAGCTTAGCACTGCTGATACTAAGGGGGAGTGACAACTGTTAGTGTTCCTTTCCAGTTAGTCTGATGACTTACTCTTACACAACTTAAAATCTTTTTGGTGCTCTTAGGATTAGGCTCCCATTGATGAGAATCATCTGAATCCTCTTGGGGAAAAAAAAAAAACAAAGGGTTCAGGAGTTCACCATCTAGATTGTATTATTTAAAAACTTGCCTTTTATTTTTCACAGAAAAAAAAAAAAAAAAAAAGCGGTGCCTTTCTCATAACTTGAATTTTGCTAATGATTTAACAGAGTTGTCCATTTGGACTGCACTAGCACTCACTAGAAGGTTTATACAAATAAACAAGTGACGCCCACCCAAGACACCTAATTTTCACATTGAAACACAAGCTAAAGCCAACTCCTGAAAGCAACTTGAAATTTCCAGGAACTTCTCTGTTTTCACATCTTTACAAGCAGATTTTCAGAAGTGACTACAGATTTCAAGTGCTTTCATTTCTCTATTTTTCTCTTTGGTGAAGTATTTAGGAAGCTTGAATTCAAGGCCCTCCACATCTGTTTAAATTAGTCCTCCTGAAATGCAATTACAACACTGGGTACTTGGGAAAAATGTCAGCCACCAAATACAAGGAGTCTCAATTCTGCATTAAGCAACAGCACTCTGAAGAAAAATGTTGTTATCATTTTGAGCAGGTTTAACATACTAGGTTCACATGATGCCAGAACGCACCTAATGCAACTTGCATAGCTAACTATGGTACTTGATACTGCAAGGGGATGTGCTGATCTTTTTAAAAGCCTACCCTCACATTCAGCACAAAGGAGAACAACATACGGAAACAGCCTGCAACACACCACACTCCATGCCTTTGCCGTTATTAATAAAAATCCTGTCCATTTTACACCTAAGGAACCGCCTGACTGAACATTAAAAAAAAGTATGGTGATGAAACAGTGCAACCCAGACTTTTCTAAATGCTGGCATCTCTCGATTTCTTATTTGTCTTCAACAAAATGAAGTGTTGCGTGGTTCCCCTTTAATGTCTGTGCACTGAGTTATTAAATAAATGACTGTGTGCAATGGCAGTGGCCCATGACACGCAGCTATTTCATACTCACAATGCAAATTCAGCTGGATGGATGAAGCTGTCATACCACATCCTCAGTAGGATATTTGTTAGCCTCATTTTGCTGCTGTCATGGGCTATATATGTTACTCTGGCCTACTCTCATGCCAAGCAGGAGTTCTGAAGGCACTGCTAAAGAAACTAAGTCTAGAAAACAGCACAAAATTCTCTTTTTTTCCTCAATACAGCTTTCAAAATAATGATAAAAGGAGAAGCCGTGGCTTTATTATGATGTAGAAGAAACACAGTTTTGGAAACACACAAACACGTTCGAGGAGCACTGGTGTCACACACTAGATTTTAAGGCTGTGTTTTGTAATGCTTTTGCAATTCTGTGATGGGGTTCTCAACGCCATCTTCTCTGGTGGATCACTGACATATACTGGTAGTGTGTATAAGGAGCATACAAAGAAGTCATGTGATGATAAACTGTCCTCTGACATCGAGAAAGGTGGTAACACTGCATTGTTTTCCAAACATGCCCCATCTCTAACTCCCAGAAATGAAGAGACTCATCTGTTCTTTGTGCTCTGCCAGATGTTGGGCTCTCCATCAGTCCCATTAATCATGGCAGTGATTTTTGAGGCAGGTGCTCACATGTGATTCTGTGATATCGAACACTATTGCGGCATAACTTCAGTTACAAGGAAAACTACCAGAAGCTGACAGCTTTTAGATAGGATAGCAATACGGACAGGATTTGAGCGTCTCTCTAGAAAGAGAAGCCAGGGTTTGTCATTGTATTTGTCCTGGTAATTCAATCCCCACAAGATAACGCCTTTTAAGCGTTCAACTTCCCACAAACTTACCCAGTAAGTAAAGCCCTAATGATGTACATGCAGACACACACAACCGCACCACCATGTACACACATACACACGCACATACACAGATTATAAAAGCCAAAATAACTTTGGCACAACACAAAGAGGTGGTTGTCAACAAAAACAGATGGTCAAAGAATTGGGCAAACACTCAGAGTTCCAGAAATGAAGCTTTTGCTTTCATTCTAAATGCCACACTTTCTTAACCAGTTCCAGACAAGAGGATACATGAAGCCAGTCAAAAGCTAGCTTCCTGCCAGGCTTCTCTGTTTTCATGACAAAATTAAGAGTCCACAGATGGAATAACTCAAAGCTAATTTTTACACAGGTTGGTTTCCCCTCTCTCCCTCCTCCCCATGATTCCAAACAAGAAGAATAACATATTGTAGGAAATTAAAGCAACAACTACAAGAGGGGGGAAAAAAAAGGAAAATTGGAGAGTGAGGTCATTATGTTGCTATGACTTCAATACGAGGAGAGCTGTACTTAATTCAAAAAAAGTAGTTTTCTCACTGTGACCCAGGAAGCCTGTTTTAGGAAAAAGCCTGACAAAAATCAGGCTCCCCCTATTCCAAGTTCTCCTTAAAATTTTCTCCTGTTAACTGAAAGCAAAAATCTTATCCTAGCTGTGGCCGATGACCCAACTACTGCTGACTTCAGGGGGTCCAAACTTTCTCCAGTCCTCTTCATCTCATTGTGCTTTTCTTTCTCCTACATTCCCATCCGCTTAAATGGAAGCCACTACCACAGTTAGGGTAAAACGCTGTTGATCAGAAAACATCCAGCTTGCAGCACAGTAAATCACCCTGATTGACAAGTGCTGGACACCTCTCAGACACTGTAGATGTCAAGAGCTAATGTAACTACCAGAAGATCAGAGAAGTAGTACTGAGAATTTTTAATAGCAAGGTGTTCATTTTCAAGTCTTAGAAATGGGAAGTTTAGAAACATACAAACAGCATTATCAATTTTTTTGTTGTTGTTGGCCTTCAAATGAGCTCTCCCAAGTTCTCAACCAAAACCAGAAGCATTCAAACATGGACTTCATTAAAAGTAAACATCCCAAAGAGTGACTGTTCACCAACCATCATCACCCCGTTGTGTTTTATCTAAGACAAAAGGAACTGTGGAACAGTGGATTAAAAAAAACATCTGTTGTACAACAAGACAAAAACAGTTTTGTTTATCGGACCAAAACCACGACCATTTATGAAAGTTCTGCCTAACTATTTTCAGATATTTTCCCAATATCATAGCACAGTACCAATGAAAAAATAAAGACACTTGGAAAACCAGCAGCTGCCATTATTTTCGACAGAAGTTATTTGAAGCTGATTACCACGAACATTTAAGACAACCGACAAATAAACCTACCAGTAGACTTCGTCACCTTCCTTCCAGACTTTTATCAACGTACGCTACACACGTGGAATGCAGCAGTCAATTTCCACTTGCCTTTCATAAGGCACTATTGCCACATCACACTTCAAAACCACCATCCCATTACATAATTGGAATGGTTAAGATGCCAATTACATCAGCAGAAACATTAAGATGCCAAAAATGTTGCCTTTTGTCCACGACACTAATGTTCCAATGGCTATTAGTGCCTATGGAACTCTTTGTACCTCTTATTTAAACAGCAATATTACTACTTAAACTTACACAGGCTTTTACCACAGCAAATGCCAACCCTTCTGTTCTGCAGTCTCTGTAAAAGCTACCACATCTACAAGTAAAATAAGCACAAGTAATTCCTTGCAAAATGAAAGCTCAAGCACACTAAGGGCAGAAGTCCTGATATGCCTATTTTACCTGATGTGAAATTAACTGTCAAGAAATTTAACTGTTACTCTCAATGAGACCCAGCAAGACGATGCCCAAAGGCCTGGATTTCTCCAAGTTCCGATCACTGCTTCCAAGTAAAGATCACTGCTCCTCCCAGGGGACTTAACTGACCTCCTCTCCTTCACTCCCTCACTTGTTCTCCTGCCAGAGGATACCATCTTCTGAACGGTCAGTTCCTAGGGCAGAATGGGCGTTTTGTCTTTAGAAGACATTACAGACAAGACATTTTTTCATACAATGCTTCCCCAGTGCACATCTATAGGGCAAAGCCGCTTTCACCATGTACATTAGCTACATAACCCCATCAGGATTTTCTTTGCATAAAGCCCCCATTATGTAACTGAGCAAAGTGCTCATTAGCTCCAGCAAACGCTGTAAATGGCGGAGGTTAGCTTACTGAAAGGCTGACCTTTCTGAATATCCTAGCTCCAAAACAAACTGCACGAGCTGCTGTGTTTGAAGTTCTGCTTAATTGGAACCTCTTTTTTCTACGTTTTGTCAAATGCAGTGAGTGTCATTGCAAATTTTAAGTGACATTAACTTGGCAGACATTTAATTTCCCAGTGGCATGCAACAAACTAAACCGCTGTTGTTTGCACTGTGCTTGTTAGAGCTGATCTCAGAGGTCCAATAGGTAACAAGAATATGAGGAACGTTCATTTATACATGAGCTCCTACCCTTTGACTTCAGCAGTAGCTTCATTTACGATGATGCATAATGGGATGGCTGCAAAATTAGCTGTGTAGAGCGATACAAAGGCAGTGAGTTGGGAAGGTCTGGCCAACAGTAGAGTTTGATCTGATCTGGTCGCTTCACCTCACCAATGAGCCCAGGTGAAGTCTAGGAACAGGCCAGGTCACAGCCTTCCTACCACATCCCATTACATCTCCCTCTAAGAGGAGCAGAAGCTGTCTGGCTTGGGAACATTCAGACACATCTCACTTCTGAGCACTCTCCTACTCCTCTTCATCTAATTAACTTTCCAGTACAGCAGGGCTGAATGTTCCTCCAACAGAACAGTAACATTAGATCTTGACACGGAGCAGGACCTCAACTCCTGCCCCGAATCACACATTTTGGGCCTCTAGGAAACACTAAATCATCAGAAGTATTTCTCCCATATTAAAACCTTCCTGTAGGAAAAATTCTGTCTTCCATCTTCAACTGAAGTTTCACCTCCTTCCATGCAAAATACACTCAACACCAGGATGTAAATGAAAATTTACAGTATATCCAAAGGAAAATATATCTTAGCAGAGATGGTATTTAGGCAACCAATTATTTGCGACTTCATTACTTACCACACTAATACTTCAATACAGCCTTGTTCAGTTTTCCCTCTAACCTTTCCAGAATTATCCATGCTCTTGTTACACGTAGCTGTTTATCTAAACTTACACATTCAAACACCAAAAAACATTTTTTGGCATTGCCAATTGTTCTCAATAACGCCTTAAAACCCTACATACCCTTGTATGTTAAGATATCTTAAGCTGCAGAAAAAATCCCAAAATGTCAACAGGAGAAGACTAAATGCATTTTAAGTAAGCTTTACCATGAGCACCTTTTCACAGTCTGAGGAGATGACAGAAAATATGACTGCACATGCATGATGAATGTCTCCTTTTTATTGGATTTAATGCCTGTCACTTAAGATACTTTTTTCCTTTCTTTTGGCTGCATGATACAAAATCATTTCATACTGCTTTCCTGTTCTGACAGCAGCATGGGGGTGGGGTGCATGGTGTTTCACAGACCAAGGATAAATCAAGACCTAACACAGGTAGAAAACTGTCTCACACAGAGAGCAGAAAACCAACGAAAACCAACAATGGCAGCAGTATCTAGATCAACACTGGATTACTTGTGGCCTTTTCACCTCCTGCACGCCCAGCGATTAATTCAGTCTTCTCCTCAGAAGTTTCACAGGCCTATCAGACCAGACAACCAAGGACTCAGTCACAGAAGAAAATGTAAAGCCACAGCCACTATACCCTTATAACAGGTACACAAACTTTTGTATAAAGCAGTTGAGTACTCCCATCCACACCCTACCCTATATGATCATATATATATATATCATAAACAATTTCTCTTCCTGTATCCACAGCCAGCCCCTTCTGCTGCCCATCTCCTTGCTACACTAGGACCTTCCAGGAAGCTTGTGCTGTACACTTCTCTGGAGGATATACTCTGGCTGTATATTCAAGGTTATTTCCATGCAAGATTGCCTACAACAAGCTGTGGTATCCTACAGATGAATACCACAACCATTGCTTCAGCAAGTATTAGATCCTGAGCAAAAGTACTAAGAGTAATGTTTCTATGGTCACACGCACCTTCACCTCTTCTACAGGAACATGTCGCTGTGGAGTAAAAGCCCATCCTTCAGTAGGGCTGCAGACAGCATCAGAAAGACACTGGAGAGCATTCGCACAGGACTCACAACACACTCATGAAGAAGCACTGAATAAAGATCTCAGGGAACAAGCCGTAGCACTGTTGACCCAACTCTTCTGGCAGACGGGTGAGCCATGTGAGTTCAAAGCAAAGCTGAGACAATGCCATAACCAGAATATACAAAGTGCTGAATCAAGCCTGCCTGAGTCACATAGGTACTGGAGCAATGACCTTCATTTTCAGCTCTGATAGCTCAGTCAAGTTCTGCATACTCAACAAGTTATCCACTAGCTCAAATATTCCACCGTCTGGCCATGGTTAACCAAAATTTAGCACTGTCACTGGCCAAGGATGTTGAATTGCTTGTGTACGAGTGTAATGGGAAGGAACTTGTCTGCCCCCTCCTACACAACCCCAGCAAACCCCAGCTTTCTCTGCTCTGTTTCAAAAATGAGTAAATCAGGAATATTTAGGTCAATCATCAAGAAGCCACATGTATACTGAGCTAAGAACTCAGAGCTACCTCGGACACGCATTGCTTCTGCAGCAGCTCTCCTAACAAACACAGTAGCTCACACCACAGAGCCATCTCGCCTGGTGTGCTGTGACAGAGACCAGAAGTGTACACCTTGGAAAGAGTACAAGAAAGCAGACGTGACAACACTCAGTCAAAACAGTCTCCCAGCCCCTACCAATTTGCAGCCCCAGGATTTCTTGAGCTCAGGAAGGCCTTTCTGTATTTAACAACTCCCAGGAGGTTTCACTTGCAGACTCTCCTCGTGTCTGACAAGCCATCACTCACTCAGCTCAGACCTATCCACCAGCCTGCGCTGTGCTCCCAGGAGGCCTCCAGAGCTGCCCCTCAGTGCTCAGCCACACCTTCCATCTCTAGCACAAAGTCATCTGTATAGATCAATCCAGACAGCTTGTCTGAGGAGCCATCAAAACAAAGTTCCCTGTTACCCTGATATATAAAAAGAAATGAAGTAGACATATGACAGAAAAACCCTAAGTTTTGCACAGTTTTGCCGTGTGCTTGGGTCCTGTTGCAGCACAGGAAGATTGTGACTAAATATTAGGAAGGCAATTGCCTACTCCACACTGTTCCCAGCTGCACCTTCTCACACTTACACTGTGTGCCTGTCTATGCCTCCTGCCATCATCATGGTGTTTAAGTTGTATACTGTGATTAAAAGCATCACTGGGAACCCTTCTGATAAAAATCCCCAATTGCACACTCACAAATGGCACCAAATTGTAATTGGTCTGGTGCAGATCAGCTTTTACCCTAGAACTAGAAATGAATTTCCGCCTTGTTGGCCATTTTGTCATTCATTTTCTTTAACCCTTCTGTTATCCTCTTCTGCAGTGCCCCAGCTCCCCAGACTGGTGCCATCTCATACAGAACCATCTATAGTAGACACGAGCCCGAGGCAAAGTAGACACAGCATGATCAGAAGTAGCAGTGAGCTATTCCTTTTACTGCTGCCTTGCTAGCAATCTGAGTTCCAGTCCTTTCCTGCTCCCAGCCTTGTACTGCAAAGCAGGCAGAGGCCTCTCTCCCCTAACAAGAGAGAACCTGCAGCCCTTCTTAACTGCACAGCAGGAACAGCTATCAGTCCTTCCCTTCAATCTGCAAGACATCAGCACCTCTGAACAGAGGCCAATACGTAACGCGCACTGCTCCCAGCACTGATGCACAGCTCTAAGTCAGGACAGAGCTTACTGAAATGACAAGATGATCATGTTCAGGAGGAGTCTCTCTCCTCCCTCCATCCTGCTTTGATAAATCCTAAAACTGTTCCTGACAAGTCTCCTCCCACTTCCTATTCACATTCCTTCCTCCATTTCTCCTCACAGAGCAATGCTGCGTGTTTTAAGCATTCAATTCCTATAGGACCTCTCTGGAGCTGAGCATCTTTATTACTCTAGGAAGATAAAAAGCAGAAAGCAAAGAAAAAGAAGAAAGGCAAAGTACTTACAAATCCTCACTGCAAGGTCAGACACTAACACGCTATGAAGCTATTAACAAAAACTTAAATTTAACACGTCCCTTGAGTGAGATCATGTACTCCTTTATATTCTGTCTCCTTTCCCCCATCTGTCCCTTCATCTCTGCACTGATTTCTGACAGGACAGACTGACTGAGACAGGTCTGACAAAGCCTGGTCATCAAGCTAGGAATGCTATGGGTAACTTGGCAGACATCTCAAGTACACTTCACTCATCTTCTTCCCCTTCACCCCATCTCAGTTCAGATTCCCTTTTCATCCTACTCACTCCCATTTTCACCTAGATGTTTGCAACAATCTCTCTGGTCACAGCATACAACAGCACTTGGCTGCTACAGCAGGCTAGGCTCCTCAGGCTCAGAGCACCAGCCTCAGGAACAAAATCGTCTTCATCTTTAGCCATCATGTTTACCCCGACACCGAAGCCTGCTCTGCTCTCTCTTTGTTCTGCCTGGGGCCTAGATCAGGCCAAGCAGACCAACCCTAACCAGAAGCAAGAGCTCCATCAAGCCTCCAGTAGCCCAGCACATGCTTGTGTATGACTAAAAACCTTCTCTAATGAGAGCTTTCCTTCCAGCTCTTTGATTAAGCATAGTGGCCAGAACAGCAGAAGTGACAGAAATGTTCAGTGTGGGTCTTAAATTTAGCCTGTGTAGCCAGGCAAAATAACTGTGGCTGACTGAACATGTGAACATGCATTACATTACGTGAAAAAGAGAAAACTCCAAAGAGGCAGGCATAACTGCACTGTGGTGCTGATTTTTTACAGCAGTTACCCCAGAAAAAGCAGTACATACAGTCTGCTGAGCACTGTGGCCCCAACTCCTAGCTTCAAGGTCCCTATGTCATAGATGCTTTATAGGAAGAAAAATGGTAACATGACAGAACTGCATGGGTTTCTGCTGTTAGCAAGGGCAAGGAAAGGAAGGGAAATACCAAATCAAGAGTTGCAAAAATATATCGAGAGTAAAAACATCAAACAAAATTCTTGGTGGATGCCAAGATCAATACCATATAACTAACATTAAAGATATTAGGGAGAAAATATAAAGGGTAGCAGAGGAAGGGATTGCACCAATGGGTTTCCAGAATAAGCAGGTGGGGGATTTCTTACATATGAAAAGACATCTCAACAGTGCTCTTCTGGAAAAGAGGTAGTCGATGTCTAGATTCCCTATTGCTATTAGAATCCCCTCGCCGCATCCTAGTGCCATGACAGACACAACATTTCACACTCCCTTTGAGCAAAGGCAGTCAGTGATAATACACACAATACTTAGCTGCCTCTTTTTAAACAAACCACGGACTTCAATTCATAGCAGTAGCATTTTAGAAAGCCAGAGGAATAATCCTTCCAGTTGGTGTACCTGGAAAATAAATGCACTGAACAGACATTCTCCCTCTCCCCATCCCCACACACAGGCACACAACCTTCTGGAAACAAGCTGTACATTTTCTAGTTTCCTTTACAAGACTTGAAACCTAAGATGGATTACTTTTCAATAGCATTAACATACCCTAAAGGAACAGAATTCTTTGCAGCAGTTCACAGGTTCAATTCCTCCAGAGAATTTTGACAGCTATTACACAGATAGCAGCTGTGTAAGAACTTGGCCAAAACCAGCATCATGTTTCAAACAAAATGGTATCTTGAACAAAAGAAGGCTTGGCTCTCAAGTCTGTTACTGACTTGCATGCAGGCAGACCAGCCATGCTCAGTTACCTGCATTTGGCACAACATACAGCTCCCATCCTGCCCACGGTCCTCCCTTGGACTGCAGTGGGGAACGGTGCACGTGACAGCAATGACAACTGTCACATGGAAATGCAATACAAGGTGACCTTCAGTTGTGCCTGTGACTCCATCACAGCATTCTAGCAGCATGGTGTTTTGTCTTTTTTGTGTTTTGTGATGGATTTGTGGGGGCAGAGCAGGGAGGCTCTTATTTATCCACAAAGCATAACCACAATCCAGAGTTGTCCACAATGTAATACGACCAAGAAGCACGCAAGTCCTGGGAGAACTTCATACCAGTTGCTTACGCTGTCGACCGCTACCTACAGAGCTTCTTGCCCCAGCTGGATGCTCTGCCTGCAGTATTGGTTTCCTCTTTTCGAAGAAACAATGGTTTCACACTCCCTACTGTCATTGACTGCAAGCAAGAAGCCTTAATACTGTTAAGTAGCTAACACAATGGGTTCATGATCTCTGTAATGCCCTTGGCAGGACAGTACAAAGACACCCACTAGTTCTTTCATACTTCAGTTAACAACAACATGGTGATCACGTGAACTAGATCAAGTTTTCTCTGGTATACAAGCATTAGATCCACCCGTAACAGCCTGCAGAAATGCACTGCTACACTTCCTTTTGGAAGCTCTGACTGCATGCAATAGCCAGCTCTAGAATAAAAGTAGCTAAGACAAGTTGAAAGCAGAGCATAATGTCCACTGCAAACCACTTCTTTTTTTTTCTTTCAACCATCTATAGACAGAGGGTTAATGTGTACACTCTGCACCTTTAAAAATGGACTTGAGTATGAGATTTTGCTGCCTTTGCGCTGTCAGCTAGGATGACTTTTTAAGTCATCCACTGCTGTATGTTACACATAATTGAAAAAATGATTTTGGAGACGTATTACAATGCTCCAGTGACATTTCTTTCACTTGACCAGCAATATCTGTAACAGCATCCATCCTCCTCAAGATTTAGTGCTGTAGTTGCTGTACTTTACACATCTGGAACAAATTTCCACAATGGTAGGCAATTTGACTTGCCTTCTTTTTCACCAACAAATATACTTCACAGAAGCAAGACTTCTGTCTGTGCTCAGCTCTTTAGTCTTTTCTACAGCTAGTCCATGTGTATAGAAAAGATACATCAGCTATTTCTTCCTCTGAAAGAAACCACCTCATGTTTTCCTGAAATTATCATGCAGATTGCTTACAGAGTGACTAATATGATTTTCCTTATTTAGAAGTCAACAGATGTTTAATATTGCTTGTTCTGTTTAGCCTGATTTATGTCATGCTTGAGGTGTCAAAGCTGAGAGGCTAGCCACAGACACAGCTGATGCTGCTGAACCTAGCCCAGGACTGCTGTACTTCTATTGCTGGACACTGAATGGTCAGACCAGAGGAAGTTATGACGCGAACAACTAGGCATATTCAACATCTCAGCTATGAGCTCTAGGAGCTCTCATGGGAACCATGGTAACACAGCAGGACTGCAATCCAAAGCTTCATTTCACTTGTATCAAATGTTAGCTAGGAAAAGCTAGGCAAGGGCAGCTAACTGAAAAGCAGCCCGACAGGACACTGCAAAATAACTGCGAAAGCCCCGCAGTTTGTTCAAGAGATGGCTACAATCACTGTGAAGTATGTCCCTCACATTTCTAAACCAAGGCTAGATAACAGACTTGGGGCAAACAGGAACCCTGGGCCTCAGCACTGGGCTAGTCCAGTAAGACAAGTGACCTGCATTATTACACAGCAAAGCCAAACGTCACTTTCCCCGGCCTAAAGCGCTGCGACCATCTCAAGGTACAAAATAAAGTTAATAGCCAAGGGACACCAGAGCTGGTTAACAGAAGTCAGAGTTCTTAAAGGATTCCCTGACGTATAGCTAGCCACCAGACTACCTCGGAGTAATGAAAAAATCCTTGTGTATCCATAAGGCCCCGAGTAGCATCTAGCATATGGAGATAAAGTAGAACAAGCGTTTAGGGAACTCAGTCTTTTCTAATGCATTAAATGGGTAACACCACACCTCCCCAAAGAGAGAACTGTTTCATTGCCTTTCATTTTTAACCTATCTCTGTGCTCAGATACAGCAGTTATAGAGAGACAACTCAGAAAAGGCACCTCGCTATACCACCACAACCCATCCCTGCATGAAGCACGTAAGAACAGTTAGTCACCTGCTCAAGATTAGGCCAGTGGAGTACTTTATCTCAGCACAACTGTGTTTTTCTATCTCCTGTCACGTTTTCCAGGGCAGCTTACATACAAGATGAGTCACACAAGGATGGGACCCACATGAATTACAACCTTGTAGACTGAATTCCTGGCATACTGCAGGCTAAAGGCTCTTCTGCCTTGCTATCTGTTAAAGCCTAACAAAAATTATTTACAGTCTCTCTGGGCTATTTGGTTTAAGCCTCTCCAGCTCAAGTATGACACTTTCTGGGACACTATTAGGTTTCTTACAGCTCTCTGACTAGCAATCACATCTGTACCTGACTGTCAGGGGACGCTCTTGGCTGAGCTGGCCACCTTGGTCTATTGCTGAGAGCTCTGAAATTTCTCAATTGAAACATTTGAAAGTTAATGAACCCTTCTAATACAAAGCTCCCACAGCTCAAGAGTTCTTTTATGAGCCTGACAAATGGCAGATGTGATAGGAAACCCTCACTGCAGACAGGCCCCTCTTTTCAAAAGACTTCCATGCAGAAGCCACTGCAAATGGCTGACAAACAAGAAGAGAAAGTAGCAAGTACCTGTACCTGCAGAAGGCGTAGCCAGCTCTGTTGCATTACCCTGTACTCAAGGCCACTGCAAGTGACTGTGGTTTTGCTATACGGTAACAAAGCTGTTGCACTAGCTCACAAGTTAAGTAAAATAATCGAGAAAAAGATATCTCACTGGAGAACTATCACATTAATAGAAAATAGGTCGAACCAAGGAGCTTTGCTGATGATTGCACACATGCTCAGATTTACCAGAAAACCATGAGCATACCAAGTGAGTGTATGTGAGATTCTCCCCTTCCACTGTAACAGAAAACCCAGTTGTATCCACAGTGGGAACTTTCTTCCTCTCCTCACCGAGGAGGAATGCTGTGTTTTAAACAGGGCTGGCAATAAATCACCAACACATTCCCTGGATGAATACACACCCGTTAAAAATGGTAAGCCAGTCTTTACCCCCTGAAATCAGTGATTATGGCACAGCCTTTGTCCACATATAAAACAAATACAATGAAAAACTCAGTCAGATACAAAGGCATGACATGGAAAAAAGTGAAGCTCTTCAGTGAAAAAACTTAAGCAAGTAAATTTTTATGTGAAGTTCATCTCATGTTCCAGAGGCACGTTTATGTCTTGAAATTGTAGATTCAAAGACTGGATTTAAAATAGAACTACAAAGAGAATACAGTGGCCAGGCTCTATCCCCCATATATGGGGACTCTGATAACTGTTTGCCCCGCCATTGTGTAGACACTGGAAGGCATCAGTATTCCAGCATGATGCTTCAGATACAGAGAAGTGCTGAACGTTTTTACAGACTTAACAACTTCTTCAGCATAAGACAGCACCATGGCAATGCAGTGCCTCATTCCTAAAAGTACAACCTGCTTCTGCATTCTGCTCCTTTCAGCGAGCCACTGCTCTCCTGGGTTCTGCGCTCCTTATCTGCAGGACACCGCTATACCCAAGGCTAGCGCCACGCCCAGAGCTCTGTAATGGGATCAGGTTGGTTCTCCCTGCCACACACACACACGAAGCACCGAGCAGAGTGGCTCCAGCATGGGAAGGGACTGGCCCTTTGTCTTTCTGTTTGTGGGTTTTCTTTTTTAATTTTTCCCTTCTCAACTGCTAAGCCTGCAACTGGGGTAGAGAATGGGGAGAGGGGGGAGGGGAAGAGAATCTGGTGAACAGCTGGGGCCCATCACTTTTCATCACAGGTCTTGGAGAGATGTGGTTGACAGAGTGATGCACAGAGGCTGTCCCAGTTAATGACTTCACCATTCTCCATCATTATCCCCATCATTAGGAAATTAGGAGGACAGAAGGTATTTACTGTAAACCTGCCACCTCCCAAGGAGAGATAAATAGAAACTGATAAATGGGATCTTCTGGTGCTGTTCGTCTATTAACCTTCTGCTTCCCAGTTTAGGCATATGCATGCTATCCTGCCATTAATATCCAGTAATTGGCACAGCAGCGGGCAACGCGATCCTACCTTTAGCCCATGAACATCTCCTGTGCCGCGTGCAAGTGCACCGTTACATTTACAGCAAAGCTTTGCTAACCAGCCCAGTGAAGAAATCATTAGCAGCTGCTTACACTTCAGCTCTCAGGTCACAACTACCAGTCAGCCACACCTGGCAGGCCTTAAGATGAGGCACCTGTTTGGTCAGAGGAGGCTTAGAAACAGGGCAGAAAGAGAGAGAGGACTGCATGTGCACGACCTCTCCCCACACAAACAAGACAGCCAGTACCTGCACCAAGAGCTAAGCTATCCATTCTGCCAGCCTACCTCTGCACACAGCTTGTGAACACGTCCGGAGAAGGGAGTCGCTTTGATGCTATCGCTGAATGCCGCGCAATGAAGGTTCTTCCTCACCGACTTGAAGCGCTGTAGGCTGGAAACTGTTAAAATAAAGCATGTTTCAGGTAACTCAGAATTTAAGAGCTTTCCTACTCAGAAAGCATCCAACCCTTTGATCCGTTTGACCAATGCTTCTGCAGAGCTCCCTCAATGCATGTGAGGAGAGAACTGTGTATACTGACTCGCTTCAGTCCTTTCCAAGAGGTGAAGTCCTGGGGGCCTACACCCTCAGCATCAAGCCCTGTGAGGCTGAAGCAAGTCAGTTGTGACATCAGCCATGACTCTAGCTGAACCAGCACACCACCAAAGCAGGCCCGCTCTCAAATCTAACAGGAATTCTTTAAGTTTCTTCCACACATAACACCACTCCTCTACTTATCAAAACCTCACCTCACTTCTACTTCTCCTCTGTGCTGTATTTCACCTTCTTAATTGCTTTTATTTAAGCTACATGTGGGCATTTTTCCTTTCAGCCAATACCATGGTCACTTGTGACTCACATGACACATAGGCAACTAGAACTCAAGAGACAACAGTGAAGATCACAGCTGCATTTCTGATCCACTTAAATCATGTTGCCATCAACTTACTTAAGTCTTAAAGGGCTCCCACATTATTACAGAAATTTTTGAAGGACATCTAAGCTTTTTCTCAAGCTCAGAAGGTACAAGGCCAGTTCTTGCATTCATTACCCTAGCAAGCAGGCTCTAGTGTAGATTGATGGCTCCATCATCTTCAAATGCAAGCAATTCTCTCTTCTAAGCTCTGGCAACATCTTCAGCTGCAAACTCTCATCCAGGTAACACTTCTCAGAGCATTACAGTGAGCAAGCCTTCTTAACTGCTGTAGGAAAAATAGGACATTTTAAAATACTTAAGTTTTAGAGCCTGAAATAAATTCAGTAGCTTGCTACTTTAAAGTAACTCAGATACAGCTACGTAGGGACATGAAAGCAGGAAGCAAAATCAGATGGTCTCCTGAATAAACTGCCACGCAACTCAAGGGGCATAGGTCTAACAGAAATAGCAGCTGCATTACAACATACATTGACCTTAATATAAAAAAAAAAAAAAATAGGCAAAGAAATTAAGATGACCGTCCCAGCTCAAAGAGTCAGGCATATTTCAGTTACCTGCATGGTATCATTAAACTAACTCCAGAACCAAACAACCACCTTCTTACCTGCATATGACCCATAAAAAAAAAAAAAAAAAAAAAAAAGTTAATTTCTCAATTCACTTAAGCATAGAAAAAGAAATATTTCACCAACTCAAGCATTTTCTGGCCATACAGAAAAGTAACAGAGTCAAGAGCTCCACTGCTTCCTCCTGATGCAGGCTTGGAGACACAAGAGACTCTCGGCTCTATAAATGGCCTTCAAATTTTGTGAAAGGAAAAGGCCAGGTGAAATACAGAGAAACCATTTCCCTTATGGAAGAATACTGTCCAGAAACAGCCTGCACACAAAAGCCCACATGAAATACTGCCATTGCAGGGAAGTTCTCTTTATTCAGAATTCACACCTCCCAGCTTTATGACATATAAGAGACCATATTTTGTTAATCGTGGTGTCGGAAAGCATTTGTTTTTTTTCAATACACATGCCTTCAGTGCAGACAGGCATGACAATTCTGTCTTGGTCCACAGTTTTTCCCCTTCCATGCCTGACAGTTTTAACTGCAGTGGAAGAACCCACACTACTGCTACACTTTAAGACTTTTTTTTTTAAAGACACATCCATTAGATTTAAGACAGTAGTGCTAGAAAAGGAAAATTACTCCAAACTGAACCCATTTCATGTGGAGGACCATTCAGCAGTTATCTGCTCCCTACATCCATATCCGCTCTTCCAAAGCCAGCCTAATTACTGGGATAAATCACAAGCCTGAAGAACTGCCTGCTCAGCTCCAGGGTGGTTCAGCCCTCAGCGTCCAAGCTATCACTTTTTTGGTGCAGTCCCACTATCTTTACCACAGCCTACAGATGCACAACCCTTCAGAGACATGCAGTGCTGCTGGCTGCTCTTCAGGTAGGAGCTGCGTCTGCTCCTTCTCTACGCACCATCGTGTGCACATTAATTCAGTGCAGGAGCCTAATAAAAACGTGACTGTGAAAGCGAGTTCTAACGGTAACACAAGTATTAATTTCCATCTGTCTAAGCAACTGCCAGTGTCCATCAATTACAGCAATAGCCAACTAACAGTTGCAGCTGCAAAATAAAAAAAAAAAGCAGAATTAACATTTCAAGTTACTGTCATTCACCTGAATTTTTTACAGTTGTAATTAGCAAGCTGCAGAAGCTGTCAACAATCAACATCAGCCAATCTGTCTGCACCAGGAACCGGACTGCCTGCCAGAAATTGTCTTCGACAGGTTTTTTTTTTTCTCTCCCCTTGCTTCCCCCCATTAAATTTTTTTGCTTCAAATCTCCCTAACACTCATCTTCTTTACCACCAATCACTAGAATTGAATGTGTCAAAACAAAGAGAGACTGAATGACTGACACTTTACAGAGTCATAATTATTTCCTTTCGTCAAACCTCAGTACGTAAATGTGCTGCTGTCTTCTCCTTCCTCCTGACTCCTTTTCCCTGGCAGTACAAGAACAATAATGCTACCCCTTCACAAAATTTGAATTTGATCTCACTCCAAAATATTTCTCACTTGCAGATACAAAGATGGAAGTTACAATAAACATTCCTAAAGGCTTACTCTAACAAGCATGGGCAACTGTTTCTCACAATTTAGATTAGAGCTTGTTATAAAGTATCTACCTGGTCTGTTTACTTCAGGCAGCAGATCCCAAGACAGAGCCCCTCCATGCTTTTTTTTCTTTTTTTTTTTTTTTTTTTTTTTTTTCCTGGTGTATTATACCAGAGAAACAGGCAACAACAACAAAATCTTCTTTCAGTAGCAGCCAGGAATCAACGCTTTTTAAAAAGAAGAAAACATCTAAACCTTAGTCTCATGTAAAGAGACAGCCTAAGATTAAATAAGAATGTTAGAGTAGAACTACTCGACTTCCATTAAAATGAAATTTTTTGAACATAAAAAATTGAGACTTTTTTCTAAATGTATTAATCCTCCTTACAACAGGGTTGCAGCACGCACAAGACATACTAGACCCATCAATTAACAGTTGACTTTTAACTCTTGCATTTGTAGTAGCAAACATCCAACTACATCAGCACAAACTATGTAGTGCAACTAAGCATGGGTAGTTGTAAATGCCTTGGGATAGCTTACTCTCGCAGAAGCATCACCTCATATAATTAAGTATTAATTGAAGTCGTTTTACATGGATGAGCTCTCCTTACCTACTGGAGCAGCACTGAGGTCATCTCAAACATCGAGACCAGAGATCCCTGAACATAGCATAGCAGCGGCTAATGTTTGAAACAAAAAGCTGCTTGAAAGGAAGCTACATCAGTTAATTCCACATGCAGACGCTACTCTCTGCCCTCTGTATAACAGATTGACTAAACTGCCAGTTGGACAACCAGGAAAAAAAGGGATATGGCCACACCAGAAAAATAAGAACAGTCTCAACTGCTTTTACACCTACCAACACCAAAAGCCGTAAACAAGTGCCAATTTCTTTTCTTGAGAGACCACTGCTGTAAAGATTTTATATACAGCTTTTGGCATCAAGATTTACACACCTGCTAGAGTTAATTTAGGGCTTAGGAATTACTATTGCCCACACCAGAGATGTGACAGAAAACTGACATTGGAACAGCGTGTAGGACAGGGATGAAATTCCTTCCCTCAGGCCCTTACACAGATACTGCTCAAACACTGAAAAATAATAAGGAAAAAAAAAAAAAAAAAAAAACAGTTATGAAAATTAAGTATCTGAAAAGCAACTTTAGAGGGTGAAGTTCCTTCACACAAATCTTCCTCACTTACCCCACAGCACAACACATAAGCAGCAATAAAATGAAATGCTACCACAGCAGAAAATCGAGATTCTTCAGGCCTCTTTGCACCAGTAAAGCCACTACACAACATTGGGCAGAGATAACCTACTTCACGCTGAACACAAAGCATAAAATAAATCTCTTCTTTACTAACTATACCGTATGATATAGAAAAGCTTCTGGTCTCTAGTCATGGGATACAGGCTGTCTATCAACCCCATTTCCATTGCCTTTGCTTCTGTACAGTAGGTCACCAGTTCCCAAGAGCGCTAACCCCCATTTTCCCAAAGAGCAGCCCACAAGGTTCCCCTCCCCAGACTGAGAGGAAAAATACAGGATTATTAGCTAGGAATAAGGATCTAGTGCCAGGACTTAACCCTGGGAGCCCACAACCCTTTTCCCAGTGGCAGCACCTTCCTTGCTGCAGCGGCTCCCTCAGGAACTCCAGGAATGGATTGCAGAACTTTCCAGGTGACCGCACAAAAAGCACGGGGGCCTGACAATCCCCTTGCCCCCTCACTGCTGTCCTCTTTGCTGCCTCCAATCCCAAGTCCTGCCTGCCGTCTACCTGGGGGGAGGCGACGACAACGGGGCCAGGTGGAGGGAGGCTGCGGTAACACAAAATGGCGCCGAGCCCGCACCTCAGCCCTGAGGCGCCACCCAAAATGGCGGCCACAAGGGTGGTGGGCTCAGCCTCCGTGTTTGTCTCAGCGTCAGAGCCCTCAGGTGCGCTGCCTTGCCCTGAAAGCGTTAGGAGTCTGCTTTTTTCCCTCTAGGAGAGCTGAAACAATACGTGCGTAACGTATTTCCTCATCCTTTAAGGAAAAAATAAATTAAAATAAAGCTAATTAAATCATATCTAGAACGCACCCTTGCCCCAGTTGTCAATTTGTGTTTAGCAGCTGGATGTCCCCACTGAAAAGGGCTGTGGATATCCCAGCTGTAGGACTGGTCTTAGCCAGGAGCCCCAGCCAAAAATGATTCAGGCGGGAAGGGAAAAAATGGAACGAGACAAAAATGCCGTAGCTGCTTGCATAACAAAAGTCCCTTCAAAAAGGTTTATAAGAATAAATCAGGCTGACAGCAGCATGCATGGCTTCAGCAAATAAAGGTATTTTTTCAAACCAGCAAAGAGCAGGCCTTTCTACCAGCCATGCTGGGTGCCGTGGGGTTAAAATGGGACCGTAGCACCAATTTCCCAGCCTGGAGCGGCTGGAGCTGTTTTGGGGGCCCTGGCACGCTAGAACAGCATGCTATCAAGAGTTTGTGTGGATCCAAAACTTTTCAGATGAGCAGATGAAAGAGGTCAAAATGTGACTCGGCTGGCCAGGCTCTCCCATGCAAGCCAAGCTGTCTGATTGACTGCAGGGCGACTGAGCCATCTTGTCTTTCTGGCAGGCAGGAGGCAGTTCCAGGTTTGATGGAAAACACAGAGACAGAAGAGTGTGTGTGTAGGAAGGGGGTAGCGGATGGCTGATAGGAGGAATCAAGGGGAAGAGATGCATAAGAAAACACTGAATCCTCTGCTGAGTTTTTTATAAGGAGAAAGAAACATCTTAATTCCTTTAAAGATTCCTAGTTCTGACCCCCTTCTCTAAAACGGACCAAAATGGTAAGCACTTTTAGTTTTAAGCTTGCTAATTGGGTATGCAAATAACATTTCTATCTGATTCATATATTCTGAACTGTTCAAGGATACGGTAATAATTGAGGTTAAAAAAAGTCTTGTGGAAACATTCTTCAACATTTAACAGCACACAAGGAATTTCATTCAAAATATTCAACAGTAACCTTTAAACACTTCATAAAAAACAAACTACTATCTGATAGGTTTTTTGTTTGTTTTCTAAATTCTCATATGCTTTTGGTTCTTCATAGTAAATTCTAACTAAGAAGTTTAGAGATAAGTTAAATTTCAGGAGGAAATTGTTAGTTTTTTCCCCCTGAAAATTACCTACCATTTTTATAGAGTGACAGAAGTAGGATCATGAATTCCATCTATTAAAACAGGAGGATTAGGATCAAGACTTCAGCGCTAAGACAATATGATGTGGTTTCATCTGTGCAGTAAAGACATTCAAATTACCACAGCCTAATCCTTGCCAAATATGTGGGGAAAAAAAAAAATCAGGATGTCAATTTTACATAGAGCAGTATTTAGCTTGAATGACAACTTTGTTATGTAACAGTACTATTAAATAGATACTCAGAGCAATTTTTGGAAAACCATTAAAACCTTTAAGTCCTGTGGTTCTCTTGACTTAAGCTGAATTGTGTGTTTTATGTGGTCCAGAAGAGACTGCTCAGGTGAGGAGGTCTCTGTGGAGCTAAGCACTTGTTCTATGTAATTAAATACAAGATTTTTTACAGAAGATATTTCAAAAGCACTCACGAAACTTGTAAATGTAACCCGCCTGAAAGTCAGTGGGATGCACTCTATAAAGGTCTCTGCCTTTCTTCAGACCCATGAAAAATAGTACTAACTATAGTAATGAAACACAATCCACAGATCCCAAAGATGTAAGGCGTGTAGACATCTCGGTGGAATGCAGAGCTCAGTTTGAAAGCCACTACCCTAGGAGATTCTTACTGTGCCCTACAGCAAAACAGGGCTGTTTAAATAGGCACTTACAAGATGTACAATTGTATTAACATAAAAAGGCATGGAGGAGACCACTCAGCTCACTTTCTCTTTGCTAATTAACAGTCTGGCTATAAGCCTTATTTAAATTTTTATTGAAGTACAGTGGAACGAGATGGGTAAAGCCTGGAGTAGCACTGAACTGAGCAGCAGAACTGCTGTTGCCTTTGCTGAGAGCACTTTTTGGTCCTAAGCATACCCAAAACGTCTTTTCATTGGCATGATGCTAATTTGATGTGCCCTGAGTGACAGGATTCTTAGCTGAGCTTTCTAAATCCTCAGCAACTCCTCCCCCTTGGTCAACAAAAGACCAGAATAACTTGCAGCTCACACATTCATACACGGCTCAAGTAAGAGACATCTTCCTTGTTGAACTTGCATGGTTGCTTTAGGCTTCTCTGACAGCATGTTTCCTCAGACAACAAAAACCTAGAAACAAAGATTGCTAGCGGGATACAACCAACCATGTTCACCCCACAGGCTTTTCCATGCAAGTATCTCTTCCTTGAAAAGAGCCTGAAACAGAAATACAAGGCTGGTACCAAGGCATCCCAGCTCAGCATGAATTACACCACACTGAACATTGTGATGTTCAGGAGCCTGTTCTCCTGGTGGTGTTTACCACCAGGAAAAAGCCTGCTGTTTGTCATCAGCACAACAGTTGTAATGACACCCAGGAAAGCCTGAATCTGCAGAATAATGTTCTACTTAGTAGGAGATAGAAGAAATACAGACCAGCCTCATGGGCTTTTGTGATCTGAGTCCTTCTGTTTGGCAGCTACACACAAGGATGATCCTGACTGCTAAGGAGCAGTTCCTAACTCTGTCCATTGGGGCAAGAATTACTTGGAGAGCTGCCAGGCAGAGAAGGACCTGGGAGTGATGGTGGACAGTCGGCTGAATATGAGCCAGCAGTGTGCTTAGGTGGCCAAGAAGGCCAACAGCATCCTGGCTTGTATCAGAAACAGTGTGACCAGCAGGGCTAGGGAGGTGATCGTCCCCCTGTACTCGGCTCTGGTGAGGCCGCACCTCGAGTACTGTGTTCAGTTTTGGGCCCCTCGCTACAAGAAGGACATCGAGGTGCTTGAGCGGGTCCAAAGAAGGGTGACGAAGCTGGTGAGGGGCCTGGAGGACAAGTCCTACGAGGAGCGGCTGAAGGAGCTGGGCTTGTTCAGCATGGAGAAGAGGAGGCTCAGGGGCGACCTTATTGCTCTCTACAGATACCTTAAAGGAGGCTGTAGCGAGGTGGGGGTTGGCCTGTTCTCCCAAGTGTCTGGTGACAGGACGAGGGGGAACGGGCTTACGTTGCGCCAGGGGAGTTTTAGGTTGGATGTTAGGAAGAACTTCTTTACTGAAAGGGTTGTTAGGCACTGGAACAGGCTGCCCAGGGAGGTGGTGGAGTCACCATCCCTGGGAAGTCTTCAAAAGACGTTTAGATGTAGAGCTTAGGGATATGGTTTAGTGGGGACTGTTAGTGTTAGGTTAGAGGTTGGACTCGATGATCTTGAGGTTTCTTCCAACCCAGAAATTCTGTGATTATTCAAAACAGAATTCTGGGGGACCTTCTACCATGGTTAATTGCAGCTTTTTCTTTCTATTCAGACTGTTGGTTTTTATTTTGTTTAATGAAATCATATTTTATCCAGCCCCCCAATCCTGTTCTCTGCCTGATTGCAAAAATTAGAGTACATTCTGCAGCAGTCTGCAAGTAGCAGCAAGCTGGCTCCCTGGTACCATTTTGTCATAACCACACATCACCATTCAGCAGACCCAGCTCCTTGGGTGCTCGTACCAGCTTCTCCTATAATTGGCTCTGGTGCCTTCAGAAGAGCTCAGTGTTTATCTGACAGTGGCAAGGACCATTCTCAGCATTAAGTTCTTTTTTCTCCCCAGCTTGAACTTTACAGGGAACTCTCATTTATTTGCAGTTCCCATAGACAGTCTTTGTACTTTGCTTCCAAGGATAAGGGCAAATAAGAGAAAATGGAGACAAAATGTGTCTTGAGTCCCTCAAGGCTGACTGGAGTTCCTGGAGAAGACTATCCACCGCCAGGACAGCGATCTGATTGCTAGCAGGTAAAAGAGACTGCAAAGCTACAGAGAAGGATGGTAGAACCCATAGCTTTTGCATAAATCACAATATTCCTTGACTAAAAACTATGAAAAGGCAGTTCTAAAGCAAAACACCTAAGTCGTGAGAATCTGTGGCATTGTTACTTCCAGCAATCTCATGAGCATTCAAGCTACATCTTGAGGCACTTACGTTTCTGTTAAAATCTGGCCACAAGCAGAAAGGGACTGCAAATCAGACCTAGTTCTCTGCACACAGGCCTCCAAGATGAGCTTGAACAGGCAACTTAACTGAACCTCTGGGAAAATACAAATGGCACCTGTTGTAAAGACAGATCTGACAGGGTTCAGACAATGCAATGAAAGACAGAGAAGTATCGGGTTCTAAACATAAGAATAGTGGGCGGAGAGCAAACAGAGCTATAACTTTCCTTAAAAGTATTTCCCAGAACCATTCTAAGAATTCTTAGATTTTTCCATCTCCAAGTGAAATATCAGATGTTTGTCATCTTCTTCAGAGTAATTAAATTCTTGCCAGGCAAATAGGACACAAGACCTATCTATAAAAGAACAATCCTTGGAAAGAAGATCTGATTCACACTCACTTTCTCTGCATAGCAGCTGGGTTTTAATTGGTTTATTGGGAAGCAAGCGTATAAACCAGAGAGAGATCAGATTTCTGATGAAGCATTCAAAATTAATGTAAATAAGACAATAATAAATATTTCATAGGAAGGATGAATCTGTGCCAAGCCATTTAAAGGAAAAACAAAACAAAGCATATGGAAACTGAGCAAACAAGAAAACATTGCTATATACTACTCTCCTGTCTCAAACACAGTTTCAAGTGATGTTGCTTGTTATGGTTTCTGACCTTCTAACAGATGTCTTGTCCCTTGCTTTTACTGTTGAATATTATTTCTATTGGGAATAAGAGATGATGAAATTCAAGTGATGGAAAAAATTATTTATGACCCAGCAGGGTATTGCCTGAAAGTTTCCTGCCTGGATAGCGTGCTTTGTGTCTAGCTTTTTGCATCTGGGTTTTGGCAGATTGAGACATATTCGTGTCACTAAGAGCCTCCCAGATATCAAGACAGAAAAAGGTTCTTGGACATAATGCAATTGGCCATCTAGTGGGAAAGAGGGAAAATTACTAGATGAATTGAGACTTTTTTCCCCCCTTTTATATTCTCCATCAAAGTCCAGTTAAGTGAAACCACAGGCAACATTTTCTTACATCCAGTGAAGTCTGAAACAATCGTTTTAATCTTTTCTATTTTGACAATAAGCCAAATAAAGTCCCAGGTGATCAGGATACCCAGAAACTACACAAAAATAGGAGTTTAAAAAAAATTAAGTTTTATTTAAAATAACTTGTGATGCTGGAGTATCTGGAGACGCTCAAGTCTGCTGAGCACAGCAGGAATATTGTAAACTCCTAGCACAGAAAAATACTGTCTGAATAAAGGGCAAGTAATGCTGGAGCAGGGATAATTTGCCCAAAGCTGTGTTTTCTGCCCTAGCCAATTGTCTCTTCCAAGAGGACAACATACAACTCCCCACTTCCCTCTGCATGTTTTCAGCCTGTCCTACAACTTACTGACCAGAAGTTAGAAGATGAACCCCAACTTCAATAGCTTCCTCGTAATGTTACAAAGGAAGACTAAACGTACTAATTGAAAACCATTTTTCCACTGCTGTGACTTCTTCAACATCACACAAGGAGCCAGAGGAAAGGGCCAAGTTCAACTATTACCAAATCATCTTGGAGCATCTTACAATCCGAAGGGACTAGAAAGGAAACCAAACAGGTGCTGTTACTGCCTGTCACGTTTATCAGTTTTTTAAGCCCCTCCAGCAGAAAAGGTCCATGCGTCATTGAAGCCATAGCTATCTGAGAATAATCACATTACTTGACTGGCAACATTTGTGATGGCACCTCTGATCTAAACAAATATCAACACTTCTCTCAGAAAGATCAGGGAACAGAACCATAAGCAATGTGGTTTGAAAAATCAACATTATCATTATGGAGCGCTGGGGCTGATATGACTTTCAACAGAGACCAAGTCTTGTCAATACTTGTTGTTTCCCCTGAAATAACTGCAGTCCTTAACTCCACAGTGATGCCAACAGCAGGATGTAACAGAATTTGGGACATTCACCTCTGTTCGTTTCCACTGTTTCTGCACCTGCCAGGCCAAGGCAGTGCAGGCATTAAGCAGGTGGACAAATAAGGGAGTAGAGAACACTTCAGGAAAGTGCCTCCATTAAAACACCAGTGAACTGGTGCCCTAATTGCCAATATTTATAACACTTTGCACCAAGTTGGCACCCAAGTACACTATTCTGGCACATCTTTGCTCAAGGAGAATGCTTGACAAGGAAAATGCAGGAACATGCATTTAGTGACATTAAAAAGAGTTATTAATAAGATGTAGAGACCATAGCCTGAAAAGGGAACATTATGCTCAGCATCTTCTGTCCTACCAACCATTGCAGTGATCACCCTTACAATGAAGGGAATCCATTCACTTCCCCATTTGAGCTTCCTCATCTGCTATTGAAGCTGCCAAAAAAGAAGTGTTCCAAAGATGACAGTAGGTTGGTCAGGATGACAGGAATCGCTTTAGAAAAGAGAAACAAACAAACAAACATGATTTTCTTCACTTTCCAGTTCTACTGCTTATTTAAAAACAAACAAACAAACAAGGAAAGTCACTTAAGTCATTTCAACATCAAGATCCAGCTCAGAGTTACTGAGCTCCCTCCCACAAGTTGCACACAACATATTTTTGAGAATCAGGACCTACAGCTTTAGCAACATCTTACAGAGTTCCCTAAACACTCTCCTTGCATCTCACAATAACCGATGAGTTCCTAAATACTAGACATCCAAAGGAGGTCTATATGAGCGTGGTGTCCACATTCACCTTTGCACTCGTGTAATCCTAGCAGACGAAAGTGTCTTGCACAGTGTTAATTTCAGGAGAATTCACTACTAACTTTTTTCCTTATTAACCGTACTTCATTCCCCCATCAAACAGCAGCTCTCCCTATGCTAAAGAAAATTGTAGCATTTCTTTGCATTGGGACAGTCATGCTTTTCCAAAAATGTAAATTAATCTTATCAGGGAAGAAGAAAGAGTGGCCTGGCAAAAAGGGCAGTATTTGGAGTGATTAGCTCTCCTTGCTGTCTCATATTTATTTCCTGGAGAAAAAAAAAAAAAATCTGATGTGGCAGCTGGTTTAAAACTTGTTTATTACGAAGAGGTCATAAGCTGAACACTGTTCAGAATAGGTCAGACATCTGATTAAAGGCTGAATAAACTGAAATGTTTCACATGAATCTCTGAGACAGAAGCTTGATGAGGAGACAGAGATTGTCTTAGGAAAATGTTGCCAGCTTCTCAACATCACAGGCAGCTAGTAGACTGAGTACTGGTTAAAGGAGGAAGATTAAAGAATTCTGGTTGTAGGCATTAAGAAATATTCAGGATTATTTTTCTGTACTGCAGGACAGGCTTTTGCTGGAATACATCCCCTCTGTAAAAGGAACATAATAAGAAATCATGCCAGCCTTGAAGAACTGATAGTCAAAACAGACATGAGAAAAAGGAACATCTTGAAAGGATATGAGAAACAAAGAGGGAAGAGGGGGGAGAATCAGCTGCTTATCCCAGGTCTCATACCACCCGGGTGGGAAATGAGAGATGAATTCACATCTTCCATGAGCAAGCCTAGTGACTACCCCATAGGCCTTACTTTCATCTTTTGTGCTTTTAGCAATACTTGGGGAAAAAAAAAAATAGATTTTTTCATTATATGTTTTTGCAGTTGCTATTACATGTTCCTGTCAGATCTGATATTTTGAGCTGTGCAGTTAGACTGCAGTCTAATGTCTCAAGAAGTTAATAGGATGCTTTCATTATTTTTGAACTGTAACCGTAATTCACTCCAAAGGTATGAGACAGGTAGCAATATGCTTCCTTTCCTCCTCCTCCTCTCACTTTCCACTTCCCCCTCCAACCTCATGACAAAACTAGTACAAAGACCAGCCTAGAACCAAGAAATGTATACGTCCTATAGTGCCAGTGTTTCCTCTTGCCATGCTTATGAAATCTCCTGGTCAAGAGCTGTAGAGTCTCACTAGGCAGAGTCACAGTTATGTAACATCTAGGATGGAACAACCAAATCAATTAATTCTAAATTCTACAGTAATTGCTAGCTGGAAAAAAATACTTCCAATGAAACAGAAGAACTCAAACATTTTTGATGGGAAAGAAGCTCAAAAAAAAAAAGAGAAAAAAAAAAAAAGGAACAATTTTTATGAATAATTTTCTGATCAACAGCTAAAGAAAGAATGGGTAGATTTATCCAGGGCCAGAGCTGGATCCTTGCTAGATCTCAACCCCTGGAGCTCTGCTGCATTGCACAGAGTCTTCAGTTCTCGGGCATTCCAGGTCTTCCCGTGGCAGCTTTCCCTCACAACAGCTGGCCTCAGCACTGTGTATGGCATTGCAATGCTGGAATAGTTATTGAATCGGCAAAGATCTTACCAGAGCTTTGACCTGTAATTTCTCAAGCCTCTCTTATTCTTTAGAGCATTAAGTCCGCCTAACATGCAGAGTGCCAAATAAATCTCTTCAGTCATTAATTCCAGGCATCCCTTTGCTAAGAGTTCCCTGAAGCATAAGGTGCCTCCTGTACTCAGGTAGTACGAAAGCCTCAGCTGTGCCCTAACCCAAATACTCATCTGACTCGAGTCCAGAGCCAAGAACAGGGACATCTGAAGTCCTTCTGCCCTGCAGGCATAACTGGAATAAACCTCCAAACCTGTTGTGCTCTGGTTTGTCCCTATTAAACAGGAGCTGAGAAGCCCTGGTTATGTCAGTTAATTACAACCCTCACGTGGGTTACAATACCCAGCTTCCAGCATGCAGTGCCTGGGAATCTACAGTGAATTTCTGCCAGAGACAGAAAATTCCTCTATCTAGCATGTATTACTAACAACCCAGAAAGCCATCAGAAGCCCAGGTAAGGTAGTGAGGATACTTCTGGGTATACTGTTTTGCTCATAGACTTCAGAACAGTGGTTCTGGAGAAAAAATAAACAAACACCACACAGCTTTTCACCTCTTAGGATGCTAAACAGTTGTCTGCCTTGAGGAGAATGCATTTCTGACTTGATACACACCACAGTCCAGCCCATTTTTAAAACAATCCAGACTGAGCAGGTCGTTTTGCAAAATAACAAAACCATCGTGGCTGCAGAAGTGTAAAGAAGAGAGTGCTTTAGGACATTTTCCTTTATTAAAAAAAAAAAAAAAAGTTCTACTACAGAAGAAAAAGTGCAAAACATTCAAAAGAGAGAAGGATGTAGAAACACTGCGTTTTCCCACCCCTTTAGGATTTGCCTTTCCCTTCTCCCCCCTGTCTAGGACATTCCTCTCTCACACACTCTCACACTCTCCCTGCCTCTTCATGCTAGTCTCTGGCAAAATGTCAGAGGAAGGGAAAAGTGACAAGCTTATAAGAAAATGAATACCTCATTCTGTTTGAATATTACATTAACCCCCAAGCTCCACTGCTTCATTTGTCAGCTTTTTCAGAGCTCTCCATCTCTCCGGCACCCCTGACCTGGTTGGTCTGATTAGGAATGATCAATGTGCACATTTGCGGTGGAGCTCTTTGCACACTGCTAGACCCTCGGCCTTCAGTCACTCATGCAGATAATAACGGCAGTTCGAGTCACTTGCCCATAACTCCAAGCTTCATTAAACAGGGGGGATGTCACCGAAAGTCCCTTTAACTGTCTTTTTGCTTCTCTGCAAGGGAAAAAATTGACAGTGCTGAGAAATGGGACTGGGGATATAAATAAAATAATATTTGGATGCTGCGCTGGATGCTTGCAGTTGGCCTGTGCCTGTGTGCAGAAGGCTCCTCACCCAGTCAGGGCCGGAGGAGAGGCAGGCTGGGCTGAGCACTGCTTGACAGGGAGTTCACACAGAAACACGCCCGAGGTCAGGAACAGCTTCAAAAGGAATGGTTTCCCCTGAAATGGAGCAGGCGTCAGACAGAGACCGCTGTCAGTCATCGCCCGTGCTGCTGGTTGCCACACCTCTGTACCACAGGTCTGTTTTCTGGGTGTATTATTGCCGTCTGCTTGCAAGCCATACGACACGTTACAGAGCAGAGGAAGCGCTGCTCAGAAGAAATCCCTGCTTTAGAGGGCATGGGGCTTTTGAGAGATCTTATCCGCTGCTTTTACTGGCAGGAGCTGTCACTTACTCAAGCTGCCAGTCCGAGCGGTGACTGAACAGAAGCTTGCAGGGCACTCAGGAGGGAGGTGAAAGCACAGGAGCAGACTGAGCCCTGCACCCCAGCTGCCTACTGCCGGGAGCACACACATTTAGCTCTCCGTGCTGATCATACACATTCATACTGCAGGCCACTCACTGCCCTCCAGCTGCAGATCTTCCACTGACACGGCTTCAAGCCCTTCAGTCAACTTCCCAATGCCACAGGTAGGAAACATCAAGGCTCCAGTTTGCTGAGCTTCTGCTGAGGGCTGTCAAGCACCCCCAAAGGCAAGCCTCTCAATTAGGATTCAGTTCTGGGTCCCTTGTCACCAGAAAACATCAGCGCGAGCTCTGAGAAGAATCCAAAAGATGCTGAGGCACCTGGGGGCTTTGGCATGATTCAGTGCATTTTAAATGGGAGGAAAAATAAACAGGATTTTTTTTTTTTCTTTAAGAGAAGAAATTTGGACAGGCACACAGCACTGGCTGCAGGGCAAAAACTATTTTCTCTCCTGATTTTCATGTCTAAAGCCAAAAGGTGCAATCACAGAGAAGTTAAGTGAACCAGTGGAGGCTTCAGATATTAAGCTCAGACTTCCTGAATCTCAGTCCAGTACTATCTCCACAAGAACAGCACTGCTAACGGATAGATGAAGGAGAATATTGAAAACAGAGGTTGAAAAAACAGAGGTCCCCTACCAAAAAGGGGAATAATTTAAGATAGCAAAAGGTGAAGTAGTTTGAAATACATTAATAATATTGCATTGATTATTGCATCACTATTAAGTCATCTAAGTGTTTTGTGTTTAGGCACATTTGGATTTCAGTTTTCACTCAAACTGAAATAAATACCCACGTTGCTCTAGAGCAAAAAATATAGTGTTCACCCAAAGAAAAGGTTCAAACAAATGCAAATAGCTAGGGCCATGGCTTTCCCAAACAAGGCATCTGGTAAAGAGGCCAGAAAGGCACTATAATTTTTATTTATTTTTTAAATTAAAAAAAAATATATTTGGAAGTAAGGCATGTTCTTCAATACAAAGTGTGGGTTTCCTTTTACAATCTTGCCTTTCAAAAAGTATGCCAAAGAATTAAAAAAAAAAAGGAAAAAGAAATAACATTTATATACAAATGGCCCTCAGACTACAGAGCCTTTACACTATTTGAAAGCTCTGCTGCTTTCAAATGCCTTTACAGATTTAGGCTCTAAAGGTAACAGAAATGACCAGTCTCAGACAGACAAAAGGGCTGGGCTGCTAGCGAATGTCTTCTTTGTAATGTGCAAGAAGACTTTGTACTACAGAGGAAACAAACAGGTAGAAATCAGTTACTTTTCATCAGCACATTAGTTCAAGACTGCTTTATTTGGATGAATAGAAGCTTTTAAAGCTGTTTTCTTTCTCACTGCAGATGAACTTTTCATAAGAAATGCATCATTTCCACAGAGGAACAACCTAGTCTTTGCTGTCTACTCTAAAAATGAAATAAAAATCTGATGAAGCGTCAAGGGAAAGACAAGCCTTTCACTGGATATTTTCCCACAGGAATGAAACCCCAAACCGCCACTAAACAACTAAAAGGAATCCTCTGCATTTCTTAGCTATACCACACGCTTTCTTGACAACTCATTCACAGAAGTTGTGCTTGTCCTGTTAAGGCATATTCCATGTGCACAGATGGGCTCCTACTGGTTTCAGGAGACTTCAGAGTAGGCTCATGTAGCATCACCTCTAAGGGGAGTTACACACTCAGTGCAAACAGAAGCAGCTTCCTTTGGGAAACTCCTGACCCCAAACACAATTTCCCTTGCCTCCGTAACACAGCCTGAAGAATGAGCTACTGTCTTCAAAACAAACACTCAAATGCTGCACTTCTCATTAGCTCCAAACTTTTGTCCCCTTATTCATGGGAAGGAGTACCTCGCTCATCAAGCAGTCATTTCAGTGGCACTTCACAGAATAGTGCCTTATTTTATATGTGTAGTGCCTGCCTGGCCTGTGGCCCTGCGTGGCCAGAACTGCAGCCAACTGGAACAGGAATTCTAGCAGAAACAAGGCCCAGAGAGCACCGGCATCGGGCCACAAAGACTTACATATAGGCAGCAGGCGCAAAATAAAGCCACGTGACATCTGATCTTTAGAGAAGACCCCTACAATCTGTGATGTAGTAGAAGAGTTTTCATCATGATTCATCCTGGTTTATCCAAATCCATCCATCCTTCAAGTTCGGATGCATTCTCTGCTTTGCTGTCCTTTTCTCCCATGCTGCAGTACTGACCACAGGACAGGGGGTGGGGTGATGAAGAGTCTGGTCTTGGCACTCAGTGTCCTCAGCAGTAATACCTTTGCATTTAACCTTCCTCTCACCTATCTGATGTAAAGTCAGAAAAGATAACACAGATGCTTATATTTGTGGTCTCAAATAGCTCTCTAAAATCAAAAGCACATGAAACCACCTCATTAAATCTTTTTTATCATCTTTAAGGACAGCAACATTTTTCAGGTGGGAACCACAGCAGCATATAGCAGGTGAAAGCCTAACCCCCTACATATAATCATATCAGACAAGCTCTCACTTCCCTAAGATCAATCTGGCTACCCATAAAAATAGTGATACCTGAAAACAGAGAGAGTGAGGGCTAGAGAGTGGTTCTAGCAACTTGACCACTTTTTGGACTCAGCTTATTATTATTATATATTATTAAATTGATCCTGAGCAAAAGAAACCAGCCCTGCTGTTCAACAAGTCACCATCTTCACCCTGTTATTGATCACACTGTGTTGCCAACAAATGTTGTAAAGGAACTTGTTACAGTTTGGTTCTGAATTCTGTCCTGTGATTTATAAAAGGGGAGTATTGTCCGAGTTGTTTCCAAAGCTACTGGACATTTTCTGAACGAAGGGGCAAAGGGGAGGAAAACATAAAAAGGAATACTAAAGAGGAAAAAAAAAAAAAAGGCAATAAATATGACATGCTTGTGCTGCTTAAGGGAAGGCAGCCTGAACCCCAACACCTGCTGGACGTAATGGACTCTGAAGTGTTGTTTCAGAATTAATCAAGTCATTTAAAATCATAGCTGTAGTCTCCATTCACTACTCCTGTGCATAAGCGCGCTGATCCCGATACTAATCCATGTTGGGTGACTTGAGCAATATATCACCATAATTGCCGTTTTAGGGCTGCAAATTGGAGCTAAAATAACCAGATGCAAAAGAGATGGCCATATCATACTCTCAAGATGGATCTTCAAAGTTCAAGGAGAGTTCAAGCATGGAAGAGGCAATAGAGAGGGGTCAAGTGTAAGGAGATTGTTCATGTTCAAGAGGAATTAACTTTACAAATATATTGTTTCTGAGGTGGTAATTGTACCATCTTACAGCTATTCATACCTCATTTAATCTTTGCATTCTTCTCAGCCATTAGGGTGATTGTCCGTCATTGAAATAAATTTGATTTTGACAAAATATTCTGTTTTAAAACTGCAACTAATTTCACTGAGATTTTTTGCTTTGAAATTATTCTCTTTGAAACCACACAGCCCAGAACCAGCTATGAGATCTAGAAACTACAGGCTCTGAATCCATGCACTAGGCAGAAGTTGTGAGACTGCTGACTTATTTTAGTGTCAGAGACAGGTAGTTAGAATGGCTTCTGATGATTAAATACAGAGTTTGAGAGCTCATCAAAGGGAGCGGTAAGTGTGCTGCTTTCACTCAAAATAATGCACAGTGTCTGAGGCCTGGTCTGGGAGCTTGAGGCACTTGAGCGGCCACAGATTTTCGAGTTACTGACAAGGAAATGCCTTTTAGGATTCAAGGTTATTATTTCTATATAACTTGACAAACTAAAGTTCACATGAACAAAAAAGTCCACTCTTCTCTGAAGAAATAAAGGTACATAGCTTGAAATATAAGCTACTTTTTGACATACAAGCTACTTTGAACAGACAAAGAAGATTAAAGGGTGAGACTAACAGCAACAAATTGTATTGCTCTGCTTTGCTGGGACTTACAACAAAGTGAGTCTTCATTAGTAAAGGAAACATACCTGCCATCAGAAAACAGCAACCCAGTACACCTCTGCAGCCCTGTAAATTGAAAACAAAAGGCATTTTAACAAGCAAGTGCATGGCGAAGTTTTAGCCTGCTCATCAGCATGTTTAAGTAATTCCTTTATCTGATAGGCTTCTCTTTTGCAGAAGTCAGATGAGCCCATTAATTATGTGTTCCTCTTCCCTGCTTCAAATTGCACCATTAAAGTATGATTTCAGCTTATTGTTGAACTACCACCAGACCTTAGCATTACCGTTGGCATCTAATAAGTCATCTGCACAGCTGAGAGAGAGAAAACACGCATACCATTGTTTCTGTAAGGCTGGGTCGTAGGAGTCCCTACTGCAAAGCTGTGATTTAAACTTGCTCCTGCTACAACTCCAGCGGACAAAGGGACAGCTTTTCAGGCGATGTAAATCAGCATAGCACCATTGTACCTCAGAGAGCTATGCTAATTCATCCTGGCGAGGATCTGGTGACCTGAGCAGATCCAAACAATGGCATTACAAAAAGCTAATGTGCTATGGGTTACTTGATAATTTCTGCAGCATAATTGGCCAACATGCAAACGTTAGAAATGATTGAAGTTTATAACTAATTGCAACCATTACCGAGACAGCATTATTTATGATTAACTGCATGTAGCAGGCCTGATTCTGATTACCCTTACAACTCATTTCAGACAGTTTTTCGATAGGTAGCCTGTGATTTTCCTGTGTGCCCACCTTCTGGCTTATGGAAGAGGTGTGCCCCCACAGCTGCATCATACTGAGATCACTAAGAAAGTCAGGTCTCCAGCATTTGAACCCTAGGGTGAGTGGGGAAAAAAAAAAAAGCCCGAGATTAACTTGCACTCTGATTTCCCTGGCCACAGAACTCCACTAGCCTACCAGATCCCTGGAGCCTAAGTCAGCCTGGTGAGTTGTCTGCCCCACATCTATGCGGCTGTCAGGCAGGGTGGGACTACTGCAGCCTTATTTGCCAGGTTCAGCACTGGCATTACTTGTATTCCAAATACTAATGTGCTGCTTCATATGTAACTGACTGGATTTCCTCAAGAAGCTTACATCACATTTACTGTCTGAAATAAATGGCTTACATTTCCAGTTTTCTTCTACAGGTCTGGCCACTGAGTCTTGAGAGCTTTTGGAAGCTGACATTTCTTGGAAATCTACTTTCAACTATGGGTGATGAACCTAGAAATCTGGCTGGCAGGAAGCTGACTCTTAGTAGCATTATTCAAGTAGCTTGGGAACATCCTACACAGAGAGAAAAATCAGTGTAAATGCAAACATTACTCCCCCAAAACAGACACAAATACACCTAACTGTATGAAAATTAAGTCTATCAAAAAGTATCCCAGTTGGACACACTCATTACATTTGACACAGGCAAGTCAGAGTCTGGATCTCTTTTACAGAATGAGCAGCTCCATATCTTTATTTTTCTGAGAGCTCTTGTCTAAAAACAATCATCTGCAAATTGTAATTTTTCTCCACCTTTCATAAATATCAGCAATAGAGCAACCCTCTCTCCCCCTCTCTTTTTCTTATTCAGGATATCAGGCAGATAAGAGTTATCAGTAAAGGTCATCCTCAATTTCTGTACAGAAATGATCTGTCTCCGGTATGTAATAAACATTTATCCATGCCTTTATTAGCTATATTGGATCTGACAGTTCTGTTAAACCATTTTCTTTCATTTTGCTAGGTCATGACGGTTAATGCTGCTAAAAAATCTCATCACTGCTTTTGATCACTGTATTGTCTTCTCTGTATTATCAGGATTTTGTAAAGGTAAGCACTGGCTGGAATGACCTATTAAAGTTACAGCCCGTTGAGTTCCTGGCTTTTTTCTCACCACAATAAAAAAGCGAAGGAGTGCAAAGCATAAATTCTACTTTCGGGGTTATATTTAGTTGTGCAGTTGACATTTAGTAGAGCAGTCACTTTAAGCCCACTTTGCATTGGTTTCGCTCCATCTTTTTCACATCCTTGAGTTTCCGAAATGGTGTTGGAAGCCACACCATAGCAAATAAGCCCAATTAGTGGGACCATGGGTGATGTCCCAGTTAACCCCTAGCATACTAGCAGTGCATTAGGCATCTGCTCAGGGTTTTTAAACAATTCCCATGATTTATGAAGCAGATTCTGTCTGAAGATTGAGAAGCATTTTACACATACTCATTCATTCACTCTCATACACCTGTGGCAGTGGCATGCATTTTGGATCCCAGCGACACTCAATAAGTACCAAAAGATCTTCATAAAGTTAGGCACCTATGTCAGACTTGTTGCAATTCTTACCTCCCTCCTTCCAGGAGGATGTTTCAACCACTAGGACAGACTCACTTTCAGCTTAAAATGCTTCTCTCTAGTCCACTTCGGTACTCACAATCTAGTACAAACTGGAATAAAGACAGGACTTGAGCCCAGCCTTACCTTTCCAAGAATTCTACAGATTTTGGGCCCCATATCCTCAAACAAGTGATGAAGAAAAGAGCTAAAAGAGCACTCCAAACCAGAGTGAGAAGCCAGTAAAAATCCCTTGGGAGTGCAGAAACATATGTATGAAGTCAGTTTTAATTAGGATATCACAGCAGACATTTGGAGAAGTTGGCCTCTGAAAGCCTTTCTAGGATACAGGTTCTCTTGGAGATGCCTATATTCTCTAAGCTTAAATTAATAAATAAATAAATAAAGCAAGGCACTAACAATTCTGAGTAAAAAGCAATCCTATAATGGCCCCTCACCCTTTTACAGAGGCTTTATCCAGTAGCAGTTTGTTGTCTCTTGAAACAGGTACTTACTAAATGCAAGTTCTTTCTGTTCTCAGGTGATTTCCAACACTGGCCCAGAGAAAGCACTGGCAAAGCATAACACCCCAGAGAATACTAAAGAGTGTGCCCCATCCACAGCTGGCAAGCATTCCCAGAACTAGGATCCACAAAGGCAGTAATGGGAATGCAACTAACCCCAAATTACCTGGCAAGTCTCATTTTCGGTGCAACTCAAAGATAAATTAAACTTATAGAGACTCTAATTTATCTATGATGGAATCCTGTCCCAGATGGAAAGCATTCCTTAACCCCAGCAAATAGTGAACAGCTTACATCCAGAAAAAAAAAGGACTATTACTGACTGCAGAAGTGGGCAACATGGCGATACCACAGACAGACACAATGACTGAACTGTAGCTATGCTAAGTATCCATAGCTAAAAATCTACTTTCTGGCTGAAGCCTTTTTTTCCTGTTACAGACTGTAACAATGGGCTTAAGGTTAGTGGTATTAAAGTGCACAGTACATTTTCTTCTAAACAATCTGTTGCTTTTTGATTTCCACAAGTCTCCCCTTATTCAGCAGCAACAAACCACATTCTTCTGTTCTTCTCCTGAGCTGTACCCAACTGTAGCTTCACTAACTTCCCAAGTAAGATAGTGAGGGAGAAAGGCAACTGCTCATAAAAACAACAAGGAAAACTTTTTCCTGGTCTCTGGGACAACAGACAAATCACAAAGACAAATCTCTCTGAGCACCTCTCCATATGCTCTCCGTCCCCCTATGTCCTGCAGATCGGTGCTCACTGTGGTCTGTGCAATATATACCTGGCAGCACGAGAAGAGGTCCCACTTTCATGATAAAAACTAATGGTAACCTGTATAGATACAGGCTTGTGTCTCTGCTGTCAGGACTCCAGTAAGCCCCAGTGAAATGGAGGAATTGCCTACCCTGGCTCCATACATGCCAAAAATCCCACAACGTTCAACAAAGGAAGATCAAGGGTGTTAACCCCGATGCCCCAGCTAACTTAAACCAAACCTTGTTCCCGGTACCCACATTCGGAGAAAGACGCCCCTTCCTTGTCTCTAAATGGCCACCCAGCATTAGTATCTCCCCATAATAATTCATGGACAGGCTTCAAATGGCACAGGCTTGGAAGTGAAGGTTGACTCAGACATGATTATCCCTTTCACCAGCCTAAGTTAGAAGTGCAGACAATAGACACACAGACCAATAGATGCACTCTGACCTTGATGTTTCAGACCACCAGGCTGTTAAACAAGAGGCAGGACCCCTGTGGTCATGGGAATCTCCAGCATGTGTTGAACACTGTAACATTATATTTATTGGTGAACTTTGTCTAAGCAATCTTTAACATTTTTCACGTGCATGCAATCTGCTTGCAGGATTTTATGCATTCTGTATACACACATACATACACACAAGTGTAGGTGAGGAAGAGAAAGAGATAATTCCTCCTAACAGCTTTTAAGCGACCCGTTATCATCAGCTGCTACTGCCTGCAATTTTTCTTGTATTGCCCCTGTTCCTTTAGTGCAGTTGATAAATAAAAAAATTGCTACTGAGCCTTCTCATACTGTAAGCAGATAACAGCAGTTTTGATCCAGGGCTCTATTTCCTAGATACTCTGCTTAAAAAGAGCAAAGTGGTTTCTGAGGGCTGGGAGTGTCCGAATTGTTGATTCCTGTGCTCCAGAGAATTCATCTTAAGTAGACAGATTTGCCAGGCTTAGCTCATTCTCTATATCTTTTCTTCTACACATCAAACCAGGACTCAAAGAGGGTACGGAACAAATTAGTTTCGAAGGGCCAGTCTTCCAGGAAGGCTTGGGACACCTGATGTCTGACTTCTATATGAGCTGGCAGATTTGTGCAAAGAAGCGAGAACAGCCATTAAAATCACGTAATTGTCCAATTTGCCAAGTTATTTATCTTCAAAATGAGACATTTAACATGTCCTCCTATACTGATGAGTTTTAGGAGCCGAGAATAAACACAGTCCTAAAAAATAAAATCCATATCCAGATAATGCAGCTGGTAGTTAATGATTACAATATGTGACACTTCAAATATACCAAGTCGATGACATTTAGCTGATTTGTCTTCCCTATTTTTTTGCTAAGCAGGCTGGCAAAAGAAGAAAAACGATTGATCTACTAACAAGTTTAACACAACCTTGAAATAAATTACATTCAAAAGCTAGAAGCCTGACTCAGTTTAATAGTTAAATCATTTATTCCTAGGCTTAAAAAAAAAAAAAAAAATCCTGCCCTGAAGTCATTATCAGCATGATCCCCTATTTGAAGTCTTGCAAAATGTTCAAGGAACGGCCCTTGTGATTTGGCCAAAAGGAAACAACACGCTCAGCGGCTCTATGCAGGCCAAACAAAATGGAGACTCCCAGTATGAGAATATTAAATTATTATGCCTTTTGCAACAGGGGGCACAATTGTTAGTGGCCCCCTTCCTCTGATGGCCAAGCTACGTTCTTCCCTGCCGTGAGCATTCATTGTCATACCTAATATTTGCATGCTTTGATAATAATAAGATTGTCAAGATAATAGCAGGGAAGTTTCAGTAGAAACTCAATTTTCAAAAGCCAGCTGTGCACGGCCCCAGTCACTTTTTTCTAGGAAGATGCTTTTAACAAGCAAAATTAAGCCTTGCTCTTGAGAAAAAATAAATTATTCCCCTCCCCAAAAGAAGAAGAGAAGAAAGAAGTTATTGGAAAAGAGAAGGATGAAAACCACTTCCTGGAGAAATTATTTTTACATAAGTTTAAACTTCCTTTTGTTCCCTAAAGCATTTTGGTCAGTGCAAGCAAATAATACTGCAAGCAGAAGAACAGGTCTTAAATCAGAGAATAATTACCTTTGTGAGCTTTATTGATTGCACTGATCTAGCTGAAAGAGTTTGGGGCTTTTCTCTCTCATCCACCTTTTTGCATGACATAACCATTCAACAGCTTAAATGAGGTGGGACATAATGTGATTTTTGGAAAGAATGGTAGTATTGTTGAAAACCACAAAATCTCTATTTCTTTGGGTTTTGGCAAATTTGCTTCTTTGTGCACACAAAATAGTGGTTTAAAACAAGAAAAATAAAAGAAAAAGAGAAAAGCCCACTCCCTTCTCCCTTTTTGCCCTGTATCCTTATTTCAGATTGTGTCATTTTGAGTTATCAAGGCTGAGGAACTTTTAGGCTCTTATCAACAAACCTCTGCAAGGGTACGCATCCTGGGCCAAGCCCCTGGCAGACAGCAAGCCACACCTCTTTCCTGTGTGTTGGGAGGGCCACACAGCAGCCTACAGCAGCTGAAGACCTGTGCTGCGGCTAGTTGTTAGGCAGTCCTCACAAGTCTCTTCAGAACTTTTTGCTCGTTTGGTCTGGTTTTATGCTTTATATGGTTTTCTTTTTAAAAGCATCTAAAGCAAAGCATTCCAAATGCTATATAACCCACTCCAATTCACTTGAGACACACAAGTCCAAATTATGCCTCTGGAATCAGTAACTGCTTTTCTGTGAATAAATTGCATGGATATACACAGGTCCATAGTGACTTCAGCCCTTAAGACATTTCCTTGTTACCCAAGAGAGAGGGATAGAGAAAATCAGAGACAAAAACATCCTTTCACCAGGACAATGACTGATGCAAACCAATCCCAAGCTAAGCAGACCATCACCCAATCTTGTTGACTATGCCAGTTTAACTGGGTCTCTATAGTTATTTAGTATAATTAAGTTAATAAAGAACACTTCATAGAGTCCAAAACTCAGGTGATGAAATGCTATTACCTTTCAGGTCATTTTGGAGAAACAAGAGGGCTCATTAGAGATCTGTATTCTGACCCACTGTAGAAAGGAGTAAAGACCAAATTCAAATCTTGGGCCTGCCAGCAGAGATCCGTTCACTGAACTCCCCTGCATTTTCTTCTAACTGTATAACAGAAAACAGGACAAGTGTCCATAGTCTGCTCCATTCTTTGCTTGTAGTTTTCCCTGTAGTTTGGAAACTACATGGCTTTACATATTTCTGGCCATTGTATGCTTCCAGAGAGTCAGAAGCAGCTAGAATACGTGTGCAGAAACCTAGCTATTTTTCAAATGAAAACAGGGATGTGTCTTTTCACTGACTTGTGCCCTGTGAAATTATTTACACAGCAAGAAATGAGCACAAATTACCAACAGGTCAAATACCTTCCCTGAGTTATATTCACAGTGCACTGCAGCCTGAGCAGGAATTATCACAGAAGATGCAGCACAGAGCAAGGGCAGAAGCATACAGGGTTGCCTAGCTGCAGCCTCAGGCAAGACCTACTGGAAAGACATTTCCTCCAAGGTGAGAGTTCCCCAATGTGGCCAGGAAGCTGCCAAGAGAGTGACAATCTGTAGAAGCAAACAACAGCAATAAGCTGAGATACTAGCTAACTTGAGACTCCTAAGATAAATGAGTACTGAAATAAGAATGGAAAGTCATGCTTTCACCAGGACTGGCTTCTTCAGAGAGGTCTGAAGAGCAGGTCACAGTGCTAAGAACTCATCATTTCCTTCCACTGAGTGATCCAGACAATGGTAACTCAGCACTATCTCCCCTATTAAATAACGACAAAGAAATCGTTTTGCAGATGTTTTCAAGTACACCCCATTATTCTACTAGAGTTTAGACAGACATATATTTATGCAAACATTTGCTTTAACACACAGCCTTGCTATTCCAAAAAGCTCTAATCCAACGCAGCAGTTTGGCTTAACACTTACCTGATTCTGCCCTTGTCACTGCTGTGCATCTGCCAGCAAAGCCAACTTCCATGCCCAAGAGATGAAGTTATTTCTTTGCTTTCTGTGCTCATTTACCAAACTGCAGCTTAAGAAATCCAAAGCACATCCAAAGAATACCTATTTGCAGTAACAACCGTCCCATTGCATGAACGGCATCTTTCACTAAACCAAGGTGCAAATTGTTTGGATTCAGGTGGTTACAGTAAAATAACGTACTGAACATATTTATAAAGGCACACGTACACACACACACACACACACAGAAACATATACATGCCATGAAAGAAAGTAAGTGTTCCATAATAGAAAGCTTGCAATGGGCAATTAAGCTTCCAGCAGCACACACTGATTACAGGAATAACTTTGTGGCCTGAAGTCATTGTTATTTCTGTATTATACCTTCTCCCGTTGCTTGGTGTCTATAGAGTTCCATCAGTGTAAAAGACAGCAGAAAACTAGGTCTCCTTAATTCACTGCATTAAACTCCACATTTTAAACAGTGAGATTTGTCAAAATTGAACTTAGATATTACATAAACAAGACTACTTGATATGCTGTTTTATTTGCAGGTGAGAAAGCACTCAACGCATATTCATTATTCATGGTACTAGCTCTTGGAAAAAAGACTCGGAAGCTTCTGTGTCAGCTGGGATCCCTGGCCTCCTCTAAGAGAAGGGAGGAAAAGCTGCATAAACAACCAGTACTGGAGGCTGCACTCTCAGCTGAAGTCAAGACAGTGGAAACAGCTTGAACTCCCTGACAACTTTATTTCTCTCCCTCTCTTGCTGGGCCTGCGCTCCAGCTTTGAATTCCTGATGTGATGCTCAATTGTCCTCTAGGTGCTAGAAAGCTGACGTCATCATGCCTTTCAGAAGGAAATCTGTTATTCGAGCATGAAGAAGAAATGGAAGGGGTAAGAAGCAAGGAACAAACAGTAATGTTTAGTCAAAAATATAAGAGTCCCTCAAACAGCATAAATCAACTGTGGGCTTCGCTGTGGTTTTTCCCCTCTTGGACAAGCACAACAGCATGCATTTTGCTGAGAGCTGCTCAGTCTGAGGGGCCAACATTATGACTTCCCACAGCACAACTTTATCCTAAAGCTAGCCGATCGGTTCCTCTGAGAGGGGCAGTATGGGACAGAAAAGGAAAAGGGATGGGGAGGGGGGAGGGAGGGGGGGAAGCTTTTCTTTACACTTGTGCTGTTCTGAATGCGGACCATCTGTGCCCCCAGCTGGAGTGCTGGAGATGGTCTGGCACTTGAACCACACCATATTTACAGATCTAAACACAAATGGCTACTGCCTGATTGTTTCATGATTCATTAGTCAGACAAGCTCTCCTCTCCCGCCAGCACAGCTGTTACAGAGTAAACCTTTGTCACTTAATAGGCCTGATTATTACTTTCCATCAAAGGTATTGATCTGTGTCATCTCTACTTAAGGGAAAAGGGGAGAAGCGAAAAGGGGACCAAAATGTGTCGAGAAAACAAGAAAGGGGGGGAAAAATTTAAAAAACAATGACATTTGTATGGTGACTAGAGGCACCGGTCAATACGTTTAATCTCTCCTGGATGTACTGTATTCATGTATTCATTTACCACAGTGACTAGGTTACTCATGGAGATGAAACGTCTCACATGATGTGGCATTCCTTGCACTGCACCAGACTGCTGCAGTCACACAATATGGCCATGCATATAATTGGTCGGCAAAATACACAATGTGAATTAACAAATAGCATCTAAAAAAATAGAAATCAATTAAGTCGCACACGCAGCAGAAGGTAAGAACACAGGTTCCTCTCTAAATGGCAGCAGATAAAGAAATCGAGAGCGGGATTGTCGAGAATCATCCCAGGGTTAAGTCCTCATCCATCGAAGTCAGTGGCACCACCCCAATTTGCACCAGCTGAGGAGCTGGCCCTTTTTGTTCAGCAAATGAGTGCAGGATAGGATGCGGTCTGTTACATAATTGTGATGCAGAGTATATTTACCACAGCTTGAGTGCTTCTACTTGCTCCAGTAGCCGCCTGACAAGCTGCCATTGCACCAATTGCAGTGTTATTGCGAATTCACTCACTCCATTCATGGGACGAGATTTGCAACATCCAGATTGAGAGTTTCATTGCCACTCTGATTCCCACGTCGTTATCAGCACCATTCTTACTTCTATGCTGTATTTGAGGTGGTGGCTGGTACCCACTATCCCAGGTAGACAGTTGAGAGCCACAAATGTGTCTCTGGTGGCAGGCTTGAGGGGTGGGGAGAGAGCTCTTGAATAAAGATGCTTTCACTCATTCCATTTTCCTTGCATTTAAAGCATCATCTCCAAGTCCTGAAGCCAAATCCCAAAGCCCTCATCCAGTCCTCTTTCGGAATAAGCAGCAGTGAAATGCAGGAGAGAAAAGGCCCCACAGTGGAGACCACTGGGCATAGGCCCGCAGCAGCGCAATGGCATCTCTACTCAGGCTACTACAAAGAGCAATAAAATCCAGAAGTGCCTGTTCAGAGATGAAAAGGACATTTAGAACTAGTGTGAGTGCTTCAAGGACTGCATTCAGTTCTCTTGCCTGATTTAGGAACAATTTTGGGACCAAACCCAAAACAAATGCTTGTTATCTATCACCGAAGATGTTCTTTCAGGATGAAATCCACTCCCCTTGTTCATAGTCTCAATAGGTTTGGGACAGGACAAAGAATCATCTTCTTAGCCCTTTGGAGTCAGAGAAGCCCAAAACCCAAACCCTTTCCCCCACAGTACAGTATACCCTTTTTTATATGGGCATGCACACCTGCTATGTAACTCTGGTATCCCAAGCAGAAAGCAAGCTCCAGTGCCAAACAAGAAATTCCAGGATGGGACATCTGTCCTTTTCCATCTGAGGACAGAACAGATAAGAAATGCATAGGCCACTGGTAAATACTCAGTAGAGGAGATCTTTTAGATATTCTTATGTGATTGTTTGCTGTGTGGCCTGCAAGGACTGCCTCCCTTTTGTCACATTCCAACAAACCCCTTTATCAGCACCAATACCTCTGAAGAGCAGTCTTCAAGCTGCCTTTCCTCAAGCAGGAAGCAAGGTAGCTTTTCCTTGCACCGACACTTGTGTTTTCAAAGCAAAACGGTCACTGAGATGTCACACAGGGACTATCAGTCATTTAAGGCAGAGCACTGTTGAGAAAAGGAAGGAGAAACAGTTGGAACCAAAATGAGCAGTGTAGAAAACATGCTCAGATGCTCAGAGCACCACATTTTCACCTGAGCTTCGCCTGCCTCCAGGGCAGGACCTGCTGTGTCCTGCTGAGGTTTGCAGAGGGCAACGACAGACCCTCGTGTTGGTGGACTGGGAAGCAACCCATGCCCTCCTGAGACACGCATGGGCATCTCAGCAGCTATGACATAGAATAGTCCAGTACAGTCCAGCTTCCATACAAAGCTCTTAAACAGACCAAAATATAAATACTTTTCTAGCTGTATCTGTGTCCTTAAGGAATCCTGGCCCTTCTACCCTAATACTTTCCCCCAGCCTCCTAAGATCCCATTTCTACCCACTCACTCCCACATCCCTATGCATATGCATTTTCTCTGGATGGAAGGGGAAAAAAAAAAAAATCAGAAGACTGCAGCACGTGACACCAAGCAAGAGTTGTGGCACACACAATCCATTGGAAAGTGTTGCTTGGCAATACTGCGTGTGCTCAGCTTCCCGCCAAGGGACCGGCGTTGTCCCCGTGCCAGGAAATCAGCCATTCAGTTAACAGGCAAAGCAGCAAAAGCAGCGGCCACAGAAGACGGAGAAGCAGAAGGGAGCCGTCAAACCCAAGAGACACGCTTGCTCTCTTCTCCTCATGCACTACAACAAATAGCAGGGGGGAAAGGGTGGGGGTGGTGAGTGAGGAACCAGAGAGATGCTGTAAATTTTAGCTTAACCCATGTGTCTTCCTGATGCATCGAGGCAGAAAACTCCTTAGTCAGGGGTACAAGAGTGACCCAAAATGACATACCACGACAATATCCTTGCATTTAGGTTAGGAGCAAAAACCTTTCCATTTGTGAGTTGTCTTGGAATCGAAAAGGGTGACATTTTATCACTGAATCATTTAGAAGTAGACTGAGCAAAACAGTCAGGAACAGGCTGTTCAGAATAATCCTGCAGTAGGCAGGTCTTTGCCATTGTTGATGCTTCATTTTCTTCCCTTGGAGACGGTGTTCGTGTCTGGTAGCTGGTGATGGGACTACAGAAAAAAGCCAGCAAGATGTAGAGAAGAAGCAGCAAAATACTCCAATACCTACAAATAAATCCTTAACTTTTCAACAACTGTCCTTTCTGGGGATTTGCTGAGAGTAAGGTTTTATTACTGATTCATAGAAATGGGTTATCGTAGAACTACTGCAAATGATGCTAATCGCCTTTGTTATCCTTTCAGAAGAGCTGCTGCTGACACTTGCCACTGGACACACAGCATTAATTAGCTCTAGTAGTAAGATCTCTTCAAAACAAAATTCAGACAGAAAACTCTTTTCTCTAGTGTCTAACAAAACATGCCCCACCACACAAAGTTGTCTATCTTACTGAGGTCAACGTGCACTAATGGCCCAGGTGCATTACCCATCTGTTTCCAAAATTGAGTTCCTCCTTTCTCCCGGTGTTTAAAATAAAACCCTCTAACAAGGCTTGCCAGGCACTGATGACAATGTCTACCTACATGCAAAGTGTGGTTCTGAGTTTTCTGAAAGATGCTCAGCTGCATTATTTTTCTCTCACTCATGCCTCTGTTGGTGTGCTTGGAACAAAGCTGAATTAATTCACACCTATATCAAGCAGAGGCTTCACAAGTCAGATCCAATGGTGTCAACTGACAGAGCTTGGCTGAATCCAAAGGACCTAACAGGTCTGGTGGGAAGATCTTTCCTTTCAGAAACAGTAGAATCATTGTAGTATCACTGAACAGCTATGAGCCTTCATCTGCAGCTTTGAAAGCACTTCGGAGACATCCAGCAGAGCTCTCTGGTGGGGTGCCTTCCTAACAGGAGAGTTCTTCTGACCCTCTACAGTCAAGGGCAGGGGTGGAGGTGGGCTGCCTCTCACACAGGCAGAAAGACAGTTGCCTGAGGCAGCAAAATTCTTCCACGACTGGGCTGCACAAGTGGCTACAGCCTGAAGAAAGGGGCCAACCATTCTCAACAGATGCCCTCAAGCCGCATCGGAATGGGACTGTTTGTATAAAACCCTTCATGGCCAGTGATGAGAGGCTAAAGAAGGAGCAGAGTTCTCATTTTACCTTCCCATCCTGGCTGAGGCAGAGCTAAGGCAAGACTGCAGCAACATCCAACCTAGTCTGTCCCCAGATTTTCCATATATATGTGTTGCAGCTGGTATAAATTGCAGCAGACCTGTGTCAGGTTCCTTCTGCGAGCCTCGTGAAGTACTGCGTCTTGCAACTGAACTGTGTCATCAGCCAAAGACATCTTCCCTGCTAGTGGAGAGGGGGAGAGAGAGGAAAAAAGAAAAAAAGGGAAAGCTTCAGGTCAAACGATTGATTACAGTTTTGAATTACAGGGGGCTATTGATTTTTCATTAAACACCATGTACTGCTGTAAAGCGGAAAAAAAGTAATTCATTGATCAGAGCTGTGGGCCATGTTCACTTATTGGCTTCCTGCCACATCCCATTATTCCCAGTTCTAAATGTATATTGAAGTCAGTTCATTCTAATCATTGCCTCCTGTCACCAGAAATGTCTCTCAGTAACTATTAGTTTAATCACCCCTTTCTTACAATGGTAATGAGTGATAATATCCAGCATTATGGCAGATTCATGAATATTATTCATTGTATTACAGCATTGCATTTCACAATGCTCCAGTTAAGGGTCTGTCAGCACTTCCATTACAAAGCCCCCAGGCCTGGGACTTTATCAATCACTCCTAAAAATTTGCTGCTGGCAGAAATAAGGAGCTGAGGGTGTCTCATTTTTGGAGAGAATATTGTTGGAACTGCTCTCTACAAAATCTTTCTGGCCACAGTTTAGCTGCATTAAATGAGTGCTGGAAAGGGGAGAAAAAGGGGGGAGAAAAAAGAGGAACTTTGCCAGCTCAAGCTGCTTTTTCCAATTGATTAAAATGCCATCATTTCAAAAACAGGATGATCTTGCTGTTACATTGGACAGCGATTCAGGAGATAAGCTTTCGCTTCCTAGTGCTGACACTCGCAGACAGCACTACCATACTACCTTGCTGATAGTGACACTTCAAATGTCAGAACGTCTTCTTTGAAACCTTTTGACTTCTGCAGTATGTTTTTATGTATTCTGGCTGCCAGCTTCTGTGTTTGATATGTCACATTTCAAGAAAAGCACTTTCTGTATGCCCAAACTTTGAAAACCTCAGATTTTACGAAGTAACTGCTTAGGTAAAGCCTTGTCCCGGGAACCATGACAAGTAAAGCTTTAGTAAAATGTTTGTGTTTGAGTCCAGCCTGGAGGCTTAGAGGGAAAATGGTAAAAACTGGGGGGTTTACACCTATAACCATGGGGACACTTTTCCGTTTCCAGTGGCTATCCATAAAGATGTCACTGGAACTACATGCCCTAAAACTGAAAGCAGGTTACTATTAATTTCCAGACCCTGAGCTGAATAAGGTTTGCTGAGGTGACCAGTTGCTTCCACACTATTCTCAAGAAAGGAGAGGGAATGCAATAATGCAGGATTCAAAACCACAATATGATGATACGAGATAAACAAAGCAAAGAGAAATCAACTCCCATCTGCTTGCACCATCAGAGAGCCTGGTCTGAAATACGTAACAGTGACCACAAAGAATACTTTTATAAAAATCTCCAGGGGATAATCATTTTTAAATGCTATCTCCTATGCTTAAAAAAAAAAAAGTTGCAACTTCAAAGCCTCAAAGAAAAAAAGAAGCAACAGGAACTTCACCTGGCTGCAGTCTTAAGCTACTTGGGGACTTTGTACAGTTGCTGACTTTGTATTAGTTTTCCAAATGTCAGAGGTATCTCTGATACTCAAGAGCACGTAGTTTAACTTGGCATTGGCTATTTGAAACCACTCTCTGGAAAGCAAGTATGAGCTTAGCATATTCTGTAGGGGGTCCAAAATAGGTACAGAACAAATCACACAAACAAACACACATACACAGAGTAATAAACCTATGACTTTATAATATATTATAAATAATACTGTAAATTATTTATTTATAAATTTATTGTTACTTATTTATTATACTCCAGTATATGAAAGCATTCAGAAAAGAACAGCTCCATTATAGGAGAAAACATGGAAACAAAACAGATGAATGCCAAACTTAAACTTAGCCCTCGCACTAATTAGCCAGAATTAACATGAGATACACACTCGTCAGCACTCACAGACTGATGGTGGCATCACTAATGACTTTTGCCTGCCACTGTGAGGGTACACCCTAAGCCACTGAATCCAGTCTCAAACGCATAAAGTACTGGGAGTATTCACAGACAAATCCCTACACAAGAGCCTTCCATGACACACATGCAGGCCAAGTTTTGCCTTACTTGTTAAAGCTTTAGCCGCTTGCTTTCACCACTTAGTCCCACAGAGGTGCAAGTGCTACCCTTCCATCACCATTTCAGTGTGACTAAGGTCACACCAACTGGTATTCACTGTCACATCTACCACAGGTAAGGGGTGCTCAAGGACAAACGAACAGGGGCAGGCAGGGCAGAGCGAAAAGAACTGAAGAACACCATGTTGCCCACTCGAGGAAGAGGGACCACTCTCAGTGAAAACATTTATGTGAAACACCCAAGGGAGTCTCTTCAGCAGGGGTCCTTGGAAAATGAGTTCCAGCTACAGGCGGAAAAGCAGTATTTCATTTACTTACTCATGTTTTCTTGCAAGAAGTGTCTTCTGCAATGTGTTCCGATACATTGCCTCTCCCTGAAGCCAACCTCCTGCTGAAGCTCTTCACAGTTTGTTGCGAAGGAGAAGCTGAAGCCTGCTAATTCCTGCTTTTGAGTCCAGAGCCTGTACTTGAGAGGTCAAATGGGGCTGAGAGTGACCATCTGGACAGGAAAGAAACAGCAAATTCCAGCCACAAACTTGCTTTTGTACACTGGTGCTCTGTGGCTGCAGAGCCAGAAAGACAGTTCCTACAAACAATGCAGTAAAGGCAGTGGCAGGCCTCTGTAAATAAGTTCTTTTGAGGAAAAAGGCTAATGGGTGGTTTATAGTATGTGGGAATAAGTTAACGGAAGGCTGCAGGGCTGGCAGTAATCAGGTTAAAGGCATCAGGCGAAGCCCAGAGGGAGCTCTCAGTGCTTAGAGGATGCTGTCAGAATAAATAACACTTTTCCTTACTGGACACAGGCACAAAAGAGCAGCTTATCCATGCCAGGTGTTTATATGGCTCCCATTATCAAGTAAGCACTTCGCAATCTTCACTGTGTTTACCTTTCCCTAAACTCAAAACTGTAACAGCAAAGTCTCTGGAGAACAGGGAGTGATATTGCCTGGGTGCATTTTGAATATGGCGGTGAAAATCGCACTGGTGAAGCCAAAGAAAGTAAGACCTAGATTGTCAAAGGCAGTTTGGCCTTTACATCCCCCAGAAAATCATGTGAAAGTCAAAGTGAAAAGATCTCTGAGGATTTTTACCTAAGTGACCAATCCAAGTTCACACAAGGATTCTGCAGCAGAGCAGGATACTTGCCTGCCCTGTCTTCAAAGAAATATTCCTATCATTTCTGCTAGCAGAAGTACAACCCCTGTAGATGGGAACACTTGTTTGGATGCAATTTTCTTCTTTAGCCTTCAGAAGCAGAGATGTTCTCCTGGCATCCTGCATTTGCATGGCATTCACTTAACCTTACAAAAAGTTAGAGAGAGATCAAAGCTGTTAGTTTGGCTGCCTGTACATTCCTTGTCTCCCAAAAACCGCCGTGCCTGCAACAGCCAGGTCATTTAAAATGAATTGGTTGATGCTATTAAATCTACACCCTAGGAACGAAGCCCTTACTGGCAAGTCCTGTTTTTTCCTCTAATGCCCATACCTTGTGCCAAATAAACAGCGTTCATTTCACATCATTTGCAAAGGACAGAAATCCTCTGTAGAGCTGCAACAAACAACCTGCCTCCCATGCCAGTATGTAGTACACATATCTCGGGGTAATAAAGCCTTCATTTCATGCTTCAGCACACCTGATCTAAGGCTTGGATTCAGGAGCATATTCAACAAGAGTTCAGACTCCACAACAGCTCCCACCTAACTTCAGTGTGAACGCCTCCACATTTATTCAAATTTTTAACATTCAGACAGGTTTCCCAAGGGAAAAAGAAAATAAGAATCATTCGGACTTTGTACCTTCCACTTCTCAAGTAACTTTTGCACATATTTTTTGCACTGTACCCAAAGCTAAAAGAGCACTAATACTCAAGACAACTAAGCTCCAGCAAACAGTATGGGAACAGGTGACTGGTTGCAGAAAAGGAACCTGTACCTTCTTCAAGAGCAATTTATACCAGATCTTCAGAGCTGACCTCTTCTCTCTCATGCTAGCTGTTTCTTACAGTGTCTCATCATCAGTCCATGCAACTGGGCTTTCAGAGTCCAAGAGGATGCAGAACACCATGAAATATGTGAGTGCTTGTCAAAAGCACAGCCTAAATAGTTACAGTGACATAAATACAACATCAACAGCTGCTGTACCTTTCAGTTCAAGGTACGAAAGAACAGCTGATGTAAATTGTACCAGTGTGCTATCAACATAAAACAACAGGGCTCGATATACTGCTGCAGGCCCCAAGCACTCCACATCTGTCTTTACACCAGTGTGAGTTTGACACCCATAAGTTCCAAAAATAAAATACTGTTTGCAAAGGGAATTGTTTTTGCCCTGCATCAGAGAGCTCATACCTACAACAGGGCAGAGAGACAGTACTCTCTTTGCAGGCAGCCATTAAGGAATTAACGTAAGGAAGCAAGAAGCAAATATGATGATAATCTGTACAGGAAAGTGCTTGTCAGAACAAGCCTCAGTCCAGCTGGGTGTTTATGCTGGCATATAACCTCAAGCACCAATTTGAAGAGAGCTGCTTGCAATCTTCAAGTTATGCACATACTTAAGCTGTACCATATACTAGGGCATGCTAAAACTGATTTACTGGATGCTGCCTCACCACACCATTTCAACTAGACTAAATGATGTTGCTGGCCAGAGCCAGCTTGGGGCTCAGCCTTCACTCCACCACAGATTTCACCATACCTATTACCACCTTGATACAAACACAGACATTACCTCCCCACTCCCACCCTCTTCAGGTCAATGCTTCAGGGCTTTGCATGACGTGGATCTGAACAAGTACAAAGAATTCAGGGTACATGTTGGCAGAGCGCAGCACTCCAGGCCAAGCCTGAAGCATGCAAACCACCACATTGAAGTCTATCCCATACCTAAGCAGCCAGCTGAACTGAGCCCTGAAGTCACACAAGCTGGAAAACAAGATGGGACTATGGTCTACTCCATGTTCATTCTGCAATGGCACCACCTATTCCGGACACCACTGGCAGGGTCATCAATATCCAAGGACAGCCCCAGTTGCCTTATTCAGTCTCGAACCTTCAGGTGCAAACTTGGCCCTAGGGAATGACTGGAGCAGAAGCAGAGCAGGGCCAGGCACAACAAGCATTTGTGGCTATTAGTGAGCACTGCATATTGCCAACCATTATGAAATACAAGCAAATACCAAGTGAGGCTTTAGCCAGTTTAGATAATCCTGCAGGGAATACTCCCAACAGAAACTAATACATATGCAAGCAATAGCAAGCTGCCTGGAAAACCGAGCATTTTGCCTTCAGTGTCAGATAAAATGCAACACTTAAATTGCCTTTGGCCTAGCATAAGTGTATTATTTAACATACATATACCCTCAAAAGTCTGTTCCTGAATATCTACACAGGTTTTATCCTCTCTTCAAAGTTTCAGCACAGGAGGTCAATATCGTGCTCGGGGTCTGAATTTAGAGCAACTCCTGCTGCCTATCTGGAAAAAGTCCAGATTTTTCCCTAAGTAACTGGGAGCACAGCTTGCCCACGCAGAGACATCTCTCAGCCCCAAGGTTGTCAGCAGTCACTTGGGATTTCTTTGCAATATGCAGAATTTCTGTGTTTAACCATCCTGCATTGTACCGCTGGACTTGCATTGTACTCGATCTGCTCGCTCACCCACTCCTGCTGTTGGTGTCAACTCGATTTGTCTCTCCCGCCACAACCCTCTTCTCCTCTTGCAGGGGGGCGGGCTCGCTCTCCATTGTGTGATCATGCTGCATATGTTTGTAAAACACTAATGTCCCAGAGAAAGGGAGCGGGTGAAGGCCCACATGCGACATAATAGCATTGCTATGCCAGGAACAAAACATCCCCAAATGAGGGTGGTCGGCAGTACAAGTGGCTATCAGAAAGTCAGTGCAAAATTCAAGAGGCTGAGCACTTTCAATTACGATTCAAATCTGCCATTTAGTTCATCTTGTTTATTTAGGCATTAAAAGCAATTTTCCAAGCACATGTCTGTCACATTTAGACACAATGGACTAGCCTGTAATTAGGAAGTATATGACCTCACTGGCTTTAATTGGGAGAAGCCTGCATCCAATCCGTGTACCAGATGATAGAAGGCAACTGGCATTAGAAGGGAAGTTGAGCGTCAGCTGGTAGAATGCACACAATACCTGCTGTAATGGCTCCCAATTCATCATCACCCCCTCTACCATCAGGACTTTGTCAATGGTTTCTTCATCAATTTGCTCGTGTACCACCTCAAGAGAGCAGGAGACAGATACTGCATGGTGAAGAATGACATTTATCAGGGGCCGTGAGAGGAAAAATAAATAAATACATAAATAGCAGAAACGGCAAATTCTGCTTTGGCGAGGGAGCCGCACAGGCATGGGGCCAAAAGCCAGGTCTAGTTGTGGAGGCTATAACTCTGCTAACTTTATACCTGCTTACCCAAGGCCAGAGTAGAGCCCATACTACTCACCAGGGCATGCTGTAGCTTAAGCATACAATAAAAAAAAAGAAAAAAAAAATAGGACTAAAGCATCCCCAGCAGAAAGCTCTTATAAGGAAAAGTCCATTTGTTGTAAGAAAATGCAATAACAACAACAAACAACAAAATCAGCCATATATACACCCAATTGCATAAGAAGTACAATTTTGGCCTGGTTAAGAGCTGACAGAACTCTCTCTCTACCTCTATTGTATTTCCAGTTATTTCCATAATGCTGCACAGATGCTCCTGATTACTGGACAGGCCACGTAACTATGCTCCCCACTCTCCCCCAGAGCTCTGAGATAAACAGCTATTGTCAGTTGCAAACCATCACCCTCCAAAGCGCCCTATGCTCAGACTCAAGGAGTCCTGACAACTGATTTTTTTTTTTTTTTCAAAATAGGAAGGACAGAGAGGAAAAGCTATTGTGTGTAAAAACCCTTGTACCACTTGGAGAAGTTCATCAATGAAAAGCCACTGCAAAAGGGTCTGGGTCTCCAGCATGAGCACATCCTAAATGAGGCATGCAGACAGTGCTGCACAAACAAGCATCCTTATAGCCAAATCTCTTTCTCCTATTGAGGAGAGCTGACTACTTAAAAGATCAAAGAAAAACGTATTCTAGAAGGAAACCCACCTCCTGAAAGCAATCCTCTCCTATCCTCTCTTGGGAGGTTGGTTTCTTTGCCTTTTTTTTTTTTTTTTTTTTAATTATCACTGTGGGTTTTTTTTGTTTGTTTATTGTGACAGCAATAGGACCTGCAGCTCTGCTACATTAAGATGTGGACAAGTCCAAGAGACAGAAGCAAAGAACGTACAGAAGAAGCATTACAGAGAAGAGAGACTCACACACACTTAACCAGGAAGAATCTCCATTCACTAAAATCACATCCTCTGAGAAATGTTCTGGAGTTGACTTGTCACCTCCATTTGCTTATACACCCCTAAGAGCAGGTACTAGGTCAGCCAATGCATTTATTTCTCTTGTCTACATTGCTTCATCTCAAAGAAAAAAATCACAGATCTACTCGCTGCTCTACAAGCAGCCCTCCTTTTCAGCTAACAGCATCATATCATCAGGAAAGAAACAGGGAAGCTGAAAATTCAGAATTTCTGTACCTCAGCATTATCCAATATGAAAAACAAATAAATAAATAAAATAAAAATAGATAAACAGATAATCAGAGAGACAGATAGATTTTACCTCGATACACAAGAAAGGAGGGGGAAAAAAAGCTGAAAACTCAGAACCTTTTGCAGAATGAAATTCTCCTTTGATTCCTTTTTTTTTTTTTTTTTTTTTTTAATTTTACCAAATTGGGCAGAGTTACCACCTCACGGTCACCCTGGAGGAGGGGAACCAACATCCCATCCTTTTGCAAAGCATAAGAAAATCATAAACCTGCAACTCCAGTAGCTGAGGGAAAAGGAAAGCTCAGGGAGAGGAACATTCTCCAAAAGAATGCATCTCCGAAGCTGGAGATGGTGTCAGCTTCTTCCCAACACCGCTGCATTGAGGGAAAGCCAAACATGCAGCTGGTTCTGGGGGACTTGGCAGCCCCACACATGGGCCATCCTGGCTGCAGATCCTGCATTTTGAGGGTGTAATCCAAAGGATATTCAAAACCAGGGTGGCTGGAAACAAGGTACCTCTGTGTCCAAGCTTTTTCCTTCTCTGCTTCCTTTAATCTCTAATTCTCTATCCTACTCAGACTTTCTTTTTGCATAAATTGTCATTGTTCCTCTGACCATACTTGCACAGGATTTACTTCAGAGAAGAAATACTTCTTCAATTGCAGCCAGATGTTTTTAGGCCAGGTGAAATGCTACGTGCCTAACATACTTATCCTGGCACTTCAGCCTGTTGCTTTGCACACTGGCTAACCTTTCAGCACAACAGCAAGGCCCAGCATTTAACAGAGGTTTTACGAGGTACAGCAGAATATTTACAAAGATACTTTTGCTTCTGCTCAGGTGGGCATAAAAGGAGCTGACACACATGAACAACTAGCACCTCTTCTTTAAAAAAGTGAATGATTTAAGTGCTACCTACCTGCCACTGCACTGGAAGCTGCTTGTGGTCAACTACAGCACAATGACAGAAGAGGTTCCAGGAATATGGGATAAACACATTTTGTCATTACTTGGAATACAGTGTGGAAATGTGTAAGCTGATAGATGAAAATCTCTAGTTTCTACTGGAAACATTCTGTACAGGAAACAAGGGCATTCCCAGCAGCCTTCCACCTGCTTGCTCGCTGTCAGACCTTCCAACTGCTTGGTCTTTTGAGGCTGACAGTTTTTAATGGGGCAAGAGAGAGAATTTAAGCAAATTAAGACAAATATTCAGGCACAAGGAAATGCACCAGGTAGGAAGAAATACAGAATGAAGCCACCTGGCTATGCCACATAACAGTCTGATAGTAATTCTTAGCACTATTAATTGGTTCTCATGCTGAAAAACTGGCCTCCGAACAGGCACCCCAGGCCTGCACTGGCTGCAGCAAGGCCTCTTACTTCCATTTGCAGCTCCCTCCTTCATGCCTAAATTGAAATAATGCACTTTCCACATGCTTTCTGTTTCATTTCTGTCTGCTCTTGGCCTGCTTCAGTTTTCCTCTGGCAACCCAGCTCACTATGTTCATCCCGTGCTCCTGTCCCAGTTAGCCAGGGGTCGCTCTGAAAGACCAAATGATGAGGGAGAGCCAAGCTGGTTGCTGCAGTGTGCCCGATATGTACTCGGGGCACAGCCAGGGGACAGGCCCCAGCCTAAAACCACAGCTTTAGGGATGCAGAGTTGGGCCAGTGAGGGAGAGCGAAGCTGCCTCCTCGCCGTTTCCAACAGACATAAAACACAATTCCCAAAGTGTGCTCCTGATAAAGAGGGGCTAGGGAGTGGAATTAACAGCCATCTAGCGTATCGTGTACTAGATAGATGGGTTCAAGAAGTAGCTAGAAAAAAATAATACTGCATGCAAAGCAAAGGTGCAGGAAGAGGCTTATTATGTTATTTGTGTAAGAGGAAGGGAGCAGGCGATGGGCCTCGAGGGCCTGCAGAGCAATTAAGCTCCCGTGCTGTTTTTGGATAGGCAGGGCTGGCCGCGGCTGCGACTTGTGTGCAAGCCCGCAGCCATGGCAAGCTCCTCTCCGGAAGCCGCCGCTGCTGCTGTGACTCGGAGGCATCGCCTGCGAAAGCTGTCAGCACCACAGCCAGTTATTCCACAGCGGAGATGGTGGCGGAGGGGGTGGGGATGGCAGCGGGTGGGCCGTGCCGTGCACGGACGTGTGCCCAGGAGCTGGGGGGGCCCAGCAGCATCAGGAGGGGGTGCCGGTTGCAGGAGACACAGTGCCCGGCATTGCACATGGCTAAAGAGTGGAAGAGTACATCATTTCTTTCAACTCATCTTGCATTCAGCCAGCTGCATATAAATTTCCCTCTATCTCATCAAGCTCTCACTGTTTGGCCTCCTCTGACTGATATTGGCTCATCATACTTAATCTAGGGTGAAATTTCCTCGTCTGAGCTAAATTACTCGCAGCCATCAAGGGAAACGATATTTATTTTTCGTGGGGCTAATGACCTGTCCCCCGGACCCACCCACTGATGGTTATTTACTAGGGCCCAGATGCTTGGGCTCAAAATGAGTGCTAATGTCAGCGGGGGCCATTTCTCATTCAGGTCTCTGATTGAATTGGAGCGATCCCATTGACATTGACTCTGTGACTTTTAAGGCCATTACCCTCAGCAAGAGATGAACCTCTCATCATTGCTCCAACACTGACAGCTGATTAGCGACAAATTACAAGCGGGAAGAACCGAAGACTTCGTTGGGTGAGGGTGGGAAGTGGGGGGAGAAGAGGAGGAGGGATTCGGAGGAGGCAGGGGAAAGCGCACGGTCGGGGAAGGTAGAATAAGTAGCAAAGGAGTAGGAAGGAGTGGGAGGAGAGAGCGGGGCTGAGACGCCGATGCAGCCTGTTGGCACCGGTACTGCTCCGCAGGCTTTCGCTGAATGCAGAACAGGGCTTAGAGCCAAAACTTGGAGCAAGCCAGTGAAGACGCACACCGATCGCAGGGGCTTTGAATGGAAGGGCTGGGAGGAGGAAACTCCGCTTGGGGGTAGTGAGTGAGGAACAGACAACAGGGCCAAGCCACAGCTGGGTGCCCCGAGTGCCACCCGAGGGGACAGGCAGAGAGCTCAGGGGCTGTGCTCAGACTCTCGCAGGAACTGCGGGTCCCATGAAGACAGAAAAGTCTCCAGGAAGGCAAAAAGCAGTTTCTATGGACTGAGAGCTCTAGGACCAGGTAGGGCTCTGCCACCAGCTCTCACTGCACTCCCTCTGCCCGTCCCCTCACCTTGCTGCCTCAGTTTCCCCACTAGAGAGCTGGGTGACACCGACCCAGGCAACATCTGCCTACAGCTATCAGCCACCAATGCTGACACACAAAACACTTGCCAAGCTGACGGAAAAGCTGCCTGACAGCCCCGCTACATGTTTCAGTCACGACCCTTGCATTTTCAGTGTTCCTAGTTAGAGGGCAATAAATAGCACAAACACAGCCATAAACAATCATAGCACACCGCCATCGTGACATATTTTGCCAAGCACAGCAAGACCCGGGTTTCTTCTTTTACTGTTATTACAGAACCTAAGGATAAAGTTTTGAATAATTCTGGGCTGCACTCACAGTTTTGTTTCTAACCCCAGAAATGGATCCGCTCCTGATGTGAACCACAGCTGCCGGCCAGTAACACGCACCAGCTTTCTGTATCAGCTCCTGCAAGAGAAAGGAGTGGATGTTACGATCAAGCTACCAGAGAAAAATTCTATCCCTTAAAAATGCTACCCACTGTGGATATGGTTCTTCTTGTCTGGCTGATTTGTGATGCAGACTTGGCTCCCCCAGGTAAAAGGGAATATTTTTAGTGACACAATTAATATAAATGGAGCCATCCTGAAAGGCATTACAAGGAGGCTTGTTGCTCTGCAGTCCTGCATAAGCAGGCTCGGAGATGCTTTACAGCTCACAAAACACCAGGCCCATTTAAAAGAACAAGCAGCATGAAATACAAACAGAGAAAATGCTTGCAAGGCTGAACTGCTACGGTCACAAGAGCCCTCCCTGAATTAAAAACTGGCTTTGGACACTTGGGCAAACAAATGCAGTATGCCTAAGTACAGCCACGGCATGCCGTGTGAGCAGCTGAGCTGTGATTTCTTCTAGTCAAGATCTGAAAATCCCAATGGAGTTTCAACAGCAGCCACGTATGTCTGAATCTCACCCCTCATCCAAAGACAAGTTGCTATGAAGGAACCTGAGCTTGTGGCCAAACCTCACCTTGCTGCTCCTTGACGGCTGCATCTGGCAAGTCTCCATCAGCATTTCTGAGCAAAAACACCAAAAGCAGTTCCATTCCTCTCCCTTCTCCTATCCTTTCACCCTGCTCTCCACACCATTTCTTTTACTGAGCTCAGGAAAGATACTGCGTACCCAGACACCCTAAAAACCTCCTGGGGACTTGGCAATGCACAAAGTATTGGACTAGTGTACAACTCACTGTTTTATGGTGTGCTTAGAACAACTGTGATCTCCGTTATGCTGATGCAAGTCTAGAGCTAATCCATTCACATAGATTGAGCCAACCTGCAGCAGAGCTGCAGGCTCTGCAATCAGATTTGGCTCCTGTTGACAAATGGATGCATGGTTTGTTACAGTGACTGGCTAGCAACCCCAGACAGCGCCCTTCACATGTTACAAGCCCTCTGCCACATCTTGTCATGTGCGTTGAACACTTGGTGGCTTCCACAGAGTATCCTACAAGAGAACACTGGTTGCCATTTTTACATGAACATCAGCCATCGCAAACACACCAGTGTGAAAGATGTACTAAGGTCTGAGCGTGCATCCTCTTTTCAGCCCAGGTCTGATCCTAATGGAAAGTTTCCTGGAGTACAGCCTGTGTTTTAAGACATCTAGGTAGCAAAATTTCCTAAGGCTGCACCTCCAAGACCTCAGTCCTCACTGAGATTCTCCTCATATTGGGAACCCAAAAATCTAGGATTGTCCCTTCCTCTTACCTAATTTTAATCTATGCACAGCGGCCCATCAGTATGCAAGGAACTCACGTGCCCCTTTAGCACCTGTCAAACTTGTGTTGAGAGAAAGCATTGCAACCCTTTTCCCAGCATTGCACACTTCCCCTCTCCTGAGGCAGGATGATGTGTGCCTGGAGCAATCTCCGCAGAAATCAAAAAATCAAAACTTTCTCTGAAAAACAGACTGGGTTTTATGAGGTTTTTGTTTGCTCCTCATTGGCTTTCCGTTTTTTTTTTTTTGTTTGTTTGTTTGTTTTGTTTTTTTTGTTTTCTTCTTTAATGTGAGGACAAAACAGATTGACTAACATTCAGTAAGGTCAGAATATTCAGCTGTTCTGGTGTAGAGGAATGCTTACACCTTCCTATTTAAATCAATCTTTTCTCAAGAATAGGACAGAAGCGGAGTATCATTTCCCCTGGGAATTCAATTCTTCAACACATGCAGTCCTGTGGAGCTTTTGTCCTCTTTTAGAACTGAAAAGATACCTAAGTAACTGAAACAGACCTAGTTGCCACTTGACCAACAAAACGCTATCCATTCACTAACTGAAGCATCACATCACTTTGTAGTCAAACTCCACCTCAGAGCATACAAATACTGCAAAAGATCTTGCATCGTACCTTAAAAGAAAAATAAATGAATAAAAAGGAAAAGAAGAGCTTTATTGTAACACAGTCTGCAATACCAAAATGAAGCTTGCTAAGTTTTTGGTCTTTTGAGCTAAGCTGACAGGTAAAAGCGGCTCTGATTTCCGGCTCCTGAGCAGCAGCAGGAAAGAAAAGCTGATGGAGTGCCTGACTGCCTGCGTGAGCTGCACAGTTGCTGGGGTGGGCCTGTACGACCACGCATCCAAACAGGCTAATGTTCCCCTTACCAGCCTGATTGGTCAATTTGGATGACATATTTTGGGCATCTCTGCTTACTCAGTGACTGCAACTTGTACACCGTCCACAAATCCCCATCTGCATCTACAGATGGTCCACTTTTTTTTTTTTCCTCTTCCTTTCTTCATTGTGTCTAACAGCTCTTCGGGGTTGCAGAAAAGAGAGACAGAGATGTGGTTTTACTGTACCCCGCTTCAGAAGCCAGGTAGACATTAAATTCAAATGACGTAAAGAAAACCGAAATTCTCAATCTGCAATACTGTTTATACTGCACTGAAAAAACTATTTCTCCTGTTCCAGCTCCCACACAAAGCAGAACATAGCAGCAGCATCTAAACACTAACAAACATTTGCTGTGGGACAAAACAACCAAAAAAACCTTTCTGAGTTTTTAAGTATGTGACATTCATTTTTACTTTAATATTGCATGTACTTTATTCCACACTTTGTAAAATGTTCTCTTTTTCTGTGCCTTATGAGGCATGACGAGATCTACTCAAATCTGGGGATACTTGACAAATGCTGAATCATCTGGTGAAGTGCTACAGGGAAACTAGGCTCCAGTTTTATCCGTGCTGCAAAATATCTACCTGTCTTCACATTTCCCCATTCATCTCTTTATTTTCTTCTTCACTGAGAAGAAAATACTGATACACCAAAGATTTAAAAAAATAAGATTCATCATTCATTCTGTTTTGTTTTGCTTAAGCTGTAGTGAAATTGTATCAAAAACACAGGAAACAAATCAAATTGGGAAGACTAAAGGAATTTGTTCTCCATGGGCATACACTCACACATACACTGCTTATTCTGAAGTCAGGAGTTAATTTACGTGTATGACAGTACCTAATGCTGTGCAGTTAGTGCTGTCAAGCAAGTTATTTTCAGGACTTGGGGCTTTTCGCCTATGAATTTAGAAAACGCATTTACCAGGACCGACCCGTCCTGCCTTGCTACATCCTCACTCCTCTTTCACTCTGGAGGAGGCTGAATTTGCAACGATCTTTGCGCCTACATCCTCCTACAGGATGCCACTGTCACTGCTGAGCTACGTTTTTCAACTATCATACATTACATTCCTTTACACCACAAACATCTTTTCCTTCATCATTTTTCAGTATACACCCTTGGAAGAACTCTGCATTTGTAGGGGACCACCTTGAGCAGCCTCAGTGAAATTTAATTTACACTGATTCAACCCTGGAAACACACCTCGTGATATTTTGCCAGCTGGGCCCCAAACTATTATTCCATTTTTAAAATGCAGACCATTTTGCTTTTAATCACACACTTCTATTTTGAGTTGGGTGCACTGTAATCCATGGAGTTCTGTAATTTTCCACTTCATTTATTTTGGATTTAATGAGCTGGTAATAATGTATATTTCCAGCAGACTGCCTGAAATGTGGAGCAGAAAGTCACAAAAGTAAAGAACTTAGGGAGGGAAAATTCCTGCCTGAACTTCTGTGGAAATAAAATAAACGAACACTAAGACATGAAATATTGAAGAGAAACGCACCAGGTACCACTGTGTGAAAGCTGCGGATAAATGATGATTTGATTTCTTTTAAGTACTAATTAATATTAAAGAAGTCAGACTGAACCTCAGTGCAGCACCAATTGCAACCACAACGTTTAACAGCACAGGAGAAATGCTCTCTTCAGCAAAGCCTTTGGCCCAGCTCTCCTTGCAATTGACCTGGAAGGGCTCAGAGGAGTGTCCAAAGTCAGGCTCCTATCCTCTACCTGGGCAGCTAGGCAAAGGGTTTGATTGTCAAGGGCTGAGCAAGCAGCAGCTCTCAGTGGGATCTGAAAATTAGGCCATTTAATTAGATTCTAAAATACGTGGCACTACCGCTCATCTTGAAGCATACCGTGAAGTACACACCTATCATTTCTTTCAGGGATCAAAGATACCAACAGCTTTTCCTCTACTCTAGGAAGGTAACAAAGTTTGATCACAAGTACTAGAAAGAGTTTCCTGTGTTAAATGCTTGTTTCTGTCACGTTTGTGCTCTTCTGCTCCCTCTGGCCATGCACAATTGATGCTATCATGTCATTAAGCCACTGAAATCTTTTGTTTGCTTGTTTGCCAAAGATGGCAAGGATTAAATATCTACGAAGTGGTTGTGCCTTATGTGAAAATACATGGTGTACACCCTTGTTTAACTTTAGAATTCAATACGAAAATCTGCATCTTCTGGTATAGCTTTAAGTTCAATAACAGGTTAAAAATCAGCTCTGCTCTCTATTCTTTGTCAGTCCCACCAAGAAAAGCAAAAGTATTTACAGCAGCTATGCTAGACAACCATGTTCCCTGCAAGCACGTACAAACTAAATTGTGTGTTTCGGCACGGCTACTCCAGTGAGGATCTGGCCTGTTCAGCTCTGTGTCATCTAGGTTTCAAGAGAAAACTTGGCAAGGAACCTTGCCTGTGTCTTTAACAGCGAAACTGTTTTTAAGGACGATGTGTAAAATACTAGTTTAAATGCTACATTCACAGTCCTGCTCTGCAAACTGTAAACACAAGCTGATTAGCCCAAGACATTTTCCCCAATAATTAGAGTCACTCCTTTGTGGTTAAAAAAAAAAAAAAAAAAAGAAAAGAAAAACCCACCACCCAACACACACCACACACACTTAAGGAAAAAAAAGTCAGGTGGTATATTTTCAATGCTCTACATAGAGCTCTATGAATAATGTGGCTGTGCTAATTGGTACCCATTAGGACACGGAATCAGAATCCCACTGCCCCAAACAGACTGCCTTTTCCTGATAATTATAATGCTAGGAAGCAACCCCCCAACAATTTCAGGACTAATCACAGAGAATATTGTATATAGTGTAACGTTGTATTATTCCAAAAGGTAATGAAATTCCAGGAAACATCAGATGCAGCAGGTACATGAAGATAATTTTGTTTTTATAACCAATTTCAGGCAGATAAATACTAGAATCCTTTCCAATTTTCCCCCCATGAAACTAAAGTGTCACTGAGATTTACAGCCCCCTCAAGTTCTCTTTTCAGAGGAACATTCATTTACATAAACAGATAATCCCAGATAAAAATTTCCATTAGACAAAGGTGAAATGGATCAATTTTCTCTGCCAAGACAAATCTTAAATCTTGAACAGATAGGGTCATTATTACACCAGGCCCATTTCAGAAATAATGTATTAAAAAAAAAATCATCCGATAGCAGCCATTTCCAGCTTTCCAATTATCTTTAAGAAAAGCTTATTCTGTGGACAATAAAGCACATTACTGCACAATATGATACAGTCCATAAAGATCACAATGTTTTATGAAAGGTTAAAGAAAGCTCAGCACATTTAGGGGAATGTCATAACCCACAAAGTCTTTCAAGACTTAACTGAACCCACGCGCAGGCTGTGCAAATATTGTGCTACGGTTTGCAGTGCTCCTCTCCAGGTATCAAAACAGTGCTCTAGGAAGCATATGCCACCCAGGTTCCTTCCTGGAAATCAGGTATCCGCATGCCATAAAACTAGGAGGTGCTTGCGCAGCTCTTCTTCCTCTGGGCAAGAAGTTAATTCATCCGTCCCCTTTTTACGTGCTGGGGAGGAAAGCACAGTCGCTTAGGAGCACTTACCAAAACATGGGGTCCCTCTGCGCTTGTCTTCAAGACCACGTGGTTCTCCTCAAACCATTGGGATGTTTGGCCGCACAAAAGCCACCGTCCGTCTCACCCTGCACATTGTCCTTCCATCTCCACCTCTACCCTCAAGCCAGTTTCGGCGTTAACAAGGCAGAAGCAAAAGCACAGCCTCTCCCTGGCCTCTGCCCACCCGTTGGACCCCTTGCTCCCACGCAGCTGCAGCCCTCGGTGCAAAGGCAGAGCAGAGTGACCAGCGCCCCTTGCCCCGCACTGTGGGGACAGAGAGAGGCAAGGCAGCGGGGCAGGAACACCCTCCTGCTGCCGAGACACTGCACTGCTCTCAAGTGCCACACAAGTTTGTCAGGCCCCCGGGAATGGGGTTTATGAGGGGTGACAGCAGCGAAGAGGAAGTGCCAGAAATCACTGCCTAATAGACACGGCCATCAAAGCAAAAACAAGCAGCAACATAGCCGGCTCCTGTTTTCATCTAAGAGAAATCAGATTTATTTGCCATTTAACTATCTGCTCCTTCCAAACATCACGTGCACAACGGGGAGAGCAGTTACAGGGGACTGAATGAAAGCTGGCTAGTGGCAAGAAAAGAAATCCAGGAGAGAACCTGCAGAAGGCTTTGTACCAGCCAGCACCGAATCCAGCCCTACAAAGTGCCAAGTGTTCTCACAAATTAAAGTGATGATGCTGCACAAATCTCTCCAAGAGCTTTTGAGACCACCGCGCTTTAGGTCTGTGGATGTTCTGTCACTAACTGTGGAATACAAGAAATGAGAATTACCCAAAATGAAAAGCAAACCAACTTGCATACCTGGACATGCTTTTCCAAACAGTTTTCCACTGTTGCACAGTGCATGGCTGAGTTAATGTCATTTATTCATTAAGGGCAACTCAAGACCTTTGTGTGACCTGAACACTATATGGATATGGCTCTCTCCTGAGAGGGGTCCTCATTCAGTGACTTTGTCTCTCACGTCTTCCACCCTATCTTTCCTTTTCACGTTCTTCTTGGGGTTCTTCTTTTGAACTTGAAGCCCTGAAGAACAGTTTGCCTTTACAGCGGCTAGCATTCAGGGTGCCCAGTTTCCTGCCTGCTCATCACCACTTTAGAAAATACCACATTGGTGAAGTAACTGCAACCGTATTTGTCTCTGAAAGGGAGTCCACCATCTCTCTCTCTAAATTGCAAGAAAGAGGTGCATCTGCACAAGGAGTTTCCTAGGAGTTTCTGTACAAGGCTCCTCTGTTTTTGCTTCTTTTAGATATATTTTTTTTTAAAGACTTTGACCTAAAGGTCAGTTTCTTCACAGGTGCGATTGACTCAAGCAACTGCTATAATAAAGACTGGTCATGGTGCTCCCGCTGGGGCTCCATTTCCCAAAGCTGTTATACAGCAGTCGTATTTTTGAATCCCTCTGGGAGAAAGTTGCCCCATTTGCAAGAGAACAGCTGGAGCTGTAGGAGTATTCAAATGGCTAGCTTGTTGTTCTGTAAGACAACTAACATTCACAGAGGAAACATTTTTACTTGTGGCAATAACATCTCTCTATTCAGACTACAGGTAGCTACCAGAAAGAGACATAGCAAATTGGAAAGGAAAACCTACCTATCTGGAGTGCCTAAAAGCTGCTAAAACAAGTCAATGTATGACCAGTAGCCAAAAGTTTCTTTCTACACTGCCAGAAGTGCAAATACCTTTTACTGACACTGAAAGGAAAACCTGACATTATACAACCACGTAATTGTAGTGTTCAATATAGCTGTGTATCCACTGCATTAGCTAGTTGACAGCACTGATGCTGAATAAAACTATACATGCTGTAAAAAATTAATGCTACTCTGAAATTAAATCTAGTCAGATTATTCAAGCAAAGTTTGTGCTTCTCCTTCTGTCCTGTATAAACAGGATAGAAAAACTGTTGCTTTCTTTTAGAAGTAAAAAGAAATTGTGAACTATTAAAAGAATCACTTTATGCAAAATATCTGAATGAGTAAAGGGATGCCATCTGTTTTAAAAAAGGTGATGTTCTGTAAACTAAATAAATGCCCCAGTGGTGAATTTAAATAACTACTTTAAAATAACCACAGAAAAGATATCTGTTCTATCCCACTATAAACAGCAAAATGCTCAGAAACATCAAAGCTCCTTTTCAACTTTTTAACTCTCTTAGCCCATGTTGAAAGGATCATTACAGTTCAAAGAAGATGCAATAAAGTAAAAGATAAATCAGAACCTCACCTCTACCAACTCTCTTTCGGATATCAAGACTCTGTGGTTTGGGAACATGTAAGCCTTTACAAGAGGTATGCCCTTTTTGGGAAGGACGAAATTTTTACCTTGCTAGCAGGTTTGTACAGGGGAGAACAGATCTCAAGAAGGATGTGTGATTTACGGACCATCACACAGAAGTCACAGTAGAGGAAAGACTTGGGTTGCACAAATAGGGGTCACTGGATCATCTTTCACCTGTATATATGGTCCCAAATGCTTCTGAACAAAGTATATAATTGCTGTTACTGAGAAATGCAAACCAAACCAAATCACAGGCTTTTCCTGTGATCCAATGCAACTATGGAAGACCAGGTTGGGGTCTACTCTACTTCACAATGCACCGTTATCACCTGAATTCAGATTGGCTGAAGACGCAGGAATCACATGGAAAGAAAAATGATTTTCATTTTTGAAATTGTCAGGCTATGTGATTAAAGCCCTCCAGCACAAAAGTCAGCATGGGTTGAATAACCAGACACTTGTGGCTCTCTAGAATACCTGTCTTCATAATTTCACAAAGTTGATTCATTTATAAGGTGAGAAAATCTTCCAAGTAGAGCCATACTTTCTTTAACTGTTATTTGAAACTTTGTTGGTGTGCGGAAATAGTTACTATTGCAATCGCTGCAGTATCAGTCATAACATCTAATGATGTGGAGATTGTTGCCTTATAAAATTCACAGCTGGGTAGCTACATGGCTCAAGGCTAAAACCTATTTTAAAATCCAGTGTTTTAGGAGGGAGAGTGTTTATTAAAACATTTTGCCTATTAAAAATATATGACACATCATCGGTCATTCCATGTGATGCAGTGCCAGCCCTTTTTTAGGCAGTCCACTTGGGACAACTGCTGAAAACCTGACCAGTCTGTTTGAAAAGTCCACATCCTAATCATTTACTAGTTCATCAAAAAAACAAACACAAAAAAAGCATTCCAGCAGCCTGAAAGAAACTCACCAATGCCCCTCGCACAGCGTGCCCAGAAACTTGCACTCACATACAGCCACAGTGGGTCTCTTCCCACTGATTGACATTCAAAAAGGGAATAACACTTGATCTGCTCATGTCAGAAGTTACACTGAAATAATGAGGCTGCAACTCTTTCAGGGGTGGAGTAGTGAACATGATGGAGAGAGAAATACCAAAACACATTCTCTCAGTGATTCCATGATATCTGGCATCTGTTTCCACGAGTTGATGCATGTCTCAAAACTTGGAGAACACAAGGACAAAGACTATGAGGCTAAACAAAGATGAAGACTGCTGTCTCTTCTACCAGGCACCCCTCTGCATTGTGTAAGGACAGCCTTTAAAACTCCACAGTAAGGATCCCAGCTTTCACGGGTGAACACCAAACAAGCAGTCCCACACAGTGGTCAGTGGGACTACCAGAATGGTGGATTCTGTGACAGAGTCCATCACCCGGTCCCACACCAGAAACAGCTACCGTGTCTGCAACCATTTTTGGAGAGAACTATCCAACTAAGAGGACTCACTCCCTGAACTGCTGACTGGGCTTCTGGGAATGGAAGGGCAGCTGAGGAGTATGAGAGTGAATGCAGATTAGCCTGCGTGAATCCAAGGAGGGCGGCATCACCTCAGATCAGAGGAGGCAATGGTGGTCTGTTCCGTCCTTGCCATGTCACACTCAGCCACGTTTTTAACAGAGGTAGAGTTACCTGCTCTCCCTACCCAGTATGCAGAAGAGAGAGCCAAACCCAGGAAAAAAAATAAAAAAATAAAATAAAAAAAAAACAGACGGCTGTTAAAATGCTTGCCTGTAGCAGCAGGGGTTTCCTCAGGGAAGCTCAAGGGAGAGATGCACACAAATATATCCTAAGGACCCAACAAAACACAGCCCATCCAACAGGCCTTTGGTTTTAAAAGACAGAAGTTAAACCTATGCTTTGGACTAACTGTTCAGCATGAAGAACACAATGTACTATACTTTAAACAAAAATGTCACCACTGCCAATATCCAGGAAAATAACCCCAACCTCATTGCACATCCTCTTGTATGACAAAGCATGGATGCTGTTATTCATATACTGTACGAGTGTTCCCAAAATGTCAGCCTTTCCTAATGATACTAAAATGATTGGAAATTAAAGTGCAGTTCTGGGCAGGAAAGCGACTCCATTTAAAAAAGAGAGAGACAGAGAGAGACCGTGGCCATTGCCCATAGCTGTTCCTAACTGTCTTCCAAGTTCTATCTATTAACTAAGCTTATGTACAAAAGCCATTTTTTTAACTACTGTCAGTACTGCAGAGCCGATACAGCAGCAATAGAGCAAGCTGTTCTGCCTCATGCCTCATCAACATTTCTCACAGTCTGTATCAAAGCACGAACATTAGCAAATTCAGCTGCCCTTCAAACTTCCAGCACCAGTCAGGAGAAAGCATCTGTGGCTGTTCAACTCCTTGCAAGGCTGACAAGGGGGTTGAAAAAGATGCTAGCTTGCCAGAAATGCCCATAACATCCAAGCCCAGTTGTTCTCCATGACACATGGCTGTAGGACAAGCAAGAGAGCTGTTGAGCTCTGCTCGCTTTCTATCACTCCATAATATTCACGCTTCACTCCAATTACCAGTCAAAATCCCTCCCCAGCAGCACAGATCAGTGGGTTAGCTGTAAGCTTTCATAACTCACTCATATCATTCAGCATGTCTATGGGAATCAGAAGATGTTAGCGAAGTGGCACACTTGAAATGGTTGCAAGATCACTTCCTAGAGACACAGCAGAAGCTAACAAAATAGTGGCTTTAGTGATGTGTCTGTTACGGAGTAAAAAGCTTTCAATCTACCAGTCACTCAGAAAAAGGCAGGATATACCGTCAGAAGGCATCCATCAGTTTTGCAGACTGTAGGAAAACAAGAAACAGAATAAAGATGAGCTTTGGGTGAGAGAAGCAGAATTTAAAAGTCTTATGGCTTAACCGTGTACAGTATGAACAGGGAGTTACATCTCTGCCTCATTTTACCTACATACAGCTTGGGAAGAAGAGACTACTATCTTTAAGATAGAGAAAAAGGAGCAAGAATATAACAGAATTCTAAAGGTTGGTCAAATCAGAGCGCTCTGCAATCACTTTTGGGATATGCTTAATGATTCTTGTATGACAAGATACAGCATGAAACATGGTTTATGAAGCAAAGGAAGGATGATGCAACTGAAGAAGAACAGAAAAATTCAAACAAATTCTTACTAGACTGGAAAGATCTTGCATGGGCCTTGCTTACTGCCTGATAACTACAGGAAAAAAAAAATAGCAAGCTTAAATATGTAGAACTGATGAAATAAGCAAATTATTTCATGGGGAAAAAGAAAATAACTCACCTAACAAACAGACCAAAAATATATATATATTCAAAAATAAAACATGAATGACAATTTCAGTATTTTGCAACTTATACAGTACTTCATTCTTCACTGACTTCCCCGAGTTTCCTTAAAAAAATGTCTCCTCCATATATATTTGCACTTAAAAGTCTTGATGACATCAATAAGCGATACAGGCAATAAGCATGAGAGGGGGATAATTATCTGTGTATCTTCTGGAAGACACACTTTCATGGGATTCCAATTTTAGTAATCAAGCTGACCATGGAAAAACTAAAATCTCCTAAGACCAAGCAATGGGAAAAAGAGTCCTGGCAGATGGGCAATGATACACAAAACAGAGCCCGCAAAAGCAAGACAATTGTTTCCTCTCTGATTCCCAAATTATTCCACCCAACAGGTTTTTGGAGGCAGGGCAAACGTTTCTTTAACATCTCAAATTCTCAAACTATACCACTGCTACTTAGCAGTGATCTTGGCATTTAGCAACCGTCAGGAAAACATCATGATTTGCATACTCTCATCTTGGCAGATGAAGGAAAAACAAGACAGAAGTAATGTGCTAAATGATCAACCTAACTCTTATGGCTCTGAAGTGACACTTCTCTCTCTAGGCCTATCCTTCATTTGACCTTGAATTTCTGATCAAGTTGAAGCTCCACTACACTCAATGCTAGTTCATAGAACTGCTGTAAAATAAATCTCAAATTGCCACAAAAGGCCACAAATACCAATGTCTCATTGTTCACAGAGGTTCAAGAGCAAAACCTGCAACTGCATTTTCTTTGACTAATTACAGGAACTGTTTGAAGATGGCTTCCAGTCTATATGCCTAGGTAGACAGTTTGTTTCAGATTCAAAATTTCCTCCCAATCTGAGCTTGAGAAGCTGCATTTTGGAATTTAGGCCCAGGCTATTTTATGAGAACCAGACGTGAAGTATAAATCAGAGACATCAGTGCCAACTCAGTACTAAGTGCAAAGAACAGAATGAGTGCAAAGAACAGAGTGAGTGCAAAGAACTCTAGAATAGGAGGATAAAAAAACGACCAAACAAAACCTTGCGGTGCTTATCTTAATTACTGATTACTACCACCCGGCACCTGCGTACTCCTTGGATTCATGAATCATTAAAAAAAAAAACTTGAGTCATTACACAGATACAGGAGTCATGAAGAACAAAATGCGTGTGTGCACATGTTAATGCACTGACATGGTAAATCTAGCAAATAAAAAAAAAAAAAAAAACAAGAAAGAAAGAAAAACAATGGGAAAAAATATGTTATTGCTCTCTTTTTGGAGACTACTGCCAATTCTTCTAAAAGGGTCACATACCAGTATACTCCATACAACAGAAATGGAACAAATTAAGAAGCCCTTGAAGACACACTAAAACCATTTGCCTTCTAAGGTGGGAAGTCAATGTGCTGAGTCTAAAGGAAGTAGAGTAAGATGATCCCAAAGGCCAAGTACCCTGGCCTTGTTTGACATTAAAGTGGCACTATACAGATCAAACCAAGAGCACAGTAAAAGTTTGGAAGGTGTTTTCCTACAGCTCAAATAGCTATAGGCATGCAAATCCTCATCAGAACCAAATGAGAACATGCGTCTCCTGTCATATATACAGCAACATTCAAATACCTCCAGAAGTCTGCAAGCAACAGTGTGGATTTACAACAAAAGTGTTGGAACAAGCACCTAATCCCCACTGACACTAAGAGAGCATTCCGACAGCCTGCACAGCTCAAAACATGCTTAAACATCATTGGAAACTAAGCCTCTCTTTTTTCCCTCTGTAGAGAAGGCCACTGTAGAGAGAGCAATTGTATAAACCAGAGCTGCAGGACTACTGTACAAAAAGGCTATTTTGATGTGTCACAGGGTCTTAGAAACATGATTCCCCGCTACAGCGATTTATATCAAGGGTTTGATATAAATTCCATTGATAATAATATTTATATTGATAATATTTATATTTATAATATTTAATAATATTTATAATTTATATATATTTATATTGATAATATTTATATTGATATAAATAACAAATTCAATTGAGAATAATAATAATGATATAAATTCCTCCACCTCAGGGGAGACTAAGGTTTTCATGGGAATGGCCTGGCTCCTAGGAAAGTCAGAAACCTACCCTGTTGTCCAAGAGTGAAATGACTGCATCAACCAAAGTCCACTAGCCCACAAGTCCTGGAGTTTCACTGTAAATAAGTCACCTAAATCCATGACAACTAGAGAATCAAAACCTCTGTAGTCAAAATAGTTCATCCAGAAATGCCTTCTGTCACAGCATGAATTCCAGCTGTGATAAAATTTTATAGGCAAGCTGGAGTTAGTGAGACCTTTAAACCTGAAAAAACAACATGCACCTAAAATTCAGAACTCCACACAAAGTTGGTTTTCGCCACCAGTTTTACCAGGAGCAGGTCATTGCACTAGGAAACATCCATCTCACATTATTAAGCAGCTTTCCAAACAGTTTCTCCCTTTCCCTAAAAGTCCCCTCATTCCTCAAAATATATATAAAAAAATCCTTTGTTGTGCTCTCACCACTCTCACCTTCAGAACCTACACACAATTAATTCCAGTCCTTCAGGTTCAGGACTCTATTATGCTGCCCAATTGTTCATGTTTGTCTGCTTAACAGGGATGGAAAAGATGCTGCTAAACTGGAGAAAAAATAGCAAGCTGGGCAGAAGAGGTGCCTTCTTCCATTGTGTGCACAGTGCATTTTTGCTGACTGTAAGCTCTCACATGGCAGGAAAAAGCCCAAATGCCATTCTTGCTCTTGCTATTGGCAGCTGTTCTCTTATCACCAAAGAGAATTTATCGCACCACTGACAGATGCTGAGATTCAGAAGCTGGAACTGAAAGCCAAAGGGATTGAATCAGAAAACAGAAATGCCAAAAAAAAAAAAAAAAAAAGGAAGAGCCCTACCAAAACAAGTCACTTCACTGCACACATTGCACATGCATCTCTCCACGGGGAGAGGAAAAGAGAGCCCGAACCCCCCACGACAGATGTCAGGCGTTCTGTTTCAGGCACTTCTGGAAGCTGCTTAGGTTCTATGCTGAGGAGTGCGGTACAAGACACCACAGAGAACTTCACCACAAAAATCCTAGCAGATACAGCACACGGAAGATGCATCTCCAGGGAAGAAGGCCTTAAAACCAAGCTTTCTTAGTACGAAGGTCACTCTAATTACTATACACAAGGTACTCACATTCTTCATGCTCTCTTATCGAAGGGAGTGTGTGGATTAGGGGCAGTGCAGTATTTCTGTTTTTCCCCACTCTCGCTTTAAACGCCTCTCTGACTTCCACAAACCTATAAACCTTATTTTCTTATTTCCAACTTCCCCACATATCAACATCAAGTACTTAATTTCACAGATGCTCTGGCTACTTGCAAGAGAGGATACATCTGTTTTAGATAACAAGGGGCTTTAAATAACTTTATCTCCTGATGTAGCAGTCAGTAAACATATTCTATACAAGGCCATTTGCAAGTTTTCTTTGCACAGACATACAGAACAGAAAGTGCTTTATGCACATGAATAAATATATGGCCTTTATGGTCATAAACCAGTGCCTGTATTTTATTCACAGGCTCTGCATTGAAATACACTCCTGCACACAGTACTCTGAACTAGATCTACTTCCTTCCAGCCCCAGGGACAGAGGAATAAGAACGTGGCTACACACTGACACAGCAACGACAAGGTCTCTCTACTGGTAGCATTATGCAAAGGAAGACACGCCATACCTTCAGCCAGTATTCCCAAATGCATTCTCTCAGCTAAGGTCAGACTAATGACAGATTTCATTTCCAGGCACTGATCCGTCTTTTCTGGAGAACGCAGAGCAAGCTGCGCACTCTCACAGCAGCAGATTCCATCAGTGGGAAAACGAGTCCCAGAGCACCTCCTGTTTCCTTGTTCACAATGAAGTAACGAAGGGCCAGGTCCCCATGAACCATAAATCGGGAGGTGTCTTGTTTAGGAATGAGATCAAACGACAAGTCGCACCTTTTATTTTATTTTATTCCATTCTAGCACTGCTCTTACACTGATACAGGTCTACAGCAAACAGCGTGGCCAAGATGAGAACTCAAGTCACGGTACCAATTCTTTGTTAATTACGAAGTCAATGAAGAGGCACCTAATTGAGCTGGCGAGTATAACGAGCTCCTTCCCACCAGAACGGATGGAAGATACTCAGGCTGATAGCACAGTGCCAGAGCGACACCCTCAGGAAGAGCCAAGAATTAGCTCACTGAGAGGTTTCTAGCATGGGAGATGGGTGGCCCGGAGCGGTCTCAAGTCACCTGCACCATATAACTGTCTCAGATGCTTTTATCACTCACCTGCTTTTCTGAGCCTCCTATTTTGCAGCCGCCACAGTTTGGAAAACAGTCTTCTGAAATCTTGGTCCCAGGGATCTTCTTGCTAGAAACAAGCAATAATAAATAAATAAAAAATAAAGAAACCAATGCCTCAAAAACCAGCACCAAGAATATTTCAGTCTTCTTCATCCCTTCACATTCAAATTTGATTTTTTTAACGTTCCATTTTTGTCACAAGCACTTGAAAAGATCTTTTACCTACATACTTTTTCTAACTCATTTGTCCCGTTTTTGCCTCAAAAAAAAAAAAAAAAAAAAGTTCAAAATGGAGCAGGACATTAAAAAAATGCTGTCAGCATTATAGAGCTAATACTAGTTAATTAATTCATATAAACTTGCTGTTCTTTACCTATATTTTCCTTAAACTAGGGGCTGAAGACAGGTTAAAGGGTTATATTTCACAGGCACCTAAACACGACACTATCTGTTTATACTGACAAATACAGAAGAATCAAACTCAGCAGGGAGCTGTCTGGGTTAAGAAGAAACAGTTTAGGTCATTTGTCGCTTCCTCAGCTATCTCTTTAAAAGCCTTTTCTCTCTGCCTACATAGGTCATCTGGGTTTCAACAGAACATTATGGAACCTCTCCCACACATTTATTGTTACTCCCAATTAAGCTTATCTGCCAGTAAAATTAGGGATACAGTATAGGAATTAGGGCAAGCTAGGTAGTTACCGAAGAAGGTCAATTTAGGTCAAAGCTATCTTGCCCAGATGGCTAATTTCAATCACTTACGCATACAACACAATTGTTCAATAAGCTCAAAATAAATAGTGTAAGTAATTAATTTAAAGCTGCCCTAATTGTTTCTCAATTTTCCCTATTAACTTAACCTATAACACTTCTTCTATCAAAGCTTCAAAGCTTTAACTTAACAACCAATTAAAGCTACTTTAAAAAAAAAAAAAAAAAAAAAAAAAAAAAAAAAGTGCTGTCAGCTCTGATTCCTTCTGACTGAACTCTTTGAAGCGCTCGGGATTTAATTTAAATTGCACAGGGCTTAGAAACAAAGTCCTTTTTTTTTTTTTTTTTTTTTTTTTTTTTCCAGGTATAATGTTCTCAGTGAGCTAATGATTCAGTGGACAATTACAACTAATTACAGTTTTAACCTGGTAACAACTTTCTAAGCAACATTCGGCTTGACAAAAGAGTGTGTCCACTTGAGCAAACAATGAATCTCCCCGCTAATCAGCAGGAGCTGGGGAGGACACCGCTGCTTTCCCTGCTTGGTTTCACAGTGGCAATGAAAGACTTCCCGGGACGGTTGGGGTTCTCTCACCTGAAGTAATGTGGAAGCTCTGTTCTTATTCTTTTATGTGCATATGTGTGCACAAATACTTATTTCCCTCATTCTCCAGGCACTGCAAAGAGAAGAAGGAGGGTGATACTTGTTAGTAAAAAGATTACCACCACATAGAGATCATTCTCATTAGCAGGATTCCACTATTTTGGTTTAGAGATTTCAGCTTTCACGTGCAAAACATTGACCCAAACAGGATGCTTTCCTATTTTTAGTGCAGCTGATTGAGGTCAACTGGAAAGTGAACTGTTCTTCCATCTCAGAACAGAAACATCTAGCACTGTAGGAACTATTTCCCTTTCAAGCAAGCTGCAACATAACTCCTTCATAACTTCCTAAGACTTTGTTTCCTGGATACTCTGGCATTTGAATTCTCAGCCCTCCCATGAACCCATTACATGTGAGAGTCACCGAGTCATCTCCTGAGCATCAGCCAACTTAGCAATTCTCACTGCCAGGTGTTTTCTTACACTGGACTTCCCTGTGCACTTTTAGTATGACTCTGCCGTCTACAGAAGGGATATCCTGTGCCCCATCCTAAACATAGCCACGTGCGTTATCCCCATCACTCTCCTCCAGTCACAACTATGCCTAGGGATCTTTCCGAATGTGCTTTCTCTGTGCATTCTTAAATAATGTAATATTATTAGTTTAATATCCAGCTAGGGAAAAATGTGAAGGAGAGAAGCCATATGGAAAAAAAGAAGACAGAAACAAAGAGGAATGAGCTATTTAAAGGTGTGCTTCTGAGATGTCCCAGAAAGGTGAACATGAGAAAATTAAAGCTAAGTCTGCTGAGTTACTGATATGAACACGCTTCCTCTGGGTACCTCTGCGAAGTACATATGGGAGAAAAACGTACCCAGCATTCAGACCAGCTAAAGAGGAGGGAGAAGGCACAAGGAACTGTCAGCAGCTCTGCAGAGGTAGGAGGAACAGAATTTCAGAGCATTCATGTGCAGAAATCACAGTGAACAATTATTTGAAATATTCAAGAGCTGTTGGTGACCAGAATGAACTTAACCGGTACAACCAAGTGGTGTAACACGGAGGTTTCTGGGTGACGCAGCACAGCAAGTTACTGGGCTATTTCTGGGACCCAAACACCTGGTCCTTACGGTCATTCTCAGATATCAAATGCCCCTCATCCTTTGTCTTTTACTTCACCATACAAATCTGCCATGGGAAAATGCTTCGTTCTTGTCACAGCACCTCAGTGAAATATGTCCACGTTTGGTTTAAATGAGGGAAAAGACCTTTGAAAAATACAGGTTGGCGCAATACCAGAGGGGAGGAACAGCTCAACGAGCAAGGAGCACCACTCAGGACACTTGTTTTTAACTTCAGAGACAGATATGAGGAAAATGGGTCCAGTTAACACCTACTAACGGCATTTTTGGGTAAAATAAAGAGATAAAACCCCTGACTCCCTGTGCTTATTGGTGTGGTCCACCAGGCACAAACCTACGGACACACTCTCTCCCTTACCCACAGCAGCTGTTTTTTTAAAATAAAAACTGGTGAAGCAAATCCTCTGGGAGACTCTTCTTCAGTCCTAATACTTTATACTCCTGACATTTTACCCCTTCCCTTTACGACCCCGTCACGACAGCAGCGCCGCCCCGCCCCCGCCCTGCCCCTCACGAACCCTCCCTCACGGGCCCAACGTCATCGCCTGGCGCCGCGTGAGGCGGGCGGGTGCGGGCCGCCGCCAGCCGGGCCCCGCCGGAGGGGCGCTGGGGGCTGAGCGCGGCGGTCGCGATCGTCGCGACAGAGCCGGGGGGCGCGGGGCCGATGCGGCGGCGGCAGGAGCAGCAACAGCAGCAGCAGCGGCTGGGCGGGCGAGATGCAGCCGAAGCTGCTGCGGAGCTCGCACTACATCGAGCTGGGCGGCTACCAGTACTGGCCCGTGATGGTGCCCCGCGCCATCCGCCTCTACACGTACGAGCAGATCCCCGGCTTCCTGCGGGACAACCCCTACATCACCGACGGGTACCGCGCCTACCTGCCCTCCCGCCTCTGCATCAAGAGGTGAGCGGGGCAGGGCACCTCCGACACCCCTTGGACCACCCCCCCCGGGCTGCCCTGCCAGCCCCAGCCCTGCTCCCCCTTCATCTCCATCTTCTTCTTCTTCCTCCCCGCAGCCTCTTCATCCTCTCCAACGAGACCGTCAACATCTGGAGCCACCTGCTCGGCTTCCTGCTCTTCCTGGCGCTGGGTGTCTACGACCTGGTGGCCGTCCTGCCGGCGGCGGGTGCCTCCCGAGAGGACTTCGTCATCTGCTTCGTCTGCCTCTTCTGCTTCCAGGTAGCGCGGCGCCGGGAGCCACCTTCGTGGTGGTGCTGCTGCTGCACGGGGCTTTTACCCAAGGTTTTAAGGGTTAAATCTGTGTTCAGCACCAGTGATAGCACTTCGTGTCATGGTTTAAAGCTCTATTAGAAGACACAACCCCTAAAAAAAGTGTGTATACCTCCACTCCCATGTGTATTGTGACCTTTTGGCCTCATGCTCCAGGCCACTGTACCCTTATTGCTGTGCAGCCCATGGTTATCGAGTCTTGCAGAGTTTCCTACTTCTTCAGGCCACTAGAGAAGGTTGGGTTATTTTCCACTGATTACTGGCAGATATCATGATTGCCTACACCAAGTAGCACTGCAAGACACGTAACAAGTTGTTTTCTGCTCTGAGCTTCAGAGTTGAAGCTTGCTGTAATCCCTGTAAGTTACCAAGATATTAATGTGTCCCTGTTTCAACGTGTGTATAGGTCTGTATGCTTTGTTCAGTGGGATATCATCTCTTCTGTTGCCATCGTTCGGAGAAGACCAGCCGGCGATGGATGGCCTTAGATTATGCGGGAATTTCCATTGCTATCCTGGGCTGCTACGTATCAGGCGTGTTTTATGCCTTTTACTGTAATAATGTAAGTCTCATGTTTTCATATGACATTTAATGCCTGCAGTCTCACTTCTGTGGCCTGCATGCCTCGGGAAGGGAGTTCATCGCATCGTGTCCAAGTGGCACGTTAGTCAGGAGACAGTGATGGGAACTGAAACAGGTTTTGACACGAGCAGAACTTTGTTTGCAGAAGTGACAGGTAAGTGTGGATATTCCTTTCAAGCCGTCAACTGCACATGTTTCAAGACAGCATTGAAAGTTATAGGAAGTCAGCATAAACTTGACAGTCTTGCCTTTGTCAGATGCATGAGGCTGTTTATGGGATGTATCCCCATCAAAACTAATTCAAGTGTTTCCAACTGAGTATCTCACATGGGGCAGAAACAAGCTCTTTTTGCTTTGGAGTCTTAAACCACATCCACCTTTGTAACTCCCAGCTCCCTGTACAAGCAGTGCACTGAAAGCACTGAGCAGGTAGTTGAACCAGCTCTCTTAGGCAGGGTTATGTTTAAAATACAGTTTAGTGAAGGCAGTGCTTGAAATCAGTGTTGTACCACCTGTACCTGAGCAATAGAGTTCCCTCCCCTCCCTTCCCCTTCCCTTGACTTTATTAATAAGAATATATTCCTTCAGTGCTGTAATTTGTGGTCTCAGAAGTGACAGGACAGTGATGAATCACTGTGTTTAGTAATGTGATCTTTCTACCCAGAGTTTGCCTTAACACAAGATGAGAAAATATACAAACTTTCTTTTGTTTCTTTTCTCCTCAGTACTGGCGTCAGGTATACTTAATCATTATGCTGGCAATGATCCTGGCAGTATTTTTTGCTCAGATTCATCCCAGTTACCTCACACAACAGTGTCACAGACTGCGCTCCGTCATCTTTTGCTCAGTGTCTGGCTATGGAATTATTCCTACAGTCCACTGGGTTGGGCTCAACGGCGGCATTGGTGCATCTATCGTACAGGTAAAAGAAAACAATAAGAAAAGAAGCATTCCTTTTGCTTTTCACTTGCCATCTTCCCTCAGTCTCTTAGACTGTAGAGGTAGTGCAAATCTCTTAAGAGCATAGAATTCCTTTCGATGTTACAATCCAAATGCAAATGCTCAGATTTACTGAAAGCCAGTAAACAGATTGAGTAGATTAAATTTTTACAGATTTAAAACGGCGTCGTGAGAAGGCCGACCGGATACCAAGGCAACTGTGTGCTTGCCTGAGGGGCAGAGCAGTCTGTGCAGGTAGGCCAGGGCGAGGCTCGGGAGTCAGCCGGTGCGTAGGAAGTGGTTGGTCAGGCTACACAAGCACCTGGGGCTCTCTGCCCCCGCAGTTCCAGAGGAGGAAGGAGCCATAAGACCATTTTATTCCTCTTCTGTGCCCTGGGCTTGTGGCAAAATGAGTATTTGCCTACACAGCCCTCTGTCTCGCATGCAAACCTCATTTAACATCGCTGTGAAGTTATAAACTCTTTTCCCATTCTTGTTTTACCACTTAAAATTATGGTTAAATGTTGCCCAACTCTGGAAAAATAGGAAGCACAGCACTGTTAAAAGAGGTGAAGCCTGCCCCCAAGGTGTAAACCCCAGGAATCGTTGATTACCCAGGGACCTATGTGTGCTGAAGAAAACCTTTGCTTTTCATAGTAAGCACTAAGAGTGCAAGTACTTAGACTACCACTTCAAGAAGACTGGCTTCTAGGGTGGTGGTTTTGCCTGGTCCAGAGCACCTGTTGAATCTGGAAGAGCAGCATTTACAAATAAGTAGCTTTAGAACTGGCACTGAACACTGGCCTTCTAAACATCAGATAAGCAGTAATTGCTACCCCCACCCTCCCCATGTAGTTTGTCCAGGTGTAACAGAATGGTAGATATGGTACTCATTTTGTTTCCATAGCTAACAAAAATGCTCTGCTTCCAGTAATTGAACTGTTACAAAAACTAAGTCATATGAATGAGTTGCTTTCCAGTGACTAGTTTTTTTTTTTCTTTATGGTCTCCTATGTAGTATTTCTGTGGCCTTCCATTCAGTTTTTTTCATTTTGGCATTAGCTCCTCAACTAGACTCTGTTCTACTCAACAGGCAGCCGAGTAAAATTGTTTAGTCTTGCCTTTTGCTTTTTTAAATATAGGGAGAGATTTTTTATTGTTTTATTTCTATCTTGTAACAGAGTAAAAAAGCTTCATTTTCTTTTGCAGGAGTTTGCTCCGCGTGTACTTGTCATGTACTTCATCGCTGCTGTCGCTTTTCTCTTCTATATTTCCAAAGTTCCTGAAAGATACTTCCCAGGTAGGAAATCCTCTAGTGTTTTTTTTGTTTGCTTGTTTGTTTGTTTTTAATGCATTTCAGCTTCCTACAGTGTCTCAGTCTTGGCTGTGAGTCCCAAATTTATCGAGAGAGCAGGTTGATGATTTTCTACCTTGTGTTCTTACACAGAGTGAAGCTTTATGTGTATTTGCATCAAAAGAAATCAGACAACGTCTGATCAAGTTTGTTAAAGAATTGACACTGCCTCCCAGCCAGCTGAGTGTACTTGTATAGTGAGCCTCTGAGGAGACAGCTTGCATTGAATGAGTTAATGCCGAACTGACCAACTTAACAGCTTGCCCTTTTTGTTCCCTGCAGGACAGCTGAACTACCTCGGCTCCAGTCACCAAGTGTGGCATATCCTGGCAGTGGTCATGTTGTACTGGTGGCATCAATCTGTAGTGTACATCATGCAATACAGACACAGCAAGCCCTGTCCTGAGTATAGCGTGGACTTGTGAAGGTAAAGCAGTTTTTGTACGCATGGGAACACGATATTTTAACAAGCATAGGGTTAAGTAATCTCGTTTTTAACATATCACAAGGTGCAATTAACCTCCCTAATCTAATTAGCTCCCCCAGAAAAAATGCTGAGTGGTGTAATACTTTCTTGTATGTAAACAAGTAGTTATCTTGATACTCCACTAATTTATGCTGCTGCACTGCAGGAACCTCCAGGAGGCTGCATTGCCCTCTGGCAGAGTTTTGGAGCAGGCTGGACAGATGTTTGCCTGGTCCCTTTCAGCTCTGTTTGACAGCTGCAGTAGTCTCAAGCAGTTACCCATATTTGTTCCTACATAGCAAGAGGTTGCACAGCCTAGCCATGGGCTGGGAAAACCTTAGGCAACCCTACAAAAAGCCGCGTGACACACAAACCCCTACTGAACTACCAGCCTCATCTGTGCTACTCTGTCGTCTCAGTGAGGGTTGACCCTTCATGGGCTTGAGCTTGCTCAGAGTGCTGGAGAGCCTGCCTATCAGCAAAGCGCTCCTGGAGGCTGGCAAGGTGCTGTTCAGTCCCACCAAAGCTGCCTCAACTGGGCTCAACCAGCCCAGCTCCCTCAGCCTTCCTCCCAAGGAACGTGCCAAGGAGATGTGGCCAAGAGCAGAGCAATAGACATTTACCGTCAATTATTTGATCACTTATCAGGGTGGAGAAGGCAGGATACTACTTTCTTTGCCAGTAGGCAGGAGAGCAGTGCTGTCACTCAATTTCAGTGTTTCTCTCTCCTCCCAACACCAGAAACCATAACTGGAAAGAACTAACTCTGCATTTAAAATTCAAATCCCAGACCTGTGAGCCTTCCCATGTGAATATGTATTCTTGTGTTGTTTTTTTTTAAAACTTGACAGTGAAGCAAGTTTACAGTGCACTAATGATTACTACTGAAGCCTGACAAGGAACCTTCAATTATAAAAGCCTGTTTCCAGTATCATGTGAACAATATTTGAAGAATGTGTGATTGTGTATTGAAAGCGTACTGATTTGATGGTTTGCTTTTTTTTTTTTTTGTAAACTAACTACTGTAGCAGTTTTCACTGGATAAGAAAACTGATTGTGAAGTTGTACATTTTTATTACCCTGACAAAATTCCATCAAGCTGTATGATGGTCTTTTATGTAAATACTGAACCTGTAAATAAATACTGAACCTGTAAAAATAAAATTTATGAGGAAAGGCTGAGAGACCTGGGTCTGTTCAGCCTGGAGAAAAGAAGACTGAGAGGGGATCTTATCAATGTGTATAAATAGCTGAAGTGTGGGAGACAGAGGGATTTGGCCAACCTCTTTTCAGTAGTTTGTGGGGACAGGACAAGGGGTAATGGCCACAAGACAGAGCAAAGGAAGTTCCACACCAACATGCAAAAGAACTTCTTCATGGTGAGGGTGACAGAGCACTGGAACAGGCTGCCCAGGGAGGTTGTGGAGTCTCCTTCTCTGGAGATATTCAAGGCCCGTCTGGATGCCTACCTGGGGAGCCTCCTTCTGTGAAATTCTGGTTCAGTGAATGTTGGCTTGGGGTAACATTTTTGTTTTGAATACTGTACTCAAGCATCTCACAACTGCCATACATCAACTGCTTCACCACACATTTGGTACCTCCCCAAGGTTTAACATAAATGGGGAGGCTGTCTCATGACTTACCGAGGCACAGCATGGACTGGCAGGACATGTATTCTAACTGCACTACACTAACCGGACTTAAAACTTCAAGGCACAAACTTTTAACAGCTATGCTTGTTCACTTCTGCTCAAGCTGAAGCTTCCAATTAAAATGTGGAGTTGCTTGTAACAAAATTAGGCCAAAAAGGGTAATAGATAAAGGACAGAACAACCAAGACATAAGCTACAATGTAGTATGTGTCCTGTTACCACTCAGTCTTGTTACACATTTTGTTCTTTTTTCAGCTTCCATAATAGTGAAATCAGTACAAGCAAGCTCCAAAAAATGCTCTGTCAAACAGTTGGCAGAATAGGTAAATCAAGTGAAAATTATGTCTAGAAGATTAAGTGCAGAGCGGAGTCTGAAGTTAAATGGAAAGTATAATGAAAGTTTTGGCCACTTTTAAAAGGGACAAAGCTTCAGTTAGTGCCTAGGAATCTGAATGCATCCTTTTAAAACCATTCTGCAGGAAGGCTTTAAGGGGTGACACTGAAACTACGAAATAGAAGCAATACATTATCAACAAGTTTTCACAAGTTGAACAAAGATGGTTGTATTACCTGCCCAACTGTCACCTTTAACATGTAAAAAAATACCAACAGTAATCTACAGTTACAAAAAGCAACCAGAAAAAGTAGCATTGCTTATAGTGAATAACTTAAAGCCTAAACATGAATACTTAATCATGCTATGTTTAAGGAGATCTGCAAAGTCACTGTTATCATGTTTGTTTATTTAACAACTGCAGTATTTTATGATGTACATCAGTTTCACAAAAAAGTTAAAAGTTCTCTGTTTAGTGGTACACAAAAAAGCTTTAGAAACTTGAAGTCTAACAAGAAATGGAAGTGTAGTTCAGGAAAGTGCACTTAAAAGCTGAATGCCAGCAATTTTAAAATAGTTTTTATGCTCTTTAATAGTAGGTGATGCCTTAGTCACAGACTTCGTTATACACACAATTTCCTTGATTTTCCTTTCAAAAGAAGCAGGAAAAGTAACTCAGCAGCCACCCTTTACATTTTTTCTTTTGCAGATTTCACTCATTCGCTCTTCCTAATTCCATCAAAATGATTGTGGCTGCACTGTTACTAAAAATATAGCATGATGTGTGTGATCACGTGTATATTTTATATATACTTTTCATATATAAAAATACACAATATAGTATAAAATACTCCAGATAAACTCTTATTCTCACAGTAGCAAACATACCAACTTATTTTCACAGTACTTAGTTTTACTAACTGGGACATCCAGAATGATTAAAAGTTATTTCCTTGCAAGTTGTTTTTTGCAGGTCCCACGTTACAAGTCAGCAAAAGCAATTACGCACATCTCAAGGCTATCTGAGAGTCTGCAGAGAAACTCAACTTCTTGTTTTTCTTTTCGTGACCGTCACCATGAAGGGCTCCTTAGTACCTTTGACAGAACCTCTGTCCTGAGCAGCCAATTCTGAAAGGTCTATGGTGCAGTCATTCAACACACTGAAAGAACTGTAAAAATTAATTGATATTTTCTGTTGGAAGGGAAGCGTTAGTTCCTTACCTTGCCATCATTGTCTTCACAGACAGTATGGTACAAGCCTGGTCTTTCCAGTACTTCACGTAAGGTCACAACAGACTCTGTGACAAGTGCACAGATGAGCATGCACACACACTGAATACAGGCAAAAGTATACCATGTTCCCCAGCAGTACCATGTTTTGTCTCTGTTGAATCTTAGCTCAATTTAAACCCAAGCTGCAAACCAAATACAGCACGCCAAGTCAAGTGAGGCATGCTGATCTCTTCTCAGTCTGAAGAAAAAAACAATCATTTTCACTTCAAAAACATAAAAATTACATTTATGCAAAAAGCTGTTCCATAAGTAGAGTACAAAGAGCAAGGTTTATTAAGGCCAGAATAAAGTAAGCATCGTTGGCCCTAACTCATACGCAGCCAGAGGCATTCTGCCAGTTTTATGCCAGTTTTAGAGTAACTTGGGTTTACGTTTTGCTTTCATCTCCTCTATCAGTTTGTGTACAACCCAACTCTAGCTTTCCTGTAATGAAACCACTTATGATCCTTCTGTCAAAAACAAACAAAATAACAAAAAAAGACACAACACCCACCACACAAGGAAAACCTGTTACACTCCTCAGCCTGCATCTCAGGGTCATCAGACAAAAACCAAACCCAACATCCTCTTCGCTGGATTTACCTGAAGAGTTAGACCAACACTAGGTCTGTCAGCACACTGCCTTTCCCCTCAGCGTTCAAGGGCGAACCACTGCTGCTCTCAGGCAGTGGTGTTAAGCCCAGTCCCGGTGCACATTGCTAACCCACATCTCCAGCACCCAATGGCTGTGCAAACCCTGATGCTGCTCCTCCACCAGCAAAAGCAGTGGGTCAGTTCCTTCTTGTTTTCTTCTTGTTTCCACCTATCTGCCCCATTTGTCGTAATATTCTGTTCTAACAAGTGTCTTTAGGCAGGTAAGTAACAGTTCAAAAGGAAACTGTAGGAAGGCAGCTAATAAGCACGCGCATAAAAACAAAATCACAGTTAACCTGAGTATCAGAAAATGCTACAGACTTGGCGTGCGTTTCTTACAGCCTTTGGCATAAAAAAAAAACCCAACAGGTGAGAACAGTAGTAATAAAGCCTAAGAAACTCCTGTGCAAATAGAGTTGAAACATTTCTACTCACGTATTCCTAAAAGCTTAAGTTCTAAGCCTGAACAAGTCATTTGTAACCAAGCAGAGCTGTAATATTTCTCTTTCACCTTGTCAGAAAAAAAATAAAAATTAATAAAGGAAGATAATCAAAGTGTACAGATATGCATGAGCTAGTTTCAGAATCCAGGACTAAGGGAAACAAACTCACTAGATATGCGAGGCAGCATTTTATCAAACCAGCCCACAAAAGAAAAAAGGGATTTGTTTTTAATGTGCCATCTTTAAACAGATATTTTAAGGGATCTACCCTGATCCTCTCAGATCTCAGGGTGACTGTATAACCAGCAGTAGACTTCAGGAAAAATAAAATACACAACCCTAAATATTTCACTTCACCTCCTGCTAAGGAAGGGGGGGAAGGGAGGGCAGGGAAAAACAACCTTAAACTTTTACGGTCACCATATGTGAATATCTACTTTACATTTACTCTTCAACATTCGGTAGAGCAGGACATAGAGCTGAGACAAGCAGAGGAGCCACCTCCTGCCACCTCCTCTTTAGGACTGCCGCGGAAGCAGGGCAAACTGGGCCGTTCTGATTTGTACTCGCTCTGCAGTCGGTGCTAACGGCTTGATGCAGGCCGCGAGGCAGCGGGGTGCAGGCCAACCTGCACACGACGCAGGAAGGACATCTCTCCAGCAAGCCTGTTCGTGTCCCATTCCTTGCCAGCAGCTGCCGGCACTACTCCAAGCTCTCAGCCACGTCTCGTGCACCTAATGTCTCGGAGGTACTGTGCAGCAGGACGGGAGTCCTGCCTGTAAGGCTTTGTGGTGTGAAACGCAGTTTACTGGTACAGTAGCGATCAGCATCTGCAGGCTACCTGCTGCTTACTGCTTCTGGTCTGAAACAAATCCAGTTTCAGATAAGCTTCTTCAAAGCTCAGTGCATTTAGCAAAACTTTCTTATAAAATACACTTAAGTACAATAGCAGATTCATCAGAACTTGAGAACATCAGGTTACAGTCATTTCATAAAATTATTATTGTTTTAAAAAACAACATGAGTTTTGAAAGAATACACACTTTCTTTGCAATAAAAATCCAAGAGGAAAAGAAAAGGTGTTTTCGGACACAAACCCCAATTTGTAATCAAATAAAACTGATGGTGCATTTCACAGTCAACTGTTCAAGTCATCTGGAATACTCCATCTGTGCCAGATTCTTATTCATGTAAACCAGCCTCTCTTCCCCAGCGTACTGAGTAGTCTTCAAAGTGCTGCAAACACTGGCTGCATCCCTGCCGGTTTACTCCCTACATTCATACTTTCCATTTCACGAACCATTATATTCTCTGTATCTTTAGTTTTAATTCTAGACTTCCAGTTTGCTATTTTACATTAATGGCACTTACTGTAAAAAAATAATAATAATAAAATTGAACATTTAGGCACACAAAAAAATAATCTGCCTCTCAGCTCTGCAGCTGCATAGATGTCTATCAGGTCCCAAGCCACAGCCGCGCTCTGGAATTCTGGGCCACAGCCCCTTGAAGACTTGGCTTCTTTATTTTATAATTAATAAAGGTAGTTTTCATCTAGGAAGCAAAGACTTGACTATTTCCAGCATATCAATCTGGATATTAGTACGTTTAGGTTCTTGGGCCTACTGTGACCGAGACACAAAGAAGAACCACAGTTCCTTTAGCCTACCTGTGTATGTGGAAAACCTTTCCCATGTGATCTCTGCCCGTCCCCCTCCCTCCACCTCAGCACATCACCGAGGGCTGAAAAGGCAATGCGAAAGTGCAGAATGACAACATGTTCCAGGGCCAAGAGTCAGTGACAGACACTGATTTACATCTGATTCCTCTTTATGTTCTGGGAGCCATCTGTCATAACAAAAGGATGCTCCTGTGGTGTTTTGTTTTTTCTATTTTTCTCCAAAAAGAAATGATAACAATTGCTATAATTCTGAATTTCATTGTGCAAGTTGGCCATGCCTTCTTTAACTTGAATAAACTATAACCCAGGTCCCTGTCAACCAGATAAATTACTCCACTAATTAAAACCACTACCAAGTGACTCCGAGAGGTGGAGGGGGGAACCGACTGGAAGCATTTACTGTTTGGAAGGAAACGGAGCTGCTCCAAAGGGATCCAACTCGAGCGCCTGCTGCTGCTGGCTCTGAGCACTCTGCACAACAAGTTCTGTGAAGGGCACTGCACCAAAGTCATCTGTTTTCAGCCCATCGCCACTGTGGACGGCTCCATGCAAGGAGTTCTGCCTAGGCCTACTAGCCACTACTACTGTACTGTGATCCCCGCAGTTGTCACCAAACCCTTGGTGCTGGGGATGCCGCATCAAGTCCGGTGGGTGGAAGGGTTTGGCTCCAAAAGGATCCAGCAGATTCTCGTCTGTCTGCAGAGGGTTGGTTCGATCTTTGCTGTCCGTCAAGGAGACGCTTATGTTCTCTTTGGAGTCCGAGATGGTCAGGAACTCATTGCTGCTCTGGGAGTCCCTGCGGCCTGCTTTCTTGTGCCTGCGGGCTCTCTCCGGGGTGCGGTAGTTGGGCTTCAAAGGCTTCTTCGTGGTGGTCGGGGTGCCATGGTGGCGCTTGCCATTGTTCTTGGAGACCTCCTGTTTCATGCGCCTTTGGCGGGATGAAAGTTTCTGCAGGTTTCGCTGCTGCTTCACCTTTTGCTGCTGCTGACTCCCTGTGATCTCTTCAAAAGGAATCAGCCCAAACAGGTCCTCTTTACTCCCGCTCACCCTGGGGAGAAGGGAAGGCTGAAATGGGGTGCAGCCAAAAACATCGACGCCCCGTGGCGAGGTGGGCGAGAGTTGAGTCTCAGCGCCCACCAGCTGGCCATCCTGCTGTGACACCTTTTTGCTGAACGGGGCTTTTGTGAAAACATCGAAGTCATCCTGCTCTTGGTTCAGGCTGGGAAAAGCAGTCTGAGAAGAGGTATTTTTGTCACTCTTCTCTCTTGCTTGAGGCTGAAGAGAAAAAAAGGGCACTGCCCCAAACACATCAAATTCTTGGACGGGGCTCGCCTTGATTACAGTAGTTGGCACCTGAGACGTATGCATTAAACTGGGTTCTTTAACTTCACTGACACCCATGCCACCTCGGAACCTACTGCTCGGGAGCCCTTTCACAGATTTTTGCTTGGTGCGATCAGAATCGGAGTCAGAACTTTGCTTTTCTTCCTCCTCTTCCTCTGCCTCTTCCTCAGAGTCCATGAGGAGAGGCCGGTGGCCTAAGTTCTCCGGTTCTGTATCATTGTCATCGTTGAAGTCTCCATTCTCGCCTTGTAAGACTTCCTCATCCTCCTGCTCTTCTTCTTCCTCGCTGCTCTTTGGAGAGGGAGGATCAGATTCAAAATCACTCTCTGACTCATCACCACCTTTTGGCACTTGTCCCTCTGCTGTCTTCCTCCCTGCCCGGGGATCTCTGAAAGCATGGCTCAGTTTTCCAGCCTTGGTTGCAGTCCCTAAGTTATTTCCTTGATTGCTGGAAGAGTTATCCATTTGTTTTCCAGGGGAACCTGCAGGTCCAAAGAAAAATGCAGAACACTTTAAATACGCTCCAAAAATCAACACTTATTACATATACACAATAGCCACACATACAAGGAGTCAATGCAAATATATATACTGTGAATACTGAGGGAAATGAACTAAAATCATATATAATGTTTCAAATGACACGAATGAAATGGATTAATTGTCAGACCTTACAGCTTTCCTTCTCACACACAGGATCTTTAGAAACAATGCTAACAGGTTTTAGCCAGGGACAAACCACTGGGCGAGGTGGTCTGCAGAGCCAGCTTGTCAAATACACCCATCACCCAGCCGCTCCTCTCCAGGGAAAGAGGAGTCAGTGTGCTTGAAAGAAGGTGTTTTTGTTTTTTTTAAAACATGAGCATGTAAACATAAAGAAACAGCATGGGTGGCTCCATGCTGCTGTCCTGCTGGTGCTATTTCTGTGCCAGCAAACACACCTTGCTGGCAATCACGTCCCTTCTTAATGCTGCCTTTTGAAAAGGTTCTCCAAGACCGACCCGCTGTCCTAAGGCTCATACCACTCAGCCAGATACGTGGAAAAATACTGATGTACCCAATACAGTTTTGAATGGGAAACAAGTGCATGACATCCTGTTAGTTCTCAGCCTTTCCTCTCCCAAGCTTTCATTGCACTGGACAATCCTACCCAACATCTCCAAGATAATTATCTTTATATATGGCCTATGAAAATGAGCAATTGGGTGACAGAATAAGCTTGTACATGTTCCAGCTGTAGGGAAGACTTCATGAGGTCACCACCTCTCTGTCCTGCCCTCATGGTACCAACACCTTACAAGAACTTAACAAGCAGGACTTGGAACCTGCCAACAGCCACAATAAAGCCATGGGCTCTGTTCTTTTTCTTTTCCTCAGTAGTACGTTTTGAGGCATATGAGGAGAAAATGGACAAGACATCAGTATCTATAGGGAAACAGAATCATAGAATCAACTAGGTTGGAAAATACCTCTAAAATGATCTGGCCCATCCTTTAACCTGGCACTGCCAAGTCTACCATTACACCATGTCACCAAGCACCACACCTACACATTTTTTGAAGACCTCCATTCATGATGATTCAACGCAAATAGCAAAGCAATCAACAGCATAACAATGAGGAAATAGAAATGAAGGGACAAATACATTTTCCAGCATTTCCAAACTTGAAATAACCCCCACACACACCCCCCAATCCTTGAGTTATAACTGTAATTTGGACTCTTAAATCCCACTGAAAATTAAGCTAGATTGTCATGGCCATTTGTGCATTTGAAGAGGTGTCTCCAGGTGCTTTCTCTGTGTGTCAGCAGAAACAGCCTCTCCCTATTAGGGCCTTTCCCATGATTTATGCCAACAGAATTTGAAATTGTGAAATGCATTGTGAAAGCAACATTGGAGGCTTTTACAAGTTTTGTTTCATTTTGTTTTTAAGCAATACTTGCTTGGTGTTTGAAATCTATGCTTTGAGCATATCTTTCAGTCCCTTCTAACTTCTAGGGCAGCAATTCAGGCAAAAATAAATTATCCAGTTGGCTTAAGTTTCACAGAAGTGTTTTCTTGTTTGTTTGCAACTAAGATCGATCAGCTCAGTTTCTCCCCAGCAATGGAATCTATTTATTCATTTTGTTCTGACATCTTCAGCCCTGATATTTACTAACAACTAGAGCTAATAGGACTCTTTCATGGGGCAGTTAGCTTTGAAATACTGGGAGCAGCAAAAACTTTGTCAGTACGCTAAACAGATGCCAACAGCACACAGACTAGATAAGCTTGCATAGTGCCACTAGTATGGCACTCATCACACATGCAAAACAAGTTTCACTCTGTGATGAAGCCATGCTGCTGCACGGAGAGGTTTTCATGAGCATAAGTGACTTTCAGAAGTCTATCGGAAGAGAATGAGTAGGAGGAAAAGCAAAGCAGTTTCATCTGGGCAAAGTTTATTTTTGCTCTTGAGACGTCCTCTTCTCTCCACCAGATCACACCACAGACAGGTAGGTTTGAAAATACCTGACTGAAGACGTAACACTAAGAACAGCAATGCTAATTCACTTCTTTGTGCACAGAGTAACTACCTCAAACTGGAATGCAATACTTTGAAGTGAGGCTGTATTACAATCAGACCGAGTATTATGTGGGTACCAGCCTTCAGATGGGGATTAGAACAATGGCAAAACCCAGTTCCTGTTCAATAAGCTACCACAGCTGTGCAGCTTTGTGTCTGCTTTTAATTAAGGAATGACAAATGAAGTGGCAATACTGCCTGTATCACAAGACATCTCTCTTCCCCAGTTCACCTACCTTCATACTTACATTGTACCTGACTTCAGGCTTTTGAATTCGTAGAGGTTTGCTTGTCAGTGACCAAACCTCTCAACACCATGAGACAAAATTGTTGCGTGCTGCAGGATGTTGGTTTGGCATCCAAGAGCAAACACAGCATGTTGCAGTCTGCTTGTAAGCTTGCAGAGCAGAGAGAATGTTCCTCTCACTCCTTCACGAGTTAGTATCAGCCAGCACAATCCTTATGAGGTCCATGAAGACAGTGCCAACAATTCCTTTTCAGTAGTGGGATTGCTTTAGATGAACGTTAGGTGACACTGCTTATCAATTCCACAACAGAGCCTCTGCTCAGACCAACCTGTGTGCAGTCCGTGCGCTGCAACTGACGCTGGGCACACACACCCAGAGCTTCTTTTTATTTGACCCTAGTGTAGGGCTACCTCTCCTGCATGCAAAGTACTCCCAGCCCTCTGAACAGAGCTGGACTCCTAACTGCTAAAGAGCAGGTATTCAGCAAGCCCTCCAACACATCTCCCAGCATGCTGGGAAGTTATCCCTAAACCAGGCACGGCTCAGGGGAGCACGTCATCATATGCAGACACACAAGAAAGGTATTATACAGTCAGAACTGCCTAACGTGCATATATTGTTGCTTCAAGCTATTTCTGACAACTAAGTAACCCACGTTGTGTAAGGGAAATACTACCCACGTTGCACTTTGTGGAACCTGAGAAGTTTCCTTTATAACTTCAAGACAAGACATTTATCCTACTCAAAGCTATTTTTGTTGCTACACTCTGTTGCCACACAGTGGGAAAGAAGTTGAGTTCTCAGACTATCGCTTTTGAGGTTTTATGACAAATGAGGCTTTCAATATGCCCTGTGAACACTCTAGGAGGACCCTCTTTAACATTTCAGCTTGTAGTCAAGTGTAGGAAAGATGCCCATATGTTGACAGCATTTTAAACTTGGAAGCAACATGTTCAGTTCAGAGGTAGCTCTTATCAAATCAAACAATGAAGAAGTATGTTACTTCTCACATTCCTGTGCAGGAATTAAACTGCTTCATGATGCAGAACTCAAAGAGAGCTGGTGGATGCAAAGAAAAGTGGGTTTGCAGAAGCAGCAGATGAAGCAGGAAGCATCACATCCAGCTGGAATCCCCTCAGAAGGGTTATAATGTCTCCTATGTAGAGATAATACCCATCTACTTAGGAGACATTCTCCACCTCACCTGTCACTGTCTACTTCCAAGACTAGCCTTAACTGCACATGCATTTCTCCAGGACAGCCAAATCGTCTCTTAAACTTCAATTTCATAAAGTCTTCAGCCTTCAAGAACCACATGCAGTTGTGCTACTAGCAGCAGGTACAGCCACCTGTAGAAGAATGCAACAACGCCTTCGTGTTCTGCATTCATCTTGCTCCCACAAGTATTTAGTATTATCATTTATTCTAAAAAATGTTTTTTAGAGAGAAAAAGCCTATATAAGATCCTCAGCTCTTATGAGAAACAGGTTTTCCCCAACTGCCAAAACTCATCCAAAACATTACTTACGTAACCTCACTTACACATTACAGAAAACAATAGAAACAAACAAGTCTAACACCTACTTGGGACAATCTCTACTGCTTTGTGGGTAGGAAAATGTCAGATATAAATTTAACCATCTCTCGTCTACCCAATTCAGTCATAATCCATTTGACCCCTGTTCCCTCAGCACTTCCAGGTTTGGTCCAACATACTGACTGTATTTGATAAAGCCACATGCAATTTTGGAGGCTGTTTAGCTCTTGGAGCTAAAAAAGCATTCTGCTCCATCAATTCATATACCTTTTTTTTTTTTTTCCTGGTGATCCAAATAAACATTCATATAATGCACCAAGATAAATTCAAACATCAAAGAAGGACTTCACTGACAACCAGCTTATGCTTGCCTGAAGGCCATAGCAAGTTGAATTTACCTATGAAGATGCACATACCCCACTAAGCAGCCTGAACTAATAAGACACTGGGCACCATGAACATAGGACACTGCATGCTTGGTACTAACTTCTTATGTCTCTAGTATCAGTCCTGGGAACAAGGGATGTTCCTCATGAAAGCTGTTATTAACAAGCTCCATGCACATCGAACTAGGTTCCTGGCTTTCTAAGCTAATGAAAAGTAACGCTTCCCATTTAGCGTTTATTATTGTTTAAAAAATGCTGCAGTTTCATCAACTCAGTATGTTCTTAGGATTGAAAAAGCTGAGGGATGGACGTATGCACTCCTTCTTCCTCAAAAATAATTCAACCATCTTATTATCTCTTGTTCTTGTAAAACAAAAAGCAATCACATTTCAGGCCATTTCTTCTTACACAGGGAAATCAGCATACAACTTCCAAGCCAAGTAAGGTTCTCTCTTCCTATGCTTAAATTTAGGCCGGAACATTAAGTTTTAGAAGGTAAATATCTTCTTTTTTTGAGAAGGAATTAATAGCCATTTTCTTCATTCAGCAGCCATTTTGCTCATTTGCAATTGCACCCAAACTCACAATAGGAGTTTGCAGTAATGTATTTCATGTATGGATTTAAAAACAAGCTGACCAAAATGACTAAAAACATCAGGTGATTAGGGGCTGTGAGCTGTTTCTTGTTTGCTTCTGGTGTCAGATTGCTTCTTATCTACTGTAATTTTAAATGCTACATATTTGCTTTACCACTAAATTAGAATCTGGATTATTTGGCTGCTTGCTCTAGATTTCCCAAAGGTACGGCCTTCATGTTGCGCTGTAAAACCCTCTATCTCCCAAATCCTGCTGTTGTCAGTATTTACTGGAACACTAATGTTAACATAAATGCAATTAGATTTAAAAGGGGGAAAAAATGAAATATTTCTAGGCTAGATAGCAGCAGCATGTACACAACAAAAAACCCTTAATGCTTGTGAATATCTATGTGAGTTTACACTCTATGCTTACACCTCTACAGATAATTTACATATGCTGAACACTGTTTAAAAAGTAAAGGGTTTTGGGACAAGAAGGGAACACACAATGGATCTTGCAAAAAGGATTTAAATATTATTTGTTAATTGTTGCCACAGTCACACTCGCTGGAAGACAAACTGCAGAAGGACATCAGCAGGACAGAAGAGATGATACCAACAGCTGCTGACATGCTGCACAAATAATTTAAGTCACACTTGTCAGGCTCTCAGCACACCTCTCCATACAAAACATGTATCAGACAGGACTCAACAATGCGTGGTCAGACATGGAAAACCGTTTCACAAACCATATTCCATGCGCTGGTACCAATACAGAAAGCATTACAGCATCTGTCAGTAGGCACACTTAGGACTATTACTATTGCTGACAATATCCAGGTGACTTTGGGAATCAATCTAGTCTTCAGGGAATCTATATTAGCATCCTAAATCTCCTTCTTGAATCTAACAACTACAACCCCTAGAAGTGGGATGAAGTCAGGAACAATTCGTTGAGGGACTGCACTTTCTTGAAACTCCTTTGATAAGCAAATATAAGCAAAGTTCAGTAAGTATAGAGACGCTGCCTGCTCACAGTGCATGAAGTCCACATCTTGCTTGCATACTTCCAACTCCAAATCACTCAAGTGAAACGATGAGCACATTACTTCCAGACAGATGCAGAGACATCATGGAAGGTGTTTATAGAACTAGCAGCAGTATTGGAGTCTCCAATATTGATTAGTTTCAACAACATTTGCTATCTGTCCTGGCACTAGCCAGCTTTGTTGCCTCTTGTTTTTGTAAGGGCACTAGGGCTCAGGCACCGTGCACTGCCTGCAGCTTCAACGTCCTTGTTGAGCTATCTTAGGAACGGAGAAGCACAAAGGAAAAGGAAGCGCGAGCCTGCGCTTATACAAATCCACCGGCCTGCTTAAGAAAACTCCTTAGAAATCCTTTCCAGTTGTACCACCATCACAGCGACAGGCAATTAATTACTTGTCTGGTAGCTCATCAGCTTCACACCCCTCATTTCAATGCCAACAACCTCTGAACAGGCTTTCTCCATTTCTTGGTCTTAAATCCTGAAGTTCCTCACATCCACCTTCTCTCTCCTCCCAGCAGGTATCAATGTTAATGCTTTATCACAGCAAGACACTTAATGCATTTTGTACAGAAACAAAATAGGCAAACAGACAGTGACTTTTACAGGGATTAGCAACGCACACGCTACAGTCACAGCACAACATTATTAGTTTCAGGATCAGCACCTATGACCCTATGTGCACAGCCTGAGCAAGAAAGCAAGTAGCATATGTCAAGTGACACTCCTAGCTGCAGCTCCTCCTACTACAGGCTTTTCAAGAAAAGCTTTTCAAGAAAAAGTTGTGAAATATTTCAGAAGTGGTGACCTGACTGCTCCCGCATTTTTGTTTTTCAGGAAACAGCCAGTATCTTGCTTTCTTCTTCATTTTGTATCAAGGTGAGGTAAATCAACAGAGCCACCTGCTCCATGCAGGCTTCAGTTTAAGACACTGCTCTTACACCTCTTCTAGACTGATGCAGCCAAAATTAGAAAATGGTTCTGCACGTGCTCTCATCTGCAGTTTCTGTGGCTTACTCCCAGTGACAGGGAGAAAATGGCAGCAGACTGATGTCAAAACCAGACCAAAGGAACAAAAACATCTTCCATATAGCTGTCAGCTTTAAAGCTAGGATGGGAATGATTTTGTTGTAGTGTTTTCAACAGCATTTCAAAATCTTTCACTCCTCAGGAAGTTAGTAAACTAAATAAATACTAAAAGCACTACAACTAGAAACTTATTGTGCCAAAATGGAAAAATTCCCCCGTTAATGACAAGTTAATGCTCTGGTCAAATAGATACCAAAAATTAAGTGTTCCATCATGTTGATTTCATGCAATCTTCTCAAACTGAACTGCTGCAAAGACTGTTCAGATGAATATTTATAGAAAAGCTGAAAAATGTGGAGTAACATCTGTTTGTAATGTACTGTTCAGATTACTACACTTCTAATCAGGTTTGCATCTTGTAGGAGACAATTGTTCTTCGCTCAAATGCAAGCCAGGTGGAACATCTTTAATCATATAAGAAGATCCCAATCTTCAAGGAAATTTTCTGTTCTGATGTTCTTTTTCTAGACATCCGATTATAAGAGGATGAATTCCCTCTAACAACTGAAGTAATTACATGCCTTCTGCTGGTTCATCATTTTAGGGTATTGCGGGAGTGGCAAAAGAGTGGGGCATAAGGGCTTTAAGCTTTCTTTGAATTGGTAACATACTGCCGCCATCATTCCAGAGCAATTTGCCACATGTCAGGCCCAAGGATTACCCACGCGCTGCAACTAAATCTGCACTACTTCTTTGACAACAGCCAGAGCAGCAGCTGCTGAATACTGTAATGGATTTGCACCGCTTACCACCTTTATTTTCAAGAACAACAACAAAAAAGAATAAAACACTTCTGCCTAGCATCTCTTGCTTAGAAATTCTTTTGAATACTTGCACAGTCTGTGTGTTGAAGCACGTAGAGAAAAAAGGGTGACCGTGACTGTTCGAAGATTTGACTAGAAAAAAATAAATCAGTGAAGCATTTTGGAGAGGAAAAAGCACACCACTGGCACAGACTGCACATACCATTTATTTTTGCCAAGTGTGAATTATTTCAAGCTCCTTTGAAAGTCTTATCGGGAAAAGACATCTGAAGATGATCTTGATACAGGGAAGCACCCTGAATGTGCACTCTGCAAATATTAACCATGTCCGAAAGCCGTACTAAGGAAAGGTTATGCAGTAAAACATCCGTATTTTCAGGAAGTAAAAAAAAAACGATATGAACCAATTTTAATTGTCAAGTCAACCAAATCCGGAGGACTGCACAAATGCCCAGGCTTGTGCATCTTTAAACACAATTCAAGCATATCAGTTGCCCAAGAAGCGTTAACTGATGACATGAGCTCTTCAGTGTTGTACAGGAAGCTGATACAAGTTACTTGTGTACTCATGGTTGGTATTTCGTGCTAAATGACAGCATGTTGTGCCTCATTTAAGCTCCAGACTGCACTGTAGTCCAATGGCTCCAAGGCTATGGTATATAAATTCCTTGTGGTTTGAAACCTCGTTAGAAGCAGTATACAAAATAAGTAACCAAATGAGTAGTCTCTGGCAATTCTTCATGCTGGAAGAATGCACTTCCTTGATGCAAAGCAGTGCACAGTAATCATCAGCTACTGCTGCAGTCCATTCAGTGACATGTCCAGAACTCCAGACTTCCATCATACTGCTATTAGTGTGCAGTTAGCCCGTTTTCTGCCTGATCCATATAGCTGTGACTATGCGAGTTACATACCACACCACGAAATTTCTCTTATTCCAAGACATATACCATAACGACCACATTAATGAGTCTTTGAGTGCAGAGAATCTGGAAGTAAAAAGGAAGACACAGAACCACGCCTCCTTTTATTCCTTGTCTCTGCACAGTGAACACCCATGCAGTGACTGGAAAGGGATTGCCTATATATGTTCGAAGAAACAACAGTTAGTTCAAGAACCACCACGTATACAGCACAAAAGATGAGCTTTACAGATATTCCGTAGGACAATTAACCAAACCAGAACTGGAGCTTTATCCTATTAAGAGAAGCCAGCTCACTGCAGTTCTCCACTGGAGCAGAGCACTTAGTAGACGGCTTCAGGTCCACCACACTGGGGTGGAAATCCCAGTCAAGGTTTTCCAACTTCTCCACTCCTTACACAGTTCACCAGCATCACAGCATCATTTTGAGAGTTAACTTCAAATATTTTATTACTTTTGTGAATTCCAGTATTAAACTGAGGAAAGCAAAAGGCAAGGCCATTTAGCCCATTCTAATCCCAGAAAGAATTAGCACAGCAAACCATACCGTGTTCAATACATTTGCTTCTTAGAATTTGGTAACTGCAGTAAAGTTACATCTGTTCTGAGTTTCAGAAACGCTCAAGACGTTGATAAAAGACATGACAAGAGATGCTTAACACACGTGTGAACCAAGTTTCCATTCCAAAATGCTGACTACATGACACAGTTTTTCCACTGCAACCATCCATTGATTCAGGCAGTATATTCAGGAACTGTAATCTGTTTTCCACATGCTAGGTGTCTGTCCTAACCGACTACTCAGTGGCTATTCAGCTGTGCTTCCTCCCTCTCTTTTTAGTAAAATACTTGCAAAGTTTGTTTTGTTTCAGATTGAGTGGTGGAATTCCTTCTCAACATTTTCTACCCCATTCACCTCAAGCTCTAAGTAATTTCACCGAGCAATAAAATAGATTGTACAACAAGTTTACACGTGGTACTTCCAAAAACACTTTTAATGGGACAGAAACCAAGTGTGTATAACACTAAGTGCTTCTACACCACTTTCTTATCAGCCACATTAGAAGGAACCCATCGTGTTTTGGCTAATTTCAGTATCTGTATAGCCTGCCAAGTGACGCACGTGCTGTTGCTGCCTGTCCATTCCCACCTGAAAAGAATAAGCAGAGGAGCTCTGACAGACAAGCAGCGTGAGACCATCCACATCCAGGTTCTCCTTCCCGGTGATCCTTGCAGCAGAAGCAGCCTTAAGTCCACTCCCAGCTCCCCAGGGAAAATCCCAGGGACTCACCACTCACAATGCTGCACAGTCTTTTCCAGGTGAGGTGATCAAAGTTTTAACGTTTTAGCCTCTGTACCACTGTTAGCCTTGCATTACCTTCCCAGACACACGTAGATGATAGCACTTGGCTGGAATACCAGCACCTCATATTAAGTTAAGTCAGAAGATGATACATAACCTTTGGCTTCTTTGCAGCTATCTCATAGCAAATAATAGAGACTTAGTCAAATACTTCTTTCAGAAAATCTGTAAGCTTCCAAAACACAGAAAATTGTCTGGGTCATTCTACCCAGCTACAGTCCACATACAGTAACTTATATGAACCTGAGACCGATGTCACAACAACAAGAAAAAAGCAGAAACAGACCACAATTACAACCCAAAGATTAATAGAATAGAACACGTCTTCAATAGCAACTCTCGCTGCTTAATGAAGTCAAATTTTTACTTTGTTTTTAATTTTAAATAACCTGTACTGGTAACATTAACATTCCATCTTATCACAGATCAAGAAGTCAAGTCAGTAGTCAAATCTGGGTGAATAGTGATAAAACACTCCTTATTTGCACTGTAGACACATTACAAAAATAAATGAAACTTTTTCTCTAAATAGATAAAGCCAGCTTCTTCCCCAAATATTGAGGAAGTGTTTGAGATATTAATCATGTTTCACTTCCTACTCAGTCACCCTCCCTCTGACTCCCTGAATAAGATACTCATGAAGATTCTCTTAGTTAAATCTCATATAATAACACAGAACAAGACAGAAAAATAACATTTTGCAGCAATGGTAAGAACAAGAGAACATACAAATAATAAGATTGTTTGTCATTTCTTTTCTAGAAAAAAACACCCACCTAGAAAGAAAACATATCTAAGTCAACATCATTCTTCTTTCCTTAGGTGGCTTACAACACATGCTTTAAAGACACTTCCAAGAACAATTCTGTGTGGAGTTCTACAATTTAGTTTGTAGAAGACATTTTCAGATTTAAACACCTATCAGATCACATTTGTTGGCTAAGCACAATTCACTGTTAACACTGAATTAAGAACACCTTCCTTGAAATCAAGCCCATATGTACTCTAGTTTAAATCCCAGCTCTGAGCCAGTAGACAAAAGCTACTGAAAAACAAGGATTTTTTTGGTTCCCTTTTGTTTGTTTGTAACAATCATACATATCAGTTCCAAACCAACTCCAGATTTCTCAAGCAGTGTGTTTTTAGTCCATGACTGAACTTTTGCATTGTTTTGCATGTCAAGAATTAAAGCTCAGATTGAATTTAACCAAGGCAAATTCACATGACAGAACATATCAATGCCATTCATTGAAGTCTAAGCTGCATTATAAGTACCTTCAAAACAGCAACAATTAGATTTCAAAGGCCAAAGGTGAGAAAATAAATAAAAGTAACTCCTATACATGTGGTTATCAGTGTGTAGAAGAGCAGGCACCTAATAGTTGCCATCGAAAGTTAAAGGTAACTATTATTGTTTATTTGGCATGTAAATTTAGGCTCACCCATAAAACAAACCAACCTCTTCCATGAAGACTGTAGGGTAAATGCTTCCAAACTGACAACTATTGGCAGAGCAAGTTCTCTTCACTTCAGAACTGCTTTCAAATTGTATTAAAATACTGCACTCTAACAAGATGACACAAAACCACCTTGTCCTCACTGAGTGAGCAGAATGAAGAGAAACTAAGAAAACAGCAATAGACTTAATAGAATTAATTGTTCCTGAATTAAGAATTAAATCTTTCTGACAACAGGAGCAGATACCAATACAGAGACTTGTTGGTTTTTATCCCCCGAACAAACTGCCTTCTACAATACAAAAGCATTACCCTGTAAATTCTTCACCATGTATAGTACAAGAGCATTTGTGAGCAATAAACCCTAGCAGATGATCTTTAAGAATGCAAGGTGAAAGCAAAAGTAAACATAGCTTCTAACTCAGGTTGACCCCGAAGTGATTTATTTTAAGGCACTTCACGCTTTTGAAATTAGATAAAAACAGGTAACAGTTATATTAAGGCACCTTCATCCCAACACAGTCTCAACAAAATATAGGGAAGTGTTTAAGTGGCTCCATAAGCAGCTGAAACTCTTCTGACCATTAATTCTTACACAGGTTTTACTTTGCCTCAGGTATCAAAATTATGATTCAAGTACTGATCAGAAAAATGTTAAAACGTTAAGTTGCAGGATTATGTAGTTTTACTTTCACAATCAATGGTTGCATACAATGTTATTTCTACTTCCATTCAAGAAATAGAAATAAAAATAAAACAACTCAACTAAAACACAGTGAATCCCACCCCCTCCAAATTTACATACAACAAGATGGTATTTCCATTGTTTTGACCCAACTTTCTCCAAAAACTATTCAGTTCAGTGCAGAAAAAACATACATTCCTAACTTGTCTGGAAAACTGAACTAGTGAAACAGAATTATTTAGAAGTAGGCTACAGGAAATAATCAAAATCTGGTCATAGCAAGTAATTTGCTTTCAGCAGAACTACTGGATCTACATGAGATTCGTACCTCAGTTGTCCAATGTATTTTCACTGCCAAGACTACAGTGTCTGTACATTGTTCAAGTACCAGGAATTGGATGCAGAGATATTTTTTTTTTTTTACTTAGAGGTAATCAACTTAAAAAAAAATACTGTTAAAAATCATCTAATGCAATGAGGCAGCCAACGTCTTTGATCTTTCTTTGGTCATTTAACAGGACACACATACTCAACAGATACAGATATAAGTAGACATATAAACATGAGGTAGTGATGTTACAGTTGTAACTTGCCTGGGTGAGAAATGAAAGGAACAGAACCAAAGGGATCTTCGGGAGGATTTTTCTGTGGAGCAGAATGTAGCTCCACATTCTTATCTGAAGATGTTCTCCTGTCCACCAGCCTGTCTGTAAAAAATAAAAATGAAACAGAACAAAAAATAAAATAAAATAAAATAAAAATGGCAGGTGTTATGCCAACATAAAGATATCTACTCTTCAGGGTGAGGGAGCTATATACTTGATTTTTTACTTTTTTGTTTTGTTATGTTTTAAAAGATTTTTCACATCTTAAATTCATTCTTCTTGACCATTCAGGAAAATTCACTTGCACAAACTTCTGTTTGTTTTTGTTTGTTTGTTTTTTGGTTTGCTTTTTTTCTTTCCTTTTGATAATACCTCTGCCTAACCAGAAGCATGTATTTCCTGACCAAATGCTTAACATGAGGGTATCTTTTACACATTATATGCAGCCTATGTGTTCAGCAATATAAACAACTAGTCCTCTGTACTTTTCAGCCTTTTAAACCAGAATCATTATCCAAATGCAGCTGAGACTGCAGATATGAGAGAGCTATAACCAGGTATAATCAGGTACCGCTTGCCACAGCTGACTCTTCACAAGTTATTTATCCCATGACATCCAATACCATATTTATCCACGACATACAGCTGTTTCCATTTGAATGACAGGCCCAAAACTGTTCACAGGTCCATTCTCTGGGGACTGTCTCAAGTACCAGAAGCACATCTGCACAAAGTGCTACAGTTCCTTCAGACTACACATCCTGCAAAGGGCACAGGCACAGAGCAGCATGGGCTTTGCATCCACAGGGGTCTTTGCTAAAGCACTGAGATGGTTTTGGGACTAACAACAATCTTTGTGCAGTGTGAAGCGTACTGGAGTATTTGTTCCTGGTGAGAATGCTGACTGCCCATAGCTCCCAGTTCCACAGAGCACTAAGTGATTACAGGAGCTCCTTCAGTAACAGTCCATAAACCAGACAAACAGTGTATACAGAGACCACAAACTCCATCTTTTGACTACATCAAAGTGCTCCACAATAAGTGCTCAGTTCAGAAGTCTTCACGCAACTGCTTATTAATTCATATAGCAATGATCATCTTTTTACTATGGAAATCTTCCCCAAGTCTAAGCAAAATATTCTGCTCTAGGAGCTAGCTCCCTTTGTAGAGAAAGAAATGAATCACCAGAGCAATACCCAACACTAAGCACACCAAACATTAACCTATTATAAATACAAAAAAATCAAATAGCAAAGGTAGCCTGACAAAAACAGTGACATTTTGATCCTCTGACAAGGGCTGTACATATTCCTGTATTATTGGCATGAGCAACAAATTCAAAAATATTTTGAATTCATGTATAATGAATGCATCAGCTCAACAACACAAGCCAAGCTTTTGCACATGGAAAGAAAGGATTAGCATTCTGAATGCCATACTCAGCACTATGTAACACAACCAAAAAACAGACTTATGCAACACTGTACACGAGTTCTACAGGACAGGACAGCCAGTGGATTTAGTAACAGAAAATAAAACAATTTCTTTACCAAACCCAAATCTTCAATTCTCCTTCGTCCAGATAGCAAAATGATTCACAGTAAACTCAAAAACTGAACACAATTACTTGGCAGTAAAACATCAACTTTCTCTCACAAGAGATAACCAAAATCTAAAGAGAATTGAGCATTGATCCTTAAGACACATTTGAGAAAATTCCAGAAAGTATTACACTGTTAGTTTTATAGCCACAATCTTTAGTTGTACAACAAATCTTCCAATTTCTCATTACTCCAGGTAAATTTGAGCTAGTACAAGTAGCCAAAATTCAGCATAAATATTTTGCAGAAGCAGTTAACACTGCAAGGGAAGCTAGCAAGATCTTTGGCACAACTTCTGTAATACCAAAGAAAAAAAAAAAAGTTAAAAGGACCTTGAAATCTTTTACTTACGTATCTGTATGCAGACAAACACACACATTAGAACTAACAACCCCACCAGCTCCACTTAACCTCTAACTGAAATCAAGCCAGAAGCCTGAAGACAATCTCCAGCTCCACCTCATTACGTATAAACAAGCCTGCCACCTAGCGTACTATTGGTCAAGTCAACGATGATTTTTGACATTTTCTGTATTCCAGTGACTGAAAAGCCCTAGTATTGGTTATTACTGAGCAGAACTATGCCATTATGTTTACTTTCCTCGTAGAGCATTTGAAAGTATATGGTGTATTATCATATCGAGCTCTCGTGTGCATTGATTTATTGTCGCTCAGAGGTGAAGGAAGAGCCAAAAACATGCCTAAATTAGATCTATTCTTTAAAGTGTTCATAGCATTTTAGCACATAGTACAAACATTGGATAAGGGAATTAAAGTAGCAGTTAACTGTCCTATCTGCTACAGATTTAATGGCAGCCGTTAGCAGCATTTTGTTCCAAGTTATTCTTTCTTCTTCTACAAATGCAGTCTAACAGTTCATATCCAGTTCAGCATTTTGGCACAGGGAAAGGAGTTACAAAGGGACTGCTCTTATGTTGGTGAGCCAGCTGCGACTTTTAGGAGGCAAGCAGTGACAGCCAGGACCTCTGGACAGCTTTACGACTATCTTAGCCACCCTCTGCTTTGTGTTTGCATGGTTCTGTATCAGATTCTCATAACCCAACTTAAATACAACGTCAGAAGGCCTAACAATGAGGTGTACAGAATGAAATACACATAGCATAGGTGTTCAAGACTGTCATAAATCTTCCTCACTGAACAGCTTTATAGGAAGCTTATGAGAGCCTACAAGGAAAAGTAATCATCCCATTCTTAAAGCCATGGACTTAAATAACTCTTTATTATTCTAGACTTCCATTAAAATTTGTAAACAATCACACCGTGTAAAACAGAATAGTCAAATTCCGTTATTTTGTTTCATGTCATCCAACAGTTGATATTTTTCCAGATTACTAGAAGCAGCCTATTCAGCTACACCATGCCAACAATTTCTTATACAGCATCTTCCAGCTTTTCTGTAAAGCCACTTTAAGTATAACCTTGGTTAATATATTCTTCTCTACTTAAATTTGTTCAAAACACATGGCTTAGCCAAACCAAATTCATAAAATTTAACTAAACTATAGTCAGATATCCACCAGTCAGATAAAGATTCTGGAAATGGATAACGTTATACTGACCTTTTGATTCAAGCTAACCTACTTCAGATTCAAGTGTTCATCACTTCAAAGTCTTCTAAGGCTTTCTTTGAAATGAGCAAGCCTAACACATCCAATTCTACTACTTTGAAAAATAATTTCAAATCACAAACTTAGACTTGCAAAGAATCTTTACTCTTCAGCTAGTATGTTATCCATTTCCTCAAAATGATAGCAAGAATGGTTGTTTTACTGTGGAATGCATATAAGGCTACATCTGCATCTCAAAAATAGGAGTCTTACGAGATCAACGCAGGAAACAAGTGGAAACCATCAGCTATCCCTGGAGACAGACACAAATCATAACAATGATGCTCCTTCAGGATGAGTGTGTAACGTGCACATCTCATTCAGCTACATTTAAGCACCCAGAAATCCAAGAAGAAAGAGACTCAACTGAAAGTACCATTTTTTTCCAATTACCTGAAATTCCACTTTACTATCTTTTTAATTGCAATAGACTTGCTGAGAGTATATATGTTTGTTTTGTTTTTTGACATTGTCGCATCTTACAAGTCTTGCAAATAAATCTGATCGTGACAACTAGTTTTAGGAAGAGCATCTAATGAACATGTGTTAAGTAATTAAAAAAAAGCAAGTAACTCCAAGTAAAAACCATTGAGATAGCTGACTTCAAGAGAAAAAAGTTTATTCAACTATTGCCATATCAGAACAATAAAGCAGCCCTTACATGTAGCCACTCATCAAAAAGGACATTACAAAACATTAACATAATGTAATAGATCATTTTCTTTCAGGCATTTTCAAAGGACATATCAGACCCACAGAATCTTCTGCTCTCGTGTGCAAGAAAAAAAAGCTGAAGAGGAATGAAGCAAGCAGCCAAACTGTTCTGACAACATACCTCTGCTGTTCAGAGCTTTTTGACAACCAAGGTGACGTAAGCAGTGCTTAAGAGCTAAAATATAGCCATTTCTGCAGTATTTCAGCCAGTAACTACCAGTTATAGACAGTGAGCTCCTATTGCACACATTTTCAAAAAGAGGAAGGAAAGAAGACAGGCCCAACTCTGCCCTCAAATGCTCAGAAAGAATTTTCTGTACACAGACCACAGGCCCTTCGATAAGACAGGTGATGGCACTGCTGAGCAACTATGGAGCCCATATTTACTCTGAAGCAAAATAAGCCTTCAAGCGTCCCTTACTTGATCTTAGCAGGTCAAATTCTCTGTCCAGCAGCTCCTCCTCTGTCAACTTGGAAAAATTGTCCTCTCCAAATGGATTCCAGCCTGACATATCAGGTGGGTTATTGATGCTCTGCTTTGGGTAACTGGCAATTGTCTCAGCATCAGGAATACCTGACCTGTAAAGTCAGTTCATGGAAACAAGAAGTAATGTTATAGGATTGTCTATCTGGGTGAAAATGGATTATATGTTTCATTATGTCGAAATATTATATACAAATAACACACATGCATTAATGGCTTATCTGAAATATATCTGAAAACTAATTAAAGATAAAATGAAACACTTAGAACATGTGGTTTGACTCCATCAATTCTGTATGCAAACCTTGTACACTTCGTCAATTTAGTAATTGTAACAAAAGCACAGAACCTTTTGTCAGAATGATCTGCAAGACTAAAAACTCTATTTCACCTTGTTCATTCCTATACTGTCATAGCAGTCTTGTTTTCTTAAGAAAAAGAAGAAAACAGCCTATCAGGTACATTCAAAATTTTTATTTACTCTCCTTATTTGCTCGGATACTAGAAAACCTTTGATCAGATGCATTTTCCATTTCAAGCAAGTTTTGGCAAATTAAGTCTATCACTTATCCAGTTGTCTGAATTGAACTAGAAAACCAATCAAATAGCAAGTTACTGCCTCTTAAATGGTTCTCCATCTATGCCTAGACGGGTACTGCAGGCCACACATGCAGCCAAGCTCCACGAGCAACCATCACTCCAAGGCAAGAGGAAGGGCAAAGGGCTCCCTCCTCTCAGTTCACGTGCTGCCTTCCTACAGGACTACCTGCTCTTTCTACTGAGAGAAGGGCAACACGTAATACATCACAATGCAATGCAACACACATAGTACATCAAGAGAAAATAAATTGCCCCTTGCTATAAGATAAGCAGTCATATTTTGGGTTAAAAGATCACCCTTAAGCAATGCAAATTGTTGATATCTCTGTAGTCATTGATTTGAAGCTTAATAGCAGCCATAAATCTTTAGTCATACACACATAAGAATACCATTTACTCTGTCCAAAGGCTTGACCAAAGAACGGGTATTAAGTGGCAGATCTGGGCACAGAAGCACAGGCAAATATTCTCTGCTAGGGATTATACTACCTAATTGGTGTGATGAAGCCAAACAATATAGTGTATCAACCCAGCAGGAAAATATTTTGCCTTTTTACTTTCAACACACAGCTAGAAGAGACTAAAAATGACAGCAGCAGGTGAAACATGCAGGTCTCAATATTAACTGAAAATCTGTATCGACAAAGACTGCACTATAGACTGCAGGGTTACCATTAAGTACAAAAGGCTTCTATTTCAAATGCAGTAATAGTAGGCAACTACATGTGCATGTGTCTCTACACACACACTAACCTAGCTCAGAACATCAGTGAAACTAGGCAAGTGTATGATTTTAAGTTATGAAAAAAACTTTTAGTTATTACTTTAACTCCACATATTGCTTCCAGTGAGAATTCATGAGAAAGTCATTTTCCATTATACTTTACTAAACAAGGGTAAATCCACGGGCTCCTTCAAAGGGACATTCTCAGTGATACATTACATCACAGAACAAAGTCAGACCACTGATCAACAGACAGAAGAGTTGAAACCTCTACCAAAACAATCTCAACTATAAAGCCTATCTTAATGCAGTATCCTCCAAATTGGATTGAAGAACAGGAAATGGTAAAATTATGGTTTGAGATAAGTTTCAAATGCCCACTGCCTCATTAAATATATGCTATGAACACCCATACATAGCAAGTTGCTCAGCAGTCAGTTTCCTGGGAAAAGCCCATGGACAAGAAAAAGGAGAAGATAAGGTCTTAAATTAAAGTTCTATCAGGCTCATCTATCGATGAGTTGAGTGTCCCTGTCTCCTCCCCTACAGTGCCCCAAATATCCATTACCACTAAGCCATTAGTTTTAGCAATTCTTTACTACTGAAACAAGCAATTTGTGCAGAAGGGTAGTAGTGCTTATTACAATCAACAATGTAAGCAATTAGTAATCCTTGGGTACACCTGTGTCAGAATACTTGCCTGTTTGCAGCATAGGGAGAATCTGCCACCATTCCAGCGCGTGCTGGAAGTGATGTAGGGTAGGAGATTAAGGCTGGTGAGAAGTCTTGTGGAGAAGTGATAAATTCAGGAGATTGCGGCTGTTGTGACCGCTGCTGCTGCTGAGCAAGCATCTGCTGCTGTATAAGAGCCTGCTGATACTGCTGCGCCTAAATAAGACAGTCACCGCATTACTAAAATTCTCATAAGACAATGCGAAGCTTTTTGCTAACTAATAATACTGGCCTCACAGCCAAATGCACCAACAACTATCGAACTCCAGAAAAGGCTGGTAGCTTCACCAGAAGCAAGAAACCAGTCTGTCCACTAAGTAGATGAAAAGGAATTGCCTTGTGATTTCTTCCTCTTCCAAAATATTGCTTAGCTTTTTATAATTATTGAAAACTACATACATGCACTAAATTAGTTGGACATACCATGTTCTTACAAATAAAGAATCAGTTTCACAACAATTTCTTTTGACTTCTGAAAACATCTTACGCCAGTTAGCTTTCTTGCTCTATGAATACCTTTTATATGTCTAAATTTACACCATGCTGTAGCTGCATCACACAGAGCATGCCACATTTACATTCTCCTGAAAACACTGAGAAAGTAACTAAAAAGACTTCTCTTCTTGAACCATGAGAAGCAATAATAGCCAAAACATTTTTTGAAGTACTTAAAAACCCCTTAAAAGGGGTACTCTCAAACTTGTGTTGTTGGAACTTCACAACAGACTTATAAACTGAACATATATTTGAAAATTGTGCCATCTACATTCCGTTCTTGACATACCATAGCAGGATACTGAGATTGGGAAGGTTGCTGCTGGTACACAGACTGCATCAACAGCTGCTGTTGGACCATCTGCTGGTGCATTGCTTGTTGATACTGTATTTGGAAAGAACAAAATATCATTAGGAAACCACAATCCCCACATTTAGAATATACAGATATTTAGAAGAAGCATTGATTAAAATATCAGCTCTGTGTCTCAACAGTGTTCTTCAGTTAAGACACCACATGACCGGGAATCAGCTTATAACTCTGTCAATACATTTTAATGACTGTGCTTGGAGGCTTTTCCACTATGATTTTTTTTTTCCCAGTTAACACCAGCCTGATTAACAAAAAAAATTACAATACATATTTTGCACTGCCTTTTCCAAGGCAAGCCATTAAACACCCCGACTTCCGTAATTTTCAGTACTATATCTCTTTGGAAAGCAATTCAGCTGTGCTTCTAATAATAGCATGACTTAACAAGAAAAAATAAAGAAATACCAAGTGTCTTGGACAGACTCTGAAAATTCCCATCTGATCTAGATGCTGTTTGGTTCTTCTTAAGAGTATTTCTGCTGTGCAACTTAAAACAACTGTACTTGAAAGTAAGCAAGGTGGGCAGTGTTATGATATTTAGTATCCATGAAAAATATTGGTTGACATAACTACAAAAAGGAAGCTCTTCATTGACCAAGAGAAAGCAAAAACAGCTACAAAAGTACTTAGATGGTCTACACACCAGAAGCATACCATCTACCACAAGCACAGCATCATCTACATCACTCCTAATATTTCTTTCAAGCATGTTCATGCATACATGAAACCTTAATTTGGGCCACACAGCGTTGATTCAAAGCAAGCAAGGTTTCTGGGTGAAGCAACAAAAGCGAGAAAGCACAAAGAACTCAACTTTCCAGGATAAGCATCACAATGCAAAAGACAAATGTGAAAAGCTTAAAAAAAAAAAAAAAAAAAAGTGGCAGGAGCTACAGTCCCTTTCCTTATCCTAGCAGAAAGAAGCCAGGTCACAACAGCAGAAGCATTTAACTAGAGCACAATTAAAAATGCTACTAACAGACAGTAACATGCTGCTCTTTTAGCACGATTTGTAACACATTTGACTTGTACCTGCTGAATATAAGCCTCCTGAATTGAAGGGTGCTGCTGCTGGTGATGTAAATGGTGCAGCTGCTGTAGTCTCCAGTCCCCCTGCTGCAGCTGCTGGAGAACTCTGTTCTGCTGCGGATGATGCTGAGTGGTCCCTTGGGACAGCAAGATCTCTTGCCCATTTCCAGGTCTTGGGGTTCCTGTAATATTAAGACAACACTATTAACATACTGACTTCTGAAATTTAACTAGAGAGTTGCCATGGCAGTTGACCTCTTCATTAACATTTTAAGGTGAAACGTAGCTCCTTTCCTAGTTTGACCGGTGGTACAGTTTGTATATTAAGCAATTCGGTTATCTTCTAATAACTCAAACCACACTTATCTCTTCTGACTCAAAACTGAGACATACCCTTACACTCTATATTCTTAAGACAATTTGATAAATTCATTCTTGAGAGAATGCAATAAAGCCTTTTGCATTTTATATACCTAGAAGTAAAAAGTAAAGTACACAAAATACCCGAACATCAGCTTCATACAGTAGTTGTTCAAATACAGACTGATGCCCCTTAAAACCTCGTTGTTGTCGTTTTTGGTGTTTGTTTTTTTTTTTTTTTTTTTTTTACTAGCTGTTGGGTCACATTTTGTATTACTTAAACAGATCACTGTATGAGCTTCACAATTAAATTATTTTTGCTGCCTTTTAATTAAGCAGTTACTAACACAAATCAATTCATCTTGCATGCTTTATTTATCTTCTGAAGTGCACAATAATCATCTGATACTTGTCATATCAGGAAAAGCTTTCTAAGTTGTATATTATTTGGATCCTATCTAGTAGAAGTTGCTTACACATGGGATGCCAACATTCCCAGTGGCCTTTTGATTGGAAGCTTTCCCAGCACCATCCCTGAAGCTACTCTTCCATCAATCCCATCTCTGCTTGATAAGGCTAAATCAACAACAGGGCAATATCTTGTCTTTGGAGGAGTGGCACTGACAAGTAGCGGACTGCCAGCAACGTATAACTCTGGTTAACTTATGTCCTGGTATTCACCGGAATAGAGTTAGCTTTCTTCCTGGTAGCTTGTATGGTGCTGTGTTTGGACTTAGGATGAGAATAATGCTGACCACACACCAGTGTTTTTAGCTGTTACAAAGCAGAGCTTACACTAAGCAAAGGACTTTTCAGCTTCTCATTCCGCCCTGCCAGTGAGGAGGCTGGGGGTGCAGCAGGAGCTGTGAGGGGACAGAACCAGGACAGCTGACCCAAACTGGCCAAGGGGATATTCCGCCATATGGTATTGAGCTGAACAATAAAACTGGAGGGGCTGCTGCTTGTGGGGTGGCTGGGCACCGGTGGTGAACAACTGCGCTGTGCATCACGTGCTTTTTCTATTCTTTTATCATTATGATTACTATTATTATTTTCCTTTCCTGTCCTATTAAACTGTTTTTATCTCAACCCACGAGTTTTTAACCCTTTTCTCCCCATCCCAGTGCAGAGAGGGGGGGAGCAAAAGGCTGTGTGGTGGTTAGCCACCTGCCAGGATAAACCACAACATCTTAGCAGTCAAAACACGTACTGCAGTGCAAAAACACATAAGATAACAGTGCAATTAGGAAAGTACTCAAAATTAAATTAAAGCTACTTCAGTGATTAGTACAGCCCTACCTCTCTTTGAATGAGGTATGGATCCTCAGAAAGGATTTGTTGAAAATGCCACATGATTTTATCTCAATTACGTCTCTGTTGCACCAACAGTACAATGTGAAATGCTCTGGTCAATCATTAGAAGAGTCAAGTTTTTACATGGTGCTAGCCTATCAATATCACCACCATTTTATTACTATCTCATAACTTACTGAGGCACAGGAAATGCATTTTTTCCTAAGAGAATTAAAGCTGTATCTGATTACCAAAGAGTTCAGTGCTTGCAGTGAACTACTTGGAAGTCACAACTGAGCATGAACTTCTATCCCGTAGTCCTCAGCAGGAAAGTTAGTCTAAATAAAATCAGTGTTATGTACACTGAGAAAAAAAATACCTTGACTTCTTCACTATTTGCATTTAGATTTTGTGGCACCTATTCAAACTTACCACTTGCATGTTTAGAGTCATCCAGAAGGGATGAAGAAGATTTGTGGTGGTGGTTTTTTTTTGTTTTTTTTTTTTTTTTGTGTGTGTTTTGCTTTTTTTTTGACAAACAAAAAAAAAAGGAAGTGAAATGAAGTTTCTAAGGTTATCCTTACTAGTTTAAGGAGGGAAACAAACTCGATTCTTCATTTGTTTCAGTCAGTCCTTAAGACTTGAGTAAGATACCTTTTTGCCCACGATTACCAAATGCACCAGGAACTTGTACTTTGACTGGAGTTGCTGAGCTGTGGATCGTCAGAACACTGGAAGTGGCAGTGCTTGAATTGGCCTTTGGTCTCTGTCGCGGTGCAATTGAGGTTTCCGTTGGTCCAACAGTATCTGTTATTCTGAAACAAGATTTCCACATAAGAAACTTCATTAAAGATTGCTTCTGCTTCTACCTTTTTCTTTATAGTTCAATTGCATCTCAATCATGTGGTACTGTACTTAAAAACTGCATTTAAATAGCTTAAAATTTGTTTTTACAATTCCTGTCACCACCCACTGCAGCCATAGAAGATAGCACTGCTGCACAACACCTTAAGAAGGAGCCATGCAACAGGATTATTCCCAAGGAGACCAAAGCGCTTGATTAAATTTCTCTGTGCAAGCTTTCCTTAGTTCACAGTAGTAATTAAAAATTATCTGCAAAGCTCGAGGCAGCAATCCTGTGACTTGAGATACGATTACTGTTCATATATACAGGAAATAAGATTAGGAAAAATCTTATCTGTTAAGTCAATTCATTTCTACTTTCAAAAGAGATTTAACCTCTAGTAGTTATATCGCTCAAACTTCTCCAAATATTTGTGTCTACCTTGCAGTACTTCAGACTTGTATAATATTCCCCCAAGGCAAAGAAGACGCTCAAAAAAGGACTTCGGAGTTTAATCTCCCTGTCAGGTTACAGTATAAGCATTTCTTAAAATTGTCCAACTGCTTAAAAACACTAATTCACCAGCTGAGCTCCAGTATCTAACACCTCATTAGATCCTACCATATTATATTGAGATATCTATCTGCCTTAACCTTCTGTAACTTGAGCCATCAGAAACACATGACTTAGGAAGAACTATAAGCTTTCCTACTAGCAGTCAGTTAAAAACATTATGCCATCACTATTCAATGCTGGCCCGCCACTGCATTTTACTAACTGACAGCAGAGCCAGCAAAAGCAATCGCTACCTTAAAGCAACACACACATCTACACAGCTCAAAACATGGCTTAAATGAGCCCATTTGTTTGCTTCTCATTCACGATACACTAATGAAATTGCTGATAATTGTAGCTGAACATCCACGTAATTAAGCCACACATTTGTAGGTTCAGAACTTGAAAAACTTCATTAACAAGGAATGAAAGTGTAAGGAATTCCAACAGTTTTAGTATTAAGCACACAGCATATACCACTGCAGAATCAAAAAGCATGAATAAACACTCAGTGTTTTGTTTCTGTTTTTACTTAAAAGTACAAACAAGGCAATGATTTGGTATAGAAATCTGAATTTTTGTATACAAGTCCAGTTACCTTCAAGCAATGAATGAGATGATTGTACGTTTAAATAACACTCCACAGAACAGTTTAATTGTACCATATTATTCTCACCCCCCACTGAAATCTATTTCAAAATTCACTCGTGACAATAGAATGAAATTAAGCAAATAAGGAACAGACTGCTAGTACTTACCTATACCATCACAAAACATGATCTCAGTTTCTCTCAGTAACCATGAGAGAAACCATGAAAAACAAAGGAATGGAATCCGCAAAGAGATCTGAAGCACTTATAAACACAGTTTATCTATTCTGAAGAACTACTCAGATCATTTTTATTAGGAAGCACATAAAAACAAGTTTCAGACAAATAAAGCAAATAAAGTAAAGCCACGTCATCTGCTCACCTTGCTTTTATTTGGCTTTTTCTAGCAGCTGCCTCACTAGCTGTCATGGGTTCAGGAAGAGTTGAAGGGACAGGAGAATTCTTGGGAAAAATAAATTTGAATAAATTAAAAAAACGAAATCCTGAAAGAAAAAAATCATTACAAATTGAAGAGGAATACTTGGTTTCAAGATTTTCATGCTACAAGGTTTCATGCCGAACTCATTCACATGGCTGTAAAGTGAAAGAGATTTTGTTTAACACTATTTCTATGTCCCGTTGTCTGTTACGAAAGTAAAAATTGTAAATATTACTGGTCTGACTTACTATTATGTCAACTACTTCAGTTCACTTACACCTTACCAGCTACCAACAATGAGGTAAAATATTTTCTCCAAATGTTTTCTTATAACTGCACAAAATAAGGATGAATTTTATCCTTCAGTTTAAGAATTAAAGCAAAGCCTAAACACAGACAAAATCAACAGTAGGTTTTTTAGCCCATATAGCTACTGCAATGCAAAAACCACACAGCACCTAAATTTCTATGGTCCTTGAACTAATACCCTTTCACAAATCACAGCCTAATCACATGTAAATTCATTCTGCTTTCTCATACTAGCCCACTTCTCTAGCCAGAGACACCAATACTGCAGATAATTATAAACCAGTTCACTTCTTTCATACTGTGTTTGAATCACACTGAAAAACATTCTTCCACCAATGCAATCTGGAAATGCACCCACACCTCAGTGACAGCAGGCACACAGCAATACACTGAGCCCAACAATAATGATAAGTTTATCTTCCATGTCCTACCTTCCCCCGCCTCTGCCAAGTGTGGAAAGCCAAGCTTGCCTTTTCCACCTGTGCAAGGTCAAAATTTCCTTCTCCCTCCGTACCTAATGCTCAATGACAATAGTAGCAGATAAATGCACTACAAATCCACATAGTCACCATCTCCCCTGCTAGTTTACCAGAGCACCAGCCATTTGGTTGATTATGTTGGTACTTCTGATACCACAGCTTATGGATGTCAGAAAATGAAGGACCACATCCTGCAGCTTTCCGCCAGCGAAGTTACAGCCAGTGTGCAATTTCAAGTCATTTCTCCTCTCTGGCCTTCAAGTATCTGTTTCAAAAACGTCATCTCTCCAGAAAGGGCCTAAATATACCCAGTCAGGAACTGGGATCTTCCCAACAGCTCGTCTCCACTTCACCAGTATATCCGAGCCAACTTCAACACTCCTCTTGCCCTCTGCAGAACCAACTACCTTTCTTCAGAATATCCTTTCGCAGTTCTCATCTGCTGCTTCAAAGCTTAAAGAACTTCTCAGTTTAATTTCTGAATTAATTACTATTCACCAAAGCTGCATTGAACCAAGGAAAATGGCAATTTTGTGGAAGGGAAACAGAAAATGTGAAATTATACAAGGGTGATCTTCACATACAGCGAGGAAAGTAAATCTAACTCCGGTCACAAACATTATAACCAATAGTTATCAGTTTTACAATACTGCTGCTGAAGACTACCTCAAGTACCAGAATTAGTCAAGAGATAAATTGGTGAAAGAGCAGCCCACCTCTGACTTCCCCCTGAAAAAACAGGCTGCTGTCACAGACAGCATACTGGACTCACCCCACTTCTGCTCTAACCTACAATGGTGATTCTTACATTCTCGTGAACTTTGAGGGCTAAGATTAGGGATGTCCAGGTGCACATTTTTGTGCTTCTTCTCTTTTTGAGACAGCAGTGTGCTGTGCTTCTTCTTTATTTGAGACAGCAGTGGGTGCCAAAGAGGTGAGCACTACCAGAAGAAAACAATAGCAAGAAAAAACAGGGTGTGAACTCCTACTTTTACTGCTGTCAGAGTAGAGAAGTGTCTTGAGTGTTGGAGGGAAACACACAAATCAGCTTCACTTGGTAAAAATACACCAAGCACTTCTACTTTTACATGTCTGTGACAAGGCAAAAGGCCAAGGAAGGAAGTAATTCCTTCCCAACAGGAAAAGGAATCCAAGAAACTGACATATGAGTCACTTGAAGAAGTTGACACTGCTCTTACAACATGTAACGTAGTAAATTCTCAAGTGTTTGTTAGATCAAGATAAAGCAATCCACTTGCTTTTCTCTCAGTACAAAAGAGAAAGTATAATTATAGTACCACCTAACCGCACTCTGCAACAACCTTATATAAAACCATTCATAACACTTGAAATTTAGCCTTTGCCTACAAACAGCAATGACTCCAACGTTTTCTGACCTTTTTTTAATTGAAAAAAAACAATCAAAAAATGCAAAGCCTATGCTAAGTTTCCGCAAAGCAACATGCACTACTGAACGCCTTCTTCTACAGGACCGAGGATCAGTGGTTTTAGATTTCAAAGGCATCTCAGTTAAATTCATTCACCTGCCTCAGAAAACAGAGTTCACTGTAATTGACATTTGCTTCAAAATTAATTTTTCCTAACATCCTAATGCCTATCTTGGGAGTCCCTTTATAACATAGAACATTATGTGTCCTCCAATTCTATGGCACAGTACCTTAGTCCATCAATTAGATCATCTTTGAGAGAAGGCTCAGAGTTTCAAACAGAGCTCAACCTCTCATGCAAAGCAAGGTCAGGAAAGGAGGCAAACCAAGACACTATTCTGTTTTACTTTCAAGTTCACTGTAGCCCTTCCAATTAATATTATGGTTCAGGCTGATTAAAAAGAAAGAAGGGATTATTCAGAACAAACCCAAATCCTCTTGACATGACAAAGATTTTCTACTGTCAGTAAGTTCTACAGTGTACTTGATACTAATTGTATTAAACATAGAACTTGTACAAGTTCTGGGTACTGGTGCAATATCAATGCAATTCATGGAGCTATGCCCTCAAAACTCCCAAGTATTTTGTTTAGAGATATAACATTACGTGTACACAGTATCAATGGGAAACATACTTTGCTCCATGTTTTGAATTTAGTAGCAAGGTTAATAAGGAACTGAAATCTTCTTTCTCAGCTGATTTGCTATTTTTTTCCCAATGCTACAGAAGACCTACGAAATCCTTTAAAACCAGAAAAAGTCAAAGACTACTTACATTAATATTGGACACTGGACAATCCTTTTTGGCAAGTTTAAAGGCAAAGTGAGATACTTGAAAGATATCAGGTCTCTGATCTTGATCTGGTTCAAGCATATACCCTGTAAAATTGGTAAGACCAAATTGTCATTGTTTGACAGCAAACAGCCTACTAAGTTTACTACCAGCAAGAACAAAGTAATTCAGCTATTCTACCAACTAAGCTTTCCCCCAAAGGGATCATTATCTTGTTTCAATGCTTATCGTCAGGTTAAATATAGTTTTGGGGGTCAAATATTATTGATACAGATGCATGCTATTTGGTATTTTGACTATCAGCTGTGGAAAAGATGCAAATCCTCTAGAAGATATTCTGCTGGGAAGATAAACTTTCATAGGTTTTTAGCTAAGTTACCATTTCTGATGAGGAAATAGAAGATACATTACCAAAACTGTTCAGTAGTATAGCCAACTGTAAAAAAAGGTTTTGTATAAAATGAAGTAACCACTTTCTGTAATAATATAATTGTAGGCAGATCTTATGATTTTATTCAAATCCATTATCTCATGACCAAAATAGTTCACAGCAAATTCTATTTTTAATGTGTTTTTATAACATAAAGTTGATTTGAATTAACTGTGACCCCACCATTACGTGGAAACAGGGCAGTCTGTAAAGTGACTCCTGCCACTTGATGCTGAAGTGCTAGGCTTATAAGGTAAACAATGTCCAGCTCGCCACTGTTGTTTTTTTTTTTCCACTTGTAAAAAAACTAAATGAAGTCAGAAGTCCCTGAAATACCTTTTATGATCAGCTGCAGCTTTCTGTAGCTTCCATTCCAAAAGGACAGAAGGGAAGTTTATGTTATGAAATTCTTCCCCACCCACATATATTTCATGCCAGGAAGTAATGCTTATCTTTGCACAACAGTTAACTGAAACTTTATAAATCACAGATCATGCTTGTAAGGAGACACACTTCCAACCTGTATTCTTCTTAAGGTAACGCTGCCTAATATAGAGAAAGCTATTTAATCACTTGAAAATTAGCCCATTTTGTCAGTATTTGTGGAAGGCTTGATACCTGCTATTTCTCACTAATGAATACAACCTCAAAAGCACATTTTGAATTTGCTATTTCATTTTATTTACGAGCATAAACTGAGTGTCCTACACATTGAAGACAAATTTTAAGAGCATCTATTCCAATGGCCTGAATTTATCATATTGTGCCAGACACACTCTTTCAAGTTAATCTGTTCAAAGTTGACACACACCACTGAAAATACTCTTATTATTCGACCCAATATCTCTATATTCAGGTAACAGACAAACCACTAGAACTTGTTATTCCCCAAAATTTTCCTCCATACCTCCCCATGCTTTCAAAACTTCGCCAAAGATCTTGTCCAACCCTCTGGGTTGCACACAAACTTGATCAGTTTTGTATTCAGTTACAAACCATAAAACTACTATAAAAATCTCTCCAGTACAATTTTTTTCTGTACATATGTGTATCTACACACAGTTTGCACTACAAATTCATCTAGCTAATCCAATTTTCTTTTTTGGACAGAAAATACTATTAATCTGACGTCCCATAGATAAAATGTACAGAACAGCAAAAAGAGACCATGAATAAATCAAGAGCTACTCTTTTCATTCCCTTTCTGTGTTTGTGGTTTAAGGCCACCCTTGACAAAAAATCCATGCCTCCCGAAGAGACGAGAAAGTTTTTCTGAGTCGATATATGCCATTTATTTGGAAGATCTCTGAAGTGATTTCTTCTGTTACTTAGACTCTCAAGTAATCAACTCATCTACTCAATGCCTAAAACACAGTAGCTGACTGGAGAATCTTCTCAGGAGAAAGACTTGTTTGTAATTGATTGACCAGGTTCTCTTTTGGTGCATTTTCTAAGAAGCTTGCTCCAGGTTTACCAAGCTCCTTGTAGGCCAGCTTCTCAATTCTGTACCTGGTGGCAGAGCCCTCTGTTATGTGAAGGGGTGCCTCATTTCAAGGGCAGGAGTTACAAGACAGATGGTAGCCAAGAGCAACCCCCACAACTCACTCAAGAACCCAGCCAGTCTGCCCCATATATTCAAGCCCCTCATCCACACCAGTAGCATCTTCCATGTTTTATTTGATTTACAGAGGAAAGGAATTGTTGTGCTGCCCAGATACTTACTTATCAAACAGTGTATACTATGAGTGTATCGGGAATTGTCCGGAATGGTAAAACTTCCATCACAAATAGCAACTTGACTTTCTCCAAAGGGAAGTGAAAAGAAACAAAGTTTATACAGCAAGCAGCCAAGTGCCTGCAAAAACAAATACAGGCACCAAAAAAGGATGAGAGTAAGCCTTTTACACAATAAAGAAGCACCAACAATAAACTAATTGCATCCTAGCTACAGCTGATGCTTACACAGTTATGTAGTAGCTGCATTATGAAACACTGTTAATGTGACAAGCTGATATATAAAGCTGCTCTAAAAAGGCTTTCTTTCCCGCTGACTTGCATGTTAGACAAGAAGCTACCAAAACTAGAACCTATCCCAAGAGCTACATTCACATTCCTGTATCACCCAGAGATACCACTAGGGTTTCTGTTGAATTTTCTCTTTATTTACTTCACTGTAATGGCTCTTAAGCACATCACCTAATAAAAACACATTTCCTTGTCATGCTGTCAACAGGTTTCCACGAGGAATCACTGGCAACTACCAAGCAGCAGAATGAGCCAACAAAAAAAAAAAAGGGGGGGGGGGAGGAGGTGTCTTAACCACTTCCTATATCCCCAATCTAAATGCTCATCACACATTGCATTAATTTTAATCCCAGAAAACTTAAACACCAAAGATACCACTATTATATTCTACATGATATAGTTGCATTATAGATTTCACTTAAAGTCATTAGTTTTTCAATGTCACTTTTAACCATTACACCCCTTAACTAGTTACATATTTCATAATAACTGGTTTTATTTTTTGCTTACCCAGATATCTGCCTTGGTAGTAATTGATTTCCCTCCATAAAGATTGACCATTTCAGGAGCTCTGTATGATAGTGTTGTGTACCTAGCAGCACATAATTAAAAGAGGACGCAGATGAAAAGCATGCCAAACTGAATTGCCTTTCTAGCATCTGCCATGCACACGATGTTTTACACACCTGTTTCCAGTACACACCCAAAATTGTCCTAAGCTATGCAAATCATTTGTTTCATTTATAGCATCACAAAGATTTACAATAGCAATATAATATTTATTATTATGGATGATAATTTGAAGTCAGATGAAATTTGGTTTTCATATTTAGCTCCCCAACACATGTGCCATGGTAACCAACAGTCACGCTGTTGTAATACTGCCATAACCAGTCATGTGAAAGGCTGAGCCCCACAAGAGTACTCCCCATCTCCTATTGAAACATACAGTATGTACGCCTTAAACAACTACCACCTCAAAATATTTACAAAACCAGCAAAGTACTTTGCATAGATTAAAAAAGAACACATGTATCACTTAATAACTTGAGAACACATAACCTGTGTTTATTCCTCTGCAGCAGTTAGCCTGAAGGGACAAAACTGAACTAATACACGTTTTCAAGAGTACTCCTGCAATAGAGTTAAAATATTTTTCTGACCAGTCTTAGGAGAAAAGCCATAGAACAGCACTGGTTAAATAAGACTGCATAAATCCCTTCTAATGCTTATGTACACTTTTTTCCCCGTCTCACGTTTCTACAGTTAGCTGTATTAAAATAGCAAAAATTTAGAATATCCAACTCCAAAAATGGCCAGCAGCAACGCATGTATTTTTCATTTATGTAAATTTCAAAATCCTATGCTTTTTTCAAAATTTATTCTACTTGAGTCTACAACATGTAGATAAATAGAAAAAGCAACATTAGCAAATAGTTCCACTGTTTTACGATATCCACATCAACATTTCTTCAGCTCAAACCATTCAATTAATATTGTTATTATGATATGTGCACAGTGCTCACAGATGTTTTCATCTGATACACAATGATGTACACTGTTACCTCACAGCACAATCACTGCTTATAAAGGCCACTTAAAAGTGAACTTACTTTTTAATTTCTTCTTCAACCACATTAACACCATCCTTTTGAGGATTAAGAAATTTGTTGGTGGCACTGCCAAAATCACAGAGAACATAGTTTCCATTATCATTTAACAATATATTCTCCACCTTGGAAGGAAGTTGACACAGAAACAACAACATTAGACTGAAATAATGTCTTTAATTTCCAGCTTAATTGTTACTACGCATTCTTTTCCTTGGCATAAACAAGGAAATTACCTTGTTTAAACATCAAGCAGTAAGTGGCCCTATCTTTCAGTTTCTCTGGTTCCAATTTTACCCATAGTAAATCCTTCCCTAACTGGAAGTCAGTCTTAGTGAAATACTTCCTTTGTTCTCAATCCTTTTTGAGTGTATTGCCAATTTTTACCTAGACATTCCTATTTATTAAGTCCATACCTTTAGATCCCGGTGAACTATAGGGGTTTTGCACTGATGCAATCGAGCAACAGCTTCACAGGTATCACAAAATATTCTCATTACTTCGGACTCAGTGAAGCCTGTCTGCAGGTGCTGATTCATCTGATTTACAACCTGCCCGGCTAAAGAAGCAACGAAGAAGTTATTATTAAAATAATTCCTATCATGTACAGAAGAAAGAATTTTTCTTATACGTAAAAAGACAACAAATAAGACGCAACACAGTTTTCCAGTGTCACTGCTCTTTTTAAAGTTGTTTCCGAACTTTCACTCTTATATGGCCCTAGACAGAAAAATCTACGTCTCCAATAAAAAAATCTGACTGAAACTCTTCTAACAAATTGTTGCAGACAGAAGGAATCATCCATCACAAAGACGTTACCCCAAAAGTGCCTCTTGCATTTAGATCCACAGCCAACATGCTGTCAGCCAACTGAGTTCAAAGTAATTCATAATCTAGACAGCCTTCCTTTGTCTTACCGAGAGACTAAGGAGAAAAAGGGACCTGAATCCACCCTTAGAGAAAGACCTTACGTAACCTCTTCAGAAGTTTCTTTTTAAGATTGGCAATCATTATTTCCCTGCTTCTTGAGGTAACTTTACAAGATCATACCGGTCTCTTCCTATCACAATACTCACTTAACACTAACAGATGAAGATCTATGGGGCATTGGAGAGTGTTCCTTCTAGCCAAGGATGCTTTGAACAAGGAAAAACTAACAGTGCCCAGTCATCTGACAGTTTACATCCACGTGGCTTCAAAACAACGCAAGCAGAATTCAAACCCAGAAGCAAAGTGTAGGAGTGAGTTTGAACAGAAACTTTACATGGCAATAAGCTATCCCTAACACAAAGCTCTACTCTAATTTCTCTAACAATTCTAGGTAAGGAAAGAATGCCACTGATGCAGAGCCTGAAGAGAGCTCCCACAAAGGGCAGAGAAATTCACCCACACAACTTCATGGCAGGTTTGTTCCAACACACTTGTGAGGCTGGGGGGGAGGATAAGTCTATAACAACCTGGTTTTACATATTGTTTCAAACAACTACATTATGAACAAATAGGACACAGGAATATTATTTTCATGCTCACATTCACCAATACTACGCTCATCTAAAACAAGTCACATGTCGAGTAAAAATAAAGAACCTTTAATATAGCGACCTGAAAAAAAAAATAGGTGAGAGAACAGTTGCCCAAAGTCTTCCAGTCTTTCCTATAAAACTATGTCCTACCTATATGTTTAACCCAACAGTAGAACAGAACTCTTTCAGTTTCTACTTACAGAAGTAGTTTCCCTGCTTCTAATTTTACTTAACAACTAAGCTGTGTGAAACTGGCTTTTGCATTTTCTCAGTGTTCAGCAATTCAATGCCTAACTACCAACACAAATGAGCAAAAACAACTACTGGATTCCAGCTTTGAGATATGCAGGCTATCCTTTTAAATTAAAGTAACGACACCACATCAAAATCCCAGGTGATCAAAAACAAATGTTTCCCTTGCATTCCCTCTGAAAACCAGAAAAGCGGTCTCTTACCTCGACAGTACTCCATGAGAATGAGTACCTCCCAAACATTGTCACTTACACAGTTAACAGCGCAATCCAAATAGCTGACAATGTTCTTGTGCCCAGATAGCTCTTTCTGAAAAAGGAAATGCACATTACACTTGAGCGTAGAAAAGCGTTAGCGAATAGTACAAGCTCTCATTACAACCATTTATGATTTCCAAGTGAGCTCCTGCCCCCCACGCACTACTCTTTATCAAGTAGCAGAAATAGAACAGAAGCCCACCACTTCCAGCAGAGTTAGTGACTGTTTCGTATCAAATACAATGCAACTATAATTCAATAAAGAGCATTTACGTGCTATTTGTTCAACACTGCCAACAGAAATTCGTGCACTCAGAAACAACATTATCAAGTAGTAATATCTAGAGACTTGACATGTAGGAGGTACAGAAGAATCAGGCTAGTCATGCCCATCCTAAGGTAAATTCCCAATCTCAATACTCCAAATGAAGAATTGTCTATATTGAGGAACAGTCTTCTCAAGTTATTAAAAAACACAGCTGGAAGAAGTGACAAATTATAGTCTGAAGAGCCACCAAGTTAAAACACAAGCAGCTGTAGATGTCCCCAAGGAAAAAAGAAAAAAAAAAACAACTTGAGTAATTTTACATTGGAATTCAGGAAATGTATATTTCCTATCTGACAATACCAGTGTTGTCAATTTCAACTCATACAAAAACAGAGTTAACATAAAAAGACGTCTTATATTAGATAATTAAATAGATGCTTCTGTGATGAGACATGTTTAAACCAGAAGTGTATAGAAATGGAAATAAATAGCCTTTGCAGTATCTGCCAAAAGGCACTAACAGATTTTCTCTTGCCCTGTCTTTGTAAACCCAAGTGTGCCTGACAAAACCTTCTAGTTTCTCTTTATTTGGGGTCATCAGCTCATAAACAATCAAAGCTGTGACCACAGAGGTGAGTTCAAAGTTTCCAGTTACTGCCATACCATTGACCTCCGCAATGGATGCCAACTGGAAGAACAACATGCTTGTGCATCCTGAAGATAGCCACTTGTGTGAGTAACCGGCGGTATCAGTCAGGTCACAGAACTGTGCCCCACAGAGGGTTTGAGAATCTAAGTTATCACTACAGAAATGGCAGTTATTTGCATTTGTCATTAAAGACACGGTTGATGTCTGCATGTTATAAATGAACACATTCTCAAGTTACAAATAATGCATTTCTTACCATAATTGTAATTTCTCTCTTGCATATGTTGAGGTCTGGCACATTATTAACATACATTCGTTTCAGTGCACAACGTATTCCACCATGGGCGCGTACCAGGAACACAGTTGAGAAGCCACCTGGAAAAAAGAATGACAAGCCAATGAAGCCACCCAATCTTTTATTAATCTTCTAAGGCAACATTCCTACATGCTAAAAATCAATGAGGACGTATGTTGGTCAATGAGTGAGGAGTAACAAACACTACAATGTTAAGATTTGACAACTCCATCTGTTTCACCTACATTAAGTATTCTTGACAACAACATAAGTACCTTACAGTTCTGCTACAACATTAAGCAAAATGTATTTTAAAAGCATTTTCATATTCAAATAAATTTAAAAGACTAGCCTAAACTCTAGGTATTCGGGTATCAAACCTGAAGTATTTTCAGTCATTCAGCAACCTGAACTAAGTGAAGATACTCTCTGCTATCTTCAGTTTCTAAATCCTCTAGTATTTGATAAAGTTTAATATCCATTTCATAAACGTACATGTTATTCTCTATATTTTAAAATAAAAGTAAGAAGTAAAAATAAGAATAAAGTCATTACAGATGTTCACTAAGTCATGCAACTCCTCGGCATAGACTGAAGACACTAAGATCCACCCTGAAATCACTGACGGTTCAAGCAGTCAACCCAAAAGTAGTTCTTTTTATTTAAATCCACATTAAACAAGCAGCGAAGAGCTAAGCATGTTCCCACCACCAGTCCAGTCAGGAGCCTTCTCAGTCCAACAGCAGCACAAACCACAGGGCATTTACTTGAGCCCAGCTTCCCAGTGTTAGGTTCCTCCTTCTCTTCATCAGTAGAGAAGAATCATGCAAACAATAATTATACACAGAAGCAAAGTGAAACAACCTCACAAAGTACTTCCAAACATTCATGCAAGCCAAAGGGAAAAAAAATAAAATAAAACCACTGTGTTCTTTTATCTGTCTTCTGTTCATCTTAAGTACAGCACAAGCCCTCCAGCAAATTACATGATCACCTCCTCAAGGCTTCTGCATGTGGCTTTCCCATAGATCTAAGCAACCTGCCTCACAGAAGAGCTCATGTCAATCTGTACTTTCCTTAATTGAGTGCTGTCTGATGATAAGCCAACTATTACCATGAGAACTTTTAACTTGTGCAAAAACTAAGATATACACTCAGGACAGAAATATGCAAATTAAAGCGATTAACTACTCTGATAATCAGGTAGCCAATGGAAATGCATACGCTTCAAGTTTCCTGATAGCATCTGCAAGCAGCATTTGTCAAGTATCAAGCCCATCATTTGACACAGGCTTCGTGTGCTTGAGCAAATGTGCACATTAGAATTCATGACTGAAGAAGCTAAGTTTTATCAGGATGCTTTCTTCAAGATTATTATTATTTTTTTAATTTAATTGCTCATTTAGCTAAGTGAGATGCTATGCTGTCAAAACAGAATTGCTGCCAATTTTAATACAGCAGCCTAAATTCTCCCATTTATTATGCTCAAGCTAAAGCTAGTTTACATAGTGTATTCCCAGAACATTAACAGGTGCCCTTAGGTTACTCAAGGTCTAAAGCTAAACTCCAGCTGGGGCTGAAGTGATCTTCCAGGGTTCCCCTGCTACCAGCCTGGGGAATAGCATTAACCAACATGCTTGCCATGGTTATTGGAAATTTTTTGTACTATCCTCTCTCAAAAAAGAAGACTTCAAGCACAAATACTTGAACAACAGTATAAAACAATACTCTGGTAAAGCACAGAATTCTAGCCATTGGAAAACAAACATTTCTTGTCTTTTTAACCAGTTTTATAGCCTTTCCTAAGCTAGTTTTATAGGCTTAAAATTCTCTACAACTTGCAGTAAAGTAGTCATGAATAAGTAAAAAACAAAATAAACAACAAAAAAAAAAACAGTATAAAGTAGCGTAGAAAAATCTCAGGCAACTGCTCTTCTTGCCATTAGGTGGCAATATTAACTAATACTTCAACCCTGAAAGAGCCATAAAAGCAGAACTATTCCTCATTTTGCAAAGGAGTAGATACGTGACCTTGAATGGTTTTCCATTGGTAAATACTATCTCCAGTATAAAACGCCACTGGGCTCTCTGATAAACGGACCAATTCAGAACAAAGTGTGAATAGGTATAGAAATACTTACAGGAAAATTGTCACCAATATTCTGGCAATCTTTACCAAGCTCTGCCCTGAACTATTCCACTTTGAACTTTTTTAAGGAGTTTCTATTGTCAAACTTCTCACTGAAATTGCCCAAGCAAGCAAACATCAGTGCTGTAAACGTTCAAGAAAAAAACTCTCATTAAGCTGTTATCTGGAGGAGCCACGTACACGTCCTTGTCAGAAGCTATATGGAAACACAACCAGAAGTGATGAGTAGCTGCTTTGCCCTGAGACTTGAGACTTCAGACTGAACACAGGAGCTGGCATTTCACCAGCATTCTTAGAAAGTGGGGGGGAAAAATAAGTCCTATTATCAGTAAAGGCAGAAAAAAAACTCAATTTTCCATAACACAACATAACATATACAAAAAAAAAAAAAAAAAAAAAGAAAGAAAATACACCATGACCATTCTGGTTTCCTTCTTCTCCTTTTAGAAATTAGAAATGCTTTTTTCCCCAAAAGTATTAACACATGCATCCACTTTATCATGTGCTGTAGTGATTGAACCTAAGTATCTCCATCTCTCTTCCCAATTTTGAGACTTGTAGCAGCTCAATCTCTTCCTGTCTTGTATTTCCATCAAACACAACCCAAACTGAAATGCACTAGTACACACTAGAGGCCAATTGCATTGCACAAGTCACTTTTCATTTAAATACTTGCCTCAATGTCCTTTCTATAGCACCTACAGTTATATAAATCAGTAGAAACTTAGCACGACTAAAAACCTAGTGCTTTGAAAAATAAACTCATTACAAAGCTCAGCAAGTTGAATGACATGTGTCTTTTTTGTCTTGAATAGTCATTTATTTGATTTTCACCACCTGCTTCGGGGGATGTCTTATTAAGAAGCAAACTAGCAATGTTTGAAACTACCTAAAATATTTTTAACAGCCAAATTTTCTGGTTGTTTTTTTCTTTTTTCTTTCCTCTATGCATATTTAAGGTTTCACAAGTTTTAACTTTCCATTTATGCTTCACTACATCACATTCCTGAAACTCCAACCAGGAAGCAGCGTTGTTGTCAGAATTCAAAGCGTCTTATTTGCTTACTCTAGTAAAAAGTAAGGCTGGAGAATCTTCCACTACCTTCATCATCTTTCAGACTGCTGACAACAGTTCTATGAAGACAAGCTAAAAGAATATCCACAAAGATGATCTCAACAAAGTTATGCACATGTTAGATACACAGATGAGATTGAAAAAGGGGTTTTGTTGCTGTTTGTTTTGTTTTGTTTTACATATTCAGCTAAATCATAAAAAAGCATCCCAAGCATTGTTCCTCCAGCTGGTTAACCACCTAACTAAGAAGTCAAATCTCAGACAAACAGAGCAGTCCACCACCAACAGAAGGATTGCACATGCACAGGAGCAGGCAGTAATTGCTCCCTATACTCACAAGCACTGAACCAGAAGCAGTAGTTACAGTTACTACAACCACTCACACAAAACCAGCAAGGGATAAACATCTTCCTTACAAATGCTTTAAAATCTGGCTGCTACTGAGAGATGGCTATGAGTTCTATTATTAATTTCTACTTCAATACAAATAAATACTCAAAAACTAATATTTATAAAGCTGATGACTATATAAAAGCTTTTCTCAGATACAGTATTTACATAAAATTCTTCTGTACTTTTCACTAACCTAAAATGAATGAAGAAATGTGGGAAGTAATGGACATTTTTCTCATCTGTCCCATCAGGACGATTAGGCACCTAATGTCTCTAATAACTAAATATAATATTGAGTCTATAAAAAGAGAAATTCTGAAGACATAGCACCCAGAGCTGTGAGCCTTGTGATGGGCTGTAAGGCCAGCATCACAGCCTACATTAAGGCACAGTTCCAGAACTGACTTTTTGGTGATTATGTCAAGTTGTTCTTAATGAAGCTGAAACAGCTAAAGCACAGTTTATTTCTACTTCGAAGCAAGTTTGCAAGTTCTGCTTTCAGCTTGGCATGACCTTGCCCTGCAAAGCTGGATAAACAGGTTTAAGTGCAAATTATTTTCCAGTGACCAATCTACCCAGACATATGCTAACCCCTTTTAAAAAAGAAAACCCCTCAAAACCTGGCAGCAGAATGGCTAACCAGCCACATGATACTATTCTTTAAAATAACAGCTCAGGCTTTCTTGCATTTCAGATAATCTAGCATAAAAAAATAATTTAGGTGCATTTGTTTGTGCTGTGAATTAACTACTCATGCCTTCAGCATTACCTGAGCTAACACACTCAATCACTTGACTCCTGGATCCCTCGGTCAACATGTCTGCTCTCCAATTCTGCAGCCAGCAGCCACCTAGATGCCACCAGTTTCTACCAAAAGCAGGTTAACTTGCCACCAGAGATGCCCTCCTGCAGAAGTTACACACCTTCTGGAACTGCAGAGCCTTCTGAGCCCTACGGTTTGGGAGCCCTACGAGCAAACAGGGCCCATTTTACAGGCTACCAAACTATGCAGAATATGGGTTAAGACCAGTCCCCTTCCAAGCAGGGCACAAATGCCCTGCAAGCAGGCTCCAAGCAAGAAGAAATCAAACTTTCTTGCAAATCCATGCCAAAGGACAGCAGTAAGGCCTTGTTAAATGTTCCAAGCACACAATAAGTTTTAGTAAAACAAAAAAAAAAAAAAAAAAAAACAGATCTTTGCCAGGGGAAAAAAAATAAATCACTAAAAAACAAAACAACAACCAGCACCCACCAAAATCCCAGTCACCACCACCACCAACAAAAACAACCCGGAGCTCTATAACCTTCTGCAAGTGCAACAGACACTGAAGCCAGTGCCCAAAAAAACAGGACACAAAGCATGAATTAAAATAAAAGGACTCCTTTTCCACAAAAGCAGCATGAAGTCATGAAAGGTCAGCTCTTAACATCCACATGCACATCTGCGTGGAGCAGTGGGAAGGGCCCTTTTTTGCTATGCGTGTAGGAGCACACTGACAACGCTATTTTACCAGAAATTTTGAAGCAACCCTGTCCTGTGACAGAAGAACCACGTCAAAAGCTTTTCCTCCCTGCTCCGTTTGATCCCACCCTCACCATGTTTAAAATAAAGCCAGCACATCGTTGGAGTTCAGAGAGCTTCTGTGACCCTGAAGGCTGCTGCTGCCCCATGCAGGCTCCTTCTCCATCCAGCTCAATTTCTGCTCTCCCCACGTTCTGCTGCCATGTGCATTTCACTGGCATCTGATTAGGGTAACCACATGGTTATCCTTCTTGCAAGCATCAGTAACTCCTTCCTTCCTGCAAACGAAGTCCTTCCCCTGCAGGAGCACCACCTCCTGGTAGCAGACACGGGGGTACCGGGCCTGCTTTTCGGAGCAGCAGACTAGAAGCAAACGCAAGTACTTTAGTTTATGCAGAGAACACTGTTTAGTTCTTGAAGCTAACAAAATTTATGTCTGTTTCTGAAAGAGAATCCTCTAAAACAGCACAGACCTCAAACTTGGGAAATTTTTTCTATCAGACTCCAAACAGTTGGTGTTTGTTGAGAAGCTACATGGTAACACAACCTTGTCCTGCAGCTTGCTGGCCTTACCAGGATTTTTTGCTCAAGAACACACTTCTTTTTCCACAACCTTCACAGGGCAAGGTGGCTGCTGAACAAACCTCTGCACTGCTGCACGAGCCACCAAAGGGACTTCCCATCCCACAACCTTTCCGTTCTCCAGCAATGCGATGAGAACTGCGGCGGTGGCTGGGATACACCTCCACGTGCTCTCAGACAGTAAGCTGAACATCGTCCAGCTTTCATCAGCCCTGCCCACTGCCACCACCTTCCTGACCCCGCTGCAGGCCCTGAGCCAGCAGGAAGGTGTCACAAGGGCTGTCTCACCTCGGGGGCTGCGTGGCCACCAACTGAAGTCACCTGCGCACGCTCACTTGCTGAAAGCACTGTCAAGGGGCCTACCTGGTGAATACAGACAGTAGCAAATGACACTCTTCCTATGCACGTATTTGCATATAGAAGTATTTATATACACACACTTGTATGTATATATGTGCATATATATTCCTAGGAAAACATGTTCCACAAGTCTCAGTCAAAAGCACAAGGCTCTGAGACGCAGCTCCAGCTGGAAGAGCACTTGATAGATGTTGCCTGCAAGCTGAAGAGCTCAACACTCCCAAAATCAAGAGCTCAAATAGCTCCCTCCACTTAAAACAATCACTTTCTTCTACACACATTTTGGAGTTCAATATTTCTCCACTTTGCACGGACACCACATTCAAAGGGACATTCTCTTGTTCCTTTTTCCACTGCCCACACAAATTCCTTCTGTGCAATACCCTCTGAATATCACGAGTGGTTTCCACAAGAAGCGCTGCTTTCTTCAAACCACCATCTGTTCTTTGGGCAGCACTGCAAAAATAGCAGCTATGCATTACCAAGCAGGCTGCCTGGGACAACCCCACAGGACATTCCCGTGCACCCCGCTACCAGCAGACCCACTGTGCATACCTCACCCCAAACTGTGGTGTCAGCCCTGCCTCTGAGCCGGCACTCCCAGGTTTCATTTCTCTCACCACCAACTACACCCCAACTGGGCAAAGGGCTTTGAGTTGAGCAGCCAACAGAGTACACCTGAAGCTACGATAGTGTCCTAAGAAAGATGAAAAGAGCTCTGCTGAAGTTTTCTGCTAAAAGCTTCCTTATTCTCTAATACCTATGCACCAAACACGTCTAGGTGCTAACCCCAGAAAAATAACTTCTGGTGTTCTTACTGAAAACAGAAAAGCACATGAAGTGACAAAGCGAAGCAAGCATGCCAAATGTACAAAGAACTTCTACTTTTTACACCTTTTAAAAAATAAAGAGATGAACTGATATGTGCCGTCATAACCAAAACCCACAGATGCTCGCACTTCAAACAGGTAGTAGTACTTGTTTGTTTTTTTCCTAATCACCAAGCAGCAGTAAAGCTTTATGCCCAGCAAAGTTCTCATACTCAAAGACTTCGACATCTCATTTATACTTTCTCTTAATGGCAAGGATCATAAAGGCTTGTTACCATGCAAAAAAATTAACTCTATGCAAATTTAAATGCTACACAACAGGCTATAGCAAAATGCCCAGAAGTCACAAAAGATCCCCTCAGTGCACAACAAAGAATAAGTAAGAAAGCAAAAAGGGTGGAATGCAGAGGAACATCAACAAGACTGGTCCCAGATAGGGATATTTTTCTTCTTTTAAATCCCAAGAAACGTTCCTATGGCACTGACCTGAGCAATTTTTTCTTGTGTTGTTGACATTACTACTCAGTTAAGCATCAAAAAGCCGTAACAGTAATTTTTAGCCACCACCATTGCCTTTCACTCCCTGCGTGTAAGGACAGTGAAGGATGCCTGCATCAGTCTAAAGACAAACTACAACTGAGTGGGCAAAGTTTTCTCAAATTTGAAAATCCTACCCTTTTTAAAAGCTCCACTTTCTTCCCCTTCTATTAAGCAACATCATTCTCTCAAGAAGAAATCATTTAAGCAAAACGAGTCTAAGGCAAGTGTATGTTTGCATGAGAAAGAAACTAAGACACTGTTAATTGGCCTTTTAATAAGCAAGCCTCCTCAGAGCCTAGTAGATGTCATTTTTCTGGCTGCAGCTGGCAGTGTGACGTCTTCGTGAGAATGTCCAGGAGAGCAACTTGGAACGAGTCCTCTCCTACACAGACTTCCTCCAGACGTTTACTCCACCAACCCAGTACTAACCGTATTAAAACGCGTATAGTTTGATGAGGTGACAAGGACTTCAGATTATTCTTTTTCTGTTTTGAACAAACCTGCTCTAGTTAGCTCGAGTCCCACAGCTCTCTGCTGGATTGTCAACTATGCCTGCTGCAGACAACTTCCCAATTTAAGCACTAACGTTCAAGTTCTAGATTTAAGTACATTTTATCTGACAGCTGGCTGACTGAGATACTCCAGCTTTGATCTAGCCTACAGCAAAGGGAACAAAGCTCAGCACTGCATTAAAGATGATCATGCTGCTCATCTGAAATGCTTCTCAGAGTATCCAGGTGACTTGCTATCTATCCAGTCGACTGCTTTAATGAGGACACTGTTTCTGTGCTGTCATCTGACTGCCTCAGCTATTTTTCTAGAGGGGAGAAAAAAAAAAAAAAAAAGAAAGAAGCAGTTACCTAACATAGATGATTTTGTAAATTATTTTAATTGAACACAACTACCAAAACAGAAGTACTTACATTTCCTATAATACTCTGTCAAGTTTAAGAAAGATGTAACCACAGAAAATAACTTGCTAAACTGAAGTTCCAAAAAAAAAAAAAAAAAGGCAAGCACATGATTCATCACGCAAGTAACACACCACCTTGTTCACCCGAGACAAAACATACTTCTTTGGGCAAACCCCCTGCCCACTCTACTTCTTACTCTCATTACAAGAAATGCAAAAAAATCTCTCTATGCTTCAACTATGAATTAGTCACAAGCACTCTGCTCCTTTCATAATACTGTTATCACCTCCTCTTCCTATTTGCTGAAGGAAAAGGAATACATGTATGCCTGTATTTAGCTGATTCTCATATTAAAGACAACAAATGCTTGCTCTTCTGTTAGGAAAGACGAAAGCACAGGACATGACAAGACCACCAACAGTGCAGTTAATTGCTTGTGAAGATATAAACGTTAACCTCTTTTCAGCTTCAGATTCTGAAATCACACTGAAATAGAAACAGCTTGACAGTGTTAAATGGCTCCATTATCTATACCAAGAGAAACTGAAAGTAGGAAATAAGAGTAAGATTTGGCAACAAGTCACGACCCATTGAGTTTCATTCATTTCAAAAGTCGGCCTTTACGGCTCTTGGGCTACTTTCAATATTATTTTCTTATCAAAACCAAAAGTAAGCTAAACATAACAAAGGTAGAAGTACTGTAGAGGTCATAGATTTCTGTTGTTTTTTTCCCCTTCTTACAAAATATCAGGAGCTTTCCTCTCACAGAAATAATGCAAGTTTTTATGCTTAAATAGACAAATCCAGTCTGCTGCCAGCACTCATGGGGACCAGGAAAAACCTCAGCACAACGCAGAGATAACTGAGAAGGCTCAACTATTTTATGCAGTTTTGTATACTAAGAAAGCACAAAGGTTTATTTATAGGCACATTACTAAAAAACAAGCCCATTTTCAGTTTGGTATCTTTTCGTTCAGTGTTCATAGAACCAGCTTCCATCCAGGGAACAAGGCTATCTTCAAATGATGCAAGGATCTTCTTGTCATTTTTACTTTTGAGATGCAGTAAGGCAACCACTCCATTTAGTCTCCTCAAACACTTTCCTGCTTTGCAAATGCACTTTTTGCACATCCCGATACGCTTAAATAAGCAAATAACCCCTTTACAGAGCAGGTTAGCATTTTAAAGCAAGTTTGCACAAGCCTACAAAGTTTTGTCAAGTACTGCTGTTGAATTTCTCATCCACAGTGCACTGCATTACTCATAATTGCATCTTCTACCAGGTTTGCATTTTTAGAATCTCCCCGACTGGTGTAAACCAGCTCTGGAATAAAAAATATAGAAGTTCAAGCAACACAATACATGTTTCTGAAGCCAAGAAACACTTGTCACCAGTGACAGCCATTTGCAGGATCAAGATTTTTCTTCAAGATATAAAACCTGGTGTCATCGATGCTTCCCTTTCCAAGCAGTAAGCTCAAAGAACAAATATATACCCACACAACAGAACGCTATTAAATAACCTGAACTGTGTTTTATTTGTTCAAGGTCAAGACTGTTGACTAAACATTTATATAAGGGATTATGCTAACTGTGTAATCTAGGCCATTAGAATTAATTCAATTCCCTTTCACGGTGCCAGTAAACCTCAAGTCGCTTGAACCTCAGCAGCCTAGACATATCCTGTTACTCAAGATGTAACCAAGGTGATGCCTTTGGGCAGGATGTGCTTCCTGTCCACCTACTCACAACAATGCTTCAGAAGGTCTCCAAGACATTGATTAAATAGTAATAATAATCTAAAACTAGCAACTGCTACCACCATAAAAACGTCTTGGAACAGCACCTGTCTCCCTGCCTCCTCCACACACAGAAAAAGTGTTTCCCCCATTGCTCCTGACTTGGTTTGCTCACTGAATTTGGCTCCATCTCTCGTTACTCTAAACTGGAGGCTGAGCGAGTCTGAAAAGCAGGACGAAGATATCTGTGAAAATAGAGTTGACAGGAAAATGAAATTACTCATTCTACAACACTGTGGCTATGATCAATAGAACCCATGAATTAAATTCATTTTACAGATTGATTTCAAGTGTCATTTGCTAAGCTTTTTTAATGCACAGAAGCGTTGGTTTAAATTGATTTGAATTCCAAAATAATAAACAAGCATTTGAGTAAACTACAGATAGCAAATGCTTAAATTAGTGGGTACGGATACATTACCTATCTAGTGCATAACCACCCTCACTCTTTGGGAACTAAGTTCCATTTTCATACCTAATGTTTTAACACCCAATTAAAAACCCTTCTCCAACAAGCTCATGTTCGGTCTGTAGCTTGTCTTTCCTTTTTCCTTGAAACCACTACTTCAACTGTGATTTTAACATGCAAGCGGAGAAAAACAGGGCAGAGTAAGTCAGAGAATGGACCTGTAACCACACGTGAGCAGCTCACCCCCTGAACACCAGAGCTACCATGCCACAGAAACGAGGCGAAGCACGAGGCGCAGGGCTGCAGCAGCACAGCTACATCTGCGGCACGTGGACATGCACCACCGCTGGCTGCAACAGAAACAGAGGAGTCACTAGGCTGTGCAGAGATCAGCTAAGCAATTCAGGATGCTACAAGCATCTCAGACTAAGGCAGATGTCATATGATGACTCTATGGTTTACTATTTTTTCCTATGGTGTCGTAAGTACACTAAACCAGCACAACGAAATTCAGACCTCCTTGCTGCTAGGAGGGGTCTGCGTACAGCCTCGCACCCATTTCACATTTCAGTCTAACTGCACTCATTGACGATCCTTCATCCATAAGCACAATCAGACTAACCAGATGAAATATTAAGAACACCTGATACAAATATTTAAATCTATCAGTATTATGATTGCCTGTCAATAGCAGTATGCATTTCAGCTCTCAGCACGCCAGGGCAGTGGACACAGACATCTTTGGATTATGAGGACAGAGGACCAACAAAGTTCCTTGACAGCGCACTGCCTGGGATTTGGGATGCTTATGCCAGGAAATGCAATTCCAAGGTACTTTGGGTAATGCTTTTCCTTGTTACCTCCACAGGGCAGGCAGTTCTTCAAGCTCTATCCGGTATGTGCTATATATCTTTGAACACCCCAAATTGTGTACAAAACGTCTCGTTATTGACACTGCTATCTGAAGTCTTTTACACCACTTTTATGCTTGGGGTTCCTTCTGCAACAATACTTCCAATCCCACGCTGTGACATCTGATGATTTAGGAAGAGGCACTGAAACTCCCAGATAGTAGGAGCAGCTGCATCATTTTAAACCATCTATGCTACTATGGCTGAGTTCTGATTACCAGAGACAAAATTATCAAAAGCTTAACATCTCTCATTTACCTCCTATGTTTCAAGGGACAGTCAGTCAGCAACAGTAACTCTGAACAAGGCAGTTATTCATTAAACAGCCCAGCCTGGAAGCTTGCATGCTTTGGGTTAGTTCCTAAAGATGGAAACTCTATGACTGATCCACTGTCTACACCCAAACACGTCCTTCAACATAATGTCCTCTTACCAATGCAGCCATATAATCCAGGATCAGTTTAACAGCACAGTAAGTGAAAATGAGGGAGTAAATCAGGCTGATGGAGACAACCCAGGCACATCCGAAGAAAGAACTAAGCTTTTGGGAAGGTAATAATGCAAATTTAAACCAAGATTCGTGGACCTTCACCAAATCAGACGCAATGCAAGTGGTTTTGTTTTGTTGAGCTTTTGTATGGCTATTTGGGTTTTGTTTGTTGGTTTTTACAACTGCCATAATAATACAAATTCTTCTGCCTTCTGAGGTTTAATGAACCTCTGGATGTCTCATTCGAGAAAAATTAATGATCTCCCTGCTGTGTCATGAATTCTTATGAAGCCAAGCGACAGCTCATCTAAACTGAACTGAAGGTCTCTTCCTACAGACACAGATTAAGCTACTGAGCTATATGAAGACAACAGGGCTCCAAGAGGATGAAATTAGATTTATTTTTTTTTCTAAGAAAGCTTGATTTTCTGCGTATCACACACAGAACAGGTCCCATGTCCAGCACAGACATGACGAAAGTCATTCACATTTCTATTTTTGTCTCACACAATACAAGTTACAATCAAGTCAGGCCCCTACACAATTGCATCACTGAGATAATTCAGTGCCTTATATTCTTTAATGATCTATTTTTTACTGTGAGACACGAAGTTCAAAACCACAACACTAAGAAATGGCCTTCTCCTGTGTTTACCTCACAGCAATCCAACTGAGCACTTGGCTCTCTCCAAACTCAAATAGCACAGGCCAACCCTGTGTGCATTTAGCAGTTACATTAAGACGAGATCCAAGTTTCATCTGTCCATAGCTTGTCTCTCCAAAGAAACACACATTTAATATAGTGTCATGCAAGTCCTTTTGTAACTATCCAAAAACTAACGTGGTTTAGCAACTGTCTTTGTAAATAACATCACATGCAGTTTTTCAACCTGAAGGAATTGCAAAACCATAAGAACTCGCCTTATTTATCATTGACTTCTGGAACTATTCTTTCTTATGTGAAATACAGCAAAAAATGCTGCAAGAATGGTTCATTAGACAAGATTCACAGACAGAAATCACAGCCCAAACAACTAGTAAAAACAACGAGAAAAGGTAAAATGAGTCAGTACAAGAATTAAAACAAGAATCAGACCAATCCTCTAAGTACGTATCTCTTCAAGACTTGCGTATTAAAGTTTCAAGGCAGCACATGAACAAATCCATCCATTAAAGAAAGTATTCTGCAAGTTTAGAAGGAAGACCAACATGTGTATCATTTGGAATAAAAGTTCCTGAAGTCCTAGAACATCACAGTTGCCTTCATCATTCTGTATACGGCACTCGAGGTGTATTAACAACATGTTACAGAAGTAATGAGGAAGAACCCCTCGCGGAGCTGGGAAGTTCCAAACCCTGCCCTCAGCTCTTGTACAGACTTGTTTTCACCCCTGGGCAAATCTCTCCATCTTCTTTCGTTTCCCCATCTGCAGGGTGATGACTTTCCCTAAGGGGATGTGATGTTCTTCAGATCAATACCAGCTTTGACACCTCAGAAAGAGCCAGACAAAAAAAAAAGGACAGAAGGTTTTGACTCTCACAAGATTGTACATAATCACTTCTTCAGTATTTTCACCATTTGCATCAGGAGTAGCAGTGCGGACAGCACAAGAATCAAGGCTAAAACAGCTAGTTTTCCAGCCATATCTAGAAGTAAAAAATAACCAACCTAGAGAACTGCAAGCAAGGAAAGCATCAGAGGAGAGGAAGGGAAAGGTTCCCACCTTCATAACCAGCAGACAAACACTTGGGAGACTGAAATCCATCACAAGACAATCAGGAAAGCAGATGAGGAATTCATCCTCCTTTCTTGTCAGCAGCTAGACAATGATGATGAGAAAAAACAGAACCTAGCCTTTCAAGAGAACAGGGGTCTCACTGCATAACTTCTTAGGCCAGAGAGGAAAATCCAAATACAAATCTACTGCAAATACAAATACATATCTACTGCAGAAAAAAAAAGCATGCTAGAGAGGACCCGAACTGCTGTTTAGTGTCACTGGGATATGGAAAACAGCCTCAGACTTCCAGCTTACGGTACTGGAAAAGGGCAAGTATTCCAAATATTTCAGGAAGCAGCTGTTCTTTTACTACATTAACAGTTTCTAAGCTAAGCCTATAAAAACACCTGAGAAAAAGACATCCATTCCAAAACAGATGTCAGCATTTTCTGAGGAAAAAGACAGCATCCTAGGCAAACCAGTTAAGACGAGGTGACTGACCGGGCCTACCGTCCTGGTGAGTCCCCATTGCAAAATCAATTTTGTTTCCTGGAGCCACCTGCAATCCAACACACTTGCACTTGGTATTTTGGCAGGCGCGACGCATTCATAGTGTCAGTTAGCACTCCTTACAAACTGCAGCTCTTTCCGCTATGGTAGCCTACTTACCTGGAGTATTATGGAGGCAGAACAGAGCTACAAGAAAATAAATATAGCCTAAGGTTAAGAAATTAAACAGTTTCAAGAACAAGGGCTTAAAAACAATGCTTGTAGAACAAGAGACAAGAAATACCTAAACGATTTTATCAAACCTTGTTCCTGTCAGCCCAAAGTGTAATTAATTTAGCAGAGCACAAGAAGTTCACCTGACATCATGTTTGCACACATTCACAGCTAAAACAAATAAACATCTACAGCCAGAAAGATATCAAAGTCCACAACTTTAACATCTGTATATATTAAAGCGTGTTCACGTTCTTCATGCTAAAGGAAAGGGAGACCCACTGAGCTGCTAGGCAGAGACCAAGTCCCATCTCTGGCATTTACTTGTGCTCTCCACACACAAGAAAACTGTACAAATACCTCCCTATGGGTAACATCCTAGCTAATGACTGACTGTTCTGATATTACAGCAACGAAAACCTGTGACAGAAATAAACATACCCTTCCCAGAATCACTAGTTTGGGGTTAACACCCATCTGGAAACTAATTCTACTTTTATTAGCTAGCAAAGTTTTCATTTTCTATGTTGACATACAAAATACTGACATCTAAAACAAAACAAAAATACCTTCAGGAGAATCAACAAAAAATGCACACCCAAAATAAGGTAATGCTCAGATTCTTTTAAAGCCAGGCCAAGACTTTAATGGATAAAGCTAATATATCTTCTATTACTGCATGCTGCTTCACCCTTTAAGGGTGTGCAGGAGATAAACAGCAAAAATCAAAACCTGCACACGCACCCCCCATTATGACTACTGCACCATTAACATGTTTTATCAAAACACATACGCCGGGTAAGAAGCAATTAGAAGGCACACGCGTTTGATCTCTCTTGTCAAAGTCTGGCAAAGGAAAGACAGCTTGAGACCGTGCATCGTATTAACACGATGCTGCTCCAAACCAAGTTGCTCTTCCTGTACGACAATCTGACTCTTGGCTGCTGTCCCAACAACTGAGCTCAGAACTACCAGATTCCAAAGGACTTGCTCAGTATTTAACTGCTTCTGGGCCCCCAGAAGTTCAACTGATAACGTCCTTCTAAAAGGAAAGGGAACAATTATTTGCCGCCAGTACAGGCATAACGCTGCATGTTCACATACAGCACAGTGCTGGAATGAGTATCCTTAAGGGATTCAAAGAGCAATACCTTGACAACAAGAAGAGTGTTAGACCACGTGTTGGTGAATGCTGAACTGGCTCTGGGCTGCACAACAGATCCCTTTGTCAGGCTACACACATTTCTTAACCAGTTGTGCAAATTTCTGCATCTCTGTACAAGAGGCACGTGACAGCTCTGGGGGGCAGACGAGCCACAGCAGGGTCTGAACACTGCAAATGCACGGCTCTTCTCCTGCAGCACCAAACAAGTTCAGTCAGTACACTAGCTACCTGACAATGTGACCAAAGCTCAAGTTAAAGCATTACTTTGTGCACTATGTTACAAGAAACAGTATTTTTACCTGCACATCAATGCAAGACAAGGATCACAACCGACATCCAAACTAATTCCTGGTTTGGCCTCTTACTACAGAGAATACAGCTACAAACTGTAAAAGGCAAAACAATGCTCTTGTTTCAGATTGTTATCTGCCTGCAGTAGGCTTGAAAAGACTGAAAAAAAAAAAACAAACTTAAGCACTAAAGCACAGCTTCCCAATCTTTCATTAGAGATCAAAACCTCACTCACTCAGCATCTCACCACCTGCTACACTTGAAATACGGCAGCCATGCTTGTTACTGGGACTGTGTCAGAGCTCTGTACTTTTTTTTTTCTATGCTCTCCGCAAAAATTAGTCGGACCCTTTCAAGTCTTCATACTGCTTTTTCCCCCCTTTATACCTTCTGAACTTAAACAAACCATTTCTGCTACTCAAATATTAGCAAAGCAGAACTGTGTTTGAGACAGAATGAGTAACAGGTATGACCTTTAAGATGATGTGTGAACATAGATTCAGTGATATTATACTCTGAAAAGTCGACGTGACCGATCCCAGCTCCAACTCCACAAGTTAGACTATGAGCTGGAAGGCTGTCTGGAAATATATCTGAACAACTGAACTGGGTTCCTATGGAAAATAAAATAGTAGTTACTGCAAGGAGTGGCAATTCACAAGCTACACAAACACTGAGCAAATGAAGAAAACCAGTAATTACAGTTTCAGCTTGCAGCACATGAGATTGCCATGTCACACAGTCATGAGAGAAGTGATACTGCCACAGCTGCCTTCACAACACCTGCCACACAAATCATCTTCCACGCTGCAGAATCAGGATCTCGGAGTCAAGAATTTGGTCCACACTGCTTTTAATCACTTTCAAGCACTCCAGTTAACAGATTCATTGCAAGGGCACTTCTCCTGTTTGTCTCTTCAGAAGAAACAAGAACAAACAAGCCAAATCTTCCCAAGAGTGAAGGCAGTGCTTGCGGTACATCAGGACACTTAAGAATTTACAGCAACTTCCTGAACTGCGCATGCCCAACATCTTACTATAAAAACCTAAAAAATCAGGGTAAGTGAAATAGGGCTTAACAAAACAGAAGGGCGAGAGAAAAATCAAAAGGGCACATCAGAAAGTTTGTCTATTCAGATTACTAATTCAAGTGCTATTGCTAATATACATAAGACAGATAAACTTTAATGACGATCCTAATTTGGGAACCAATTTTGAAGAACTTAGAATGCCTCCTCTCTGGGCATTAGGCAATTCAAACTTCACCACCATTGCGATGCCAGTCCAGTCTTAAGATTCCCCCTTCTTCCTTAGACAAACTATTTGGGAAAAACAAACAAACAAACAAAAAAGCACCCCAATAAATGACATTTGCAGTAAAAACAAACAAACAAAAAAACTTGACAACCTACAGCTACATAGCCCATGACCTCACAGAGCAGGACGTGGATTCGCTGATCAAGCTGCTAGTTTTCTTAGGACTTGGCCTGGACAATATAAAAATAAAAGACCAACTAAATAACCTATGCCATCAAGTACTTGCAAGGACCACATGTTCAGTTTAAACAGGACGGTTCAGCTTGCACGCTCATTCCTTCAGGAGTTTGTCAGTAATGACTCCAGGAGATTGCAGCGTGAGAAGGATTATATAAGAAAGGAGAATGAGTTTCCAGTTTCATGGAGGGATACTTGAGCTTTTCACTTGTCCTCTCTAAATAGAGATGCCTCTTCAGAGAAATCAATGCTTTAACCATCATATTAAATAACTGAAGCAAACACTCTGTGTAATACACACACCTACCCATTTTGAGACACTTTTTCCCCAGCCTGTCTGGTCCCAGATATAATGTCACTCAGAAAAACAGAAGCTCTCTGTGAGATAGCACTCACAGGCACTCCGAAAGCACAAAAATACAGCTCCACACTCACCGTTTTATCAGCCAGAAAAACAAAAAACAGAGTAACTGCTTCTCCTCTTCTTCCCACATATCTTAAGGCAAAGGAAATACAGAAAGTTACAGCAGAAGGGCGCTGATACAGCATGTACAACTTCTCCTGCCCAAAGGATCAAGGCATATAAGAGCTGGAGGGCAGCCCACTGCTCTTCCCAAACACCACAATGATGCCCACCACTTCCCCACCAGCCTGGGTACCTGTGGAAGCAGCTGCATGTGCCATTGCCTACCTTCTACCTCAGTCACTAATATTTCTGCTTCTAGCAGGGCTTCTAGCTTAACGAACAAGGAGAGGCCATTCCTGCTGCTTTGGTGGAATACTTCCAAAGGGACAAATGCTTCATGCCTAGAGGAAAAACGGGCTACTGCCTGACATTAAATTACCCCATTTCTCTGTTGGGCTAAATATATCTTAATTAAGAAATCGGAAAGAGTCCACACGTGCTATTAATTGTCCTGGACAGTAGGGGAACCACCAGCCTGAAAAAGACATTGAAACTGTGGTGCTTGAAATACCAGTTCAAGACACATGAGACACTAAATGACAGTTTATTAGCTATACTACAGAAAGAGAAAAAAAAGCTAAACAGAAGGTTTTTTGTTGTTTTTTCTTCCTTTTTTTTTTTAATGAAAGTGCAATCATAAGACATGTAATTTAATTCATTCTAGATAAGAAATGCAACGGAAGCAGGATGGCGAGCATCTTTCTATGCCAATAAAAGAGCTTTCAAACTATGCCAGCCAGCACTGTTCAGGACTACAGGTTCGGACCCTATTGCACATCTCAGGTACAGCCTTGGGCACCTCATTACCCCATGGATCCCCTTTCCGCAACTTTTTATTTTTTATTTGTTATTTTTTAACACCCTTTGTTTGCTTTATCTGCACACAGTAAAAACACACCAACATACTGAATTTCCACACACTTACCCTGCCTTCCTTTGCCTGCTAACTCTGATGGACCAAAGACAAGCTCAAACCTGAAAAAGGCTTTATTTACTCAGTGTAAGCACCTCTAAGACCTACCAAGATATCGAGACAATAACAGAACTGAACTGTAGTTTAAAAATACCTTCCAATGCCAACGCTTACAGTCTCCAGGAAAATTAGTTTCATGCAGTTCAATAATAAATTTCTGTTTAAGTCAATGCAAACAATGAAGTAGATTTACCCTCGTGTAAAGCCACAACTTCTCCTCCTCCTTCCGTAAACTAAAAACACTTTGGCAAGTGTACGGGGTTTACACAGCAAGGTTTTGGTGTTGGTGAGGGGCCACGGGGGTGCCTTCTGTGAGCAGAGCCCAGCAGCTGCCTCATGTCAGAGCAGAGCCAGCTCCAGCCGGCTCCAAAGGGGACCCGCTGCTGGCCAGAGCGACGCTGGCTGGGCCTCTGGGAGAGCAGATTGAATAAAGGGGAAAAATAAAACTGCTGTGCCACAGCAGCTGGGAGAAAGGGGTGGGAAATGCGAGAGAAGCTGCCCTGCTGACACCAAGGCCAGCACAGAGGAGCTCCAGGCATGGAGCAGAAGTTCCCCTGAGGCCTGTGGAGAGGCCCCTGGTGGAGCAGCGGGTCTGGGGGGGACCCGTGCTGGAGCAGTTTGCTCCTGGGGGATGGACCCCGTGGTACGGAGCCGTGTGGGAGCATTTCCTGAAGCAGTTCCTGTGGGCAACCCCCCAGGCTCAGTATGGGAGGGACCCCACGGGGAGCAGGGGCAGAGAGAGACCGTGAGGGAGCGGCGGAGAGGAACAACCACGGAGGATTGAACACAGCCCCCTTCCCCTGCACAGCTCGGGGGGAGGAGGTGGAAGACAGCGGATGAGAGAAGGTGTTTTTAGTTTGCTTTTAGTCCTCCTACTGCTAGTGACCGGCAGTAAATTACATTAATCTCCCTATGCTGAGTCTGTTTTGGCCGTGACGGTAATTGCTGAGTGATCTCCCTGTCCTTATCTCAACCCTTGAGCCCTTTCCATCGTATTTTCTCCCCCTTCCCTTTGATGAAGGGGAGTGCAAGCACAGTTGTGGCCAAGTTCGGCTGCCCAGCAGCTTATTGCTTGCTGTTACTTACCTTTTCACTCTTCACAACATACACTGTTTTGCATTTGTTTTTTGAGATGGATTTAAAAGGACATTTCATAATTTTCACATCCAGTCTGCTGCAATTACTGAGCTAGAAAGCCTTTTTCAGTATTAGAGCCACCACAACTAACTTCAGTGTCCCCAGGACATCATCCGTAACTTCAGAGAGACAGACTTCACCATATTTGTGTCAGATTAATTTTCCAAACTTCTGCTTCACTGCACAAACCCTCATACAACAAAACAGATATAAAGAAGGCCTTTGCTCTGCCTGGATCCTTCGTTCTTCACAGTCCCACCGTCCCCTTGCTGCTTCTGTCTCACCCTTTGAAATGGATAGATAGCAACTCATTTCATCCATCAAAGCTTAACCCAAATGTATTGTTTTTCCTCATCTCTGAATAACAAACCTCAGAAACAAACACCCCCATCCAACAACACACCGAGCCTCGGGTTATGAAAGATAAGAACCCATCAAAAAACAGTTTTGTTTAACACAGAAAAAACAATCTAAGAGCCTTCTAACCGCAGCACTTCAACCTTTATACCTACTTTACTACCCAAGTTTACAGCTGCTTTAGATAGTACTACGTCCATTATATATGCAAAAGCATTTTGTTATAACGTGACGTAGCTTGGCCTTTAAGCACTGCAATAAAAACGATACTGTCAAAGGCTAGAGAAGTGTTTCAAGGGCAGCATCCGTATCAACACAGGAAATCTACCAAAGATTCATTAGTGCAGCCTAACAATGGATGTAGTTATGACTTGAGCCTTTTGGCATCGCTGCTGCAACTTGCTCTAGTTATAGGAAGCCTTCGGCACTTGCAAAGCCAAGACCTAGCTTTCTAAGACAATTCACATGTAAAATTTAGAAGGGGGGGGGACGACACACTTTGAACCTGACAGGCATATGCTATTAACCCTAACAGCTAGTAAAAAAGCCTGTCTATGCCATACCACTGCTAACTGAGTCTTATCCATCTGTTTCTGAAACAGGCTAGTTGTTAAGTTGGTTACATTCATTAACTTATTACCAGCTTCTCGTTACAGGCCCTAAAACTCCACTCTGAGCCTCTTAAAGTAACTTGTAAATGGTATTTCATCAGCACTGAATAACTGGAGCTACCTGGCAAGGCTAAGAAGCTCAGTAAAACTGGGTTTCAGCAGAATAAAACCAACACTTTATATGTACAGGGATTAGGAAAAAAAAAGTCATTGCTCCCTCCCCTCAAGGCGGGGGGATTATAAGGCAGAGAATTTATAAGGAGTGTTAATTCTTAATACTAGATGTTAATATTACCTGTACAACACCACTAACAAACGAGCGCTTACTATTAATCGTTACCCCATCGAGGGAAAACCAGCCTGTCAGGAAGCAATTCCTAGACACAAGGAAACTTCTCCATCCACCAGCTCTTGTGACAGATTGGAAGCAGCAGAGCCAGACCAGAGCTTCGTCACGGGCACCTCCTCAGCAGGCGCACCCCTGCTCCACACACACGCAGTTAACCTAACCCAGCCCCTCCCCGGCCACCACATGGGATGCAGCAGCTCCCTCGCTTCTGCCCTGCTTCCTTAACCTTGTCAGTAGGCCACCTGTTGTTCCATTCTCTTCTAAAGCTTTATAGGGTCCTCCCTACTGCCAAATAGCTCCGGCGTTGGCTTTGAAGACTTTTCTCTAGATGCAACAGATTTACGCCGTCCCGACTCTTATCACTTCTAGTTCTAGTCATCTGCACTTAAGGCATCACATGAAAGCTGTAAAAAAAACTTGCTATTTCTGTCTATTAAGAAAGAACACAAATTTGCACAACACTCAACTACTTAAACACATACTCCCGCTGCCCCTGTGCCTGTTGAGGGCTATGAATTTGTCACTGCAACCTATAGGAATAAAAAAATAGGAATTTACAACTCCTCAAACAGCGTTTCATGAGAAAAGTTTTAGTAAGACAGTGAACCGAACAAAACACTGTGCTATTTTTCTGGTTTCTGTGTGTGTGCCTCCTCAATTTGTTCAGGACCTCATTTCCTTTTTTTTTTTTTTTTCTTTTTAAGAAGCCTCTGCGCTGCAAGCAGCCCTGTGCAGAGGAAGCACTTTGTGTCAGGCTGCGGTGACTCCAAGGCAGCTCCCAGCAAGGATCCCTCTTGTCTTTTGGGGCAACCACAGACACAGGAGGCAATGCCCTAACCTCACATTTATAAGTCAGGTGCAAAACACTGTACTTATTCTAAATAAGCGTTAGACACTAACTTCGCCGTACTAAAACTTTCACAGGACGGCAGCAATAACCTACCTCTCGCCACCACATTTTCTACTTTCAATACCCACGCTACCAGCACGCAGTTGTTAAAACCTCGTCCTGGAGACACCGCCAGCACCATCCCCAGCACCTGGGGCAGTGGGGCTGCGGAGCCCAGCACCTCCCCAGCACCTGGAGCCTGCTGCCCTGGGACACGAGCCGTGGTGCCAGCAGCACCTACAGCCCCCAGCAGCGTGTCAGGACCCAGGGCCAGGCCGGTGGCTGTGCAGGTGAGCTGGGTGGGGGGCTCAGGGGGCTGCCACCCCCCCTGACCCTGCTTGGGAGCAGCCAGGAGCTGCTGGCGCTGCCAGCTGATGCCTGACCCTGCTAAAAACCTACCGGCGAGGGGTTTATTATTAATTATTGATTATTAATTATTAGTTATTGTGATCATTTTGTCTCTTTTGGGGCTGCCAAACGCCCTCCACACGCTCCCACTACCCCAATCCTTTTGGGGGGGGGGGGGGACACAGAAACCCGCCCCTTGCCAGCCCCGGCACCGGACACCCCCGGGGTCCCGTCCCGGTGTCCCCGGCGTTACCCTCAGCCAGCAGCTCCTCGGCGGTGACCTGGTAGCGCCCCACGGCGAACACCTTCCCCAGGGCGGCCCCGCTGCCCCCTCCGCCGCCGCCCGCCGAGCCGCCGCCCGCCGCCCCGCAGCCTCCACCGCCGCCACCGCCTCCTCCTCCTCCTCCTCCACCGCCGCTGCCGCCCTCCGCCTTGGGCATGCGGGAGAACTTCTTCATGGCGAGCGGCGCCGGGAGCCCCCGGCAGGCACGGAGCGGAGCGGCCGCTGCCCGGCGGCTGCGGCAGGGGGGGGGCGGCCCCGCCCCCGCGGGGACCGGGACGGGACCGGGAGGGGAGGGGAGGGGAGGGGGGGGTCCCGCGAGCGCCGCCAGCAGCCGCCCCGCCGGTGCGCGGCGCCACCGCGCATGCGCCGCCCGCCCCTCCCTCCCTGTTCCAGCCCACCCCTCCCTCCCTCCTCCGGCGGGCGGCCGGAAGTGAGGTGCGCGGCCCGCCCGCCGCGGGCACGTGCGGCGGGGAGGGGGCGGGGTGGGGGGCGTCGCGCGCTCGCCGCCTCGCGCCGGCCGTTAACGGTCGCTGCGGAGCCTGAGGTGATTGCGCTGTTCCCCCCCCCCGCCCCCGAGGAACCACGGGGGAAAATAAAAGCGGCTCCGAGCGCCCTGCTGAGGGCACCGCTTGGCTCCCTACTCTCCCCGGGCTGTGTGCTGCTGCCCCTGAAGGAAATAAGTGGGAAAAAATGGGTGTAATGAGGGAAAAATCCCCGTATTAGGCCTCCACCAACAGCGAGGCGCAGTGACTGACAGGAAACAGTGAAAAGGGGGGATCTAGACAGGCAAAGGTGAGCTCTCAGTTTCCTGCTGTGAAATATAGGTCCTTTGCCACCTTCCCTGCAGACACTGATGAGGGAAAGGTAGGAAGTTAACCAGCTCAAGCAGTCTTTCACCAGTGAAGCTCTCCAAAAAGCTGTATTCTTAAAACAAACAAACAAACCCTACTACTTTCGGTAGCAGAAGCAGCTCCATTTTCCACAGTCTGTCTCCTAAGTGTGGCAACTCGGTTGCAAAGACCACAGAGCCACCTCAGAGCATCGTTGGTTATAAGGTATGTTTTCACCACTATGCTACTACATGTAACGTACAGCAGTTTAAGGCAGTATTTGCCACAGTTCCCCTAAGACCTCTACATGGGAAACCCTACGTTTCCAAATAACTCACCACAAATTTCCAATACAAATTGAGACAGAAACCAAATTTCAAGTTCTCTGAAATGCCAAACATCCCCTTCTCGTACTGAAACAGTGATTCTACTCATCCAAAATGGGAACCAAACAAGATCAAATGAGAGCAAATTAACAGTCAAATAAGAGTAATTAAAAGGGTAACTTTGTTACAAGCCTGTTTTCCTTTGGTAGTCCCCCTGGGCAAATGCTAATGAGGTATTCCTGCATCTTTTTTTCACGTAGAGGCTGAAATCATGCAATAAAAACAAACCTGATACGGGACCTCACATCCATCTCTCATACGAATGAATGAAGCCACATTTTTGGCATCTATAATGGGAATTCAAAAACGCAGCCTTTCTCAGTGAATGTCAAGGTTTTTGGATGAACTTCAATTGTAGCCATCAGTTCTATAAAACCTCTTTGAGAAGCCAGAAGCTTAAAATCTTTGGGAAAGTATTTCAGTAATCAAATTAGTTTTGGCCTAATCATATTGCTGTACACCAGGCTGGTAACAAAATGAGAATATTTCTCTATTGAAGAGACAACTTGACATACCATGAAAGTACAGAGACAGCTATTTGCATTAGTAGTCCCCTTCCTTCAGTCATTCCCATTCTTTCAATTATTGGAGATCAAGTTTTCAGCAGCATGTACAGACTCTAATTCACAATTTTCCTTAGATGTAAAAGGTATTTTGACTGTAGATGAAAGAAACTGAGTACTGTGAGGAGAATGGCATGATCATCAGCATTTTGTTAATGAGGACATTCTTACAGTGATACATGCCTGTGCTCCTTAGAAATACGCTTTTAATTGTCTTGGGAAAAAAAACGTCTTTGAAAAAAAAAATCAAAGCTGGGTTTAAAGCACTTAAGGTTAATGCCAGTGAAGAATACAACTTCGCTTGTCCTCAAGTAAAAGTAATACATTTTCAAACAGGTGCTCTGACAGGGTAGGATTGGCTTTTGGGTTAACTAGTTACTTTTTTGTTTGTTTGTTTGTTTAGGAGGTCCCCAGCACCAAGATTTACTCTTTTTAAGGTAAGAGATTAAATTATTACTCGAGTTATTTATAGACTGGACAACTGAGCACAGTCATTATGCAGGGATTAGTGTTACTAAGCTCTGTCTTCACATAGTAGAGGATGTAGAGGTCAACTACTTAGGCATAGCTGGCAAATAAGCCTATCGCTGTTGCACACGGAGTTGTGGTGATTAATGCATGGATGGCCACAGAACTGACTGGTCTCTTGTGAGTAATCTCAAAGAGCCATAGCACAGATAGCTTCTGATGTTCCACAGCTTGCGTAAAGGGAAACTTGGCACCCAAATGGTCTTTTTTATAAAGCACCAGCTTGCTGTGAAGAGGTTTCATGCTAAGGATTACCTTTTATTAAGGTTAAGTCAGTGAAAGTGAATAATAAAGATTATATTGACTTGTCACTTTTAAAAACAGGCCCAACCCTCCAAGTTGGTAAACAAGTGGTGATTTTGAACATGTGAACAGGTTCTCTGACTTTAATTTCTCACCTGAGCAGAATTGCCTTTTGTTATTTCCAGAAGCTATATAAATATCAAGAAAGGAAGAGAAAACCTTTCAAGAAATCTTTCACTCAAAGTACGAAACCCAAAGTAAACTTTGCCCTTGCTGTTTGAAACCTTCCCTTGTTTCAGGTACAGTTCACTCTTCCACATCTGGAAGGAGTGCCTTAGAACAAACTTGTGTAGTGCAACAGCTTGACACACTGATGGTATGACAAACCCTTTGCACTAATGCAAAAAAAGAAAAAACGATTTAAAACATTCAAAGTATATACTAGCAGAGTTAATTTCTGGATAGAAAGCAGAACAGTAAGTGGTCTGAAGAAAAATCAGGGGGCAACAAACAGAAAATCAAATAGGAATCCTCAAGTGAGGAGAGATCAACTAAAGAGGTTGATAGGAAGGGGGGGATCTTAGTGCAGAGCCTGGATCACAGCTAGGATATCAGTTATCATTGTTTTAAAATTTTTTTTTTTTTTTTTTTTGCTATATAATGGTTCTTTATTAAACCTGTATGAATCATGAAATCGTAGGAAATACTCAGGCTCAAATATTAGGCTTTCATTATCAAAAACAAAGAATGAAAGTAAGTTTCTGCTTTTTATGAGTGTGGAATTGATAGTAAATTTTCACTACATATAAACAGGGAAGAAAACAAGTCCCAGTCGAACGATGTGTATGTCTTTCTCAATGTTGTCAATATCCGTAGGTCTTGCCTTTTTTTTTTTTTTTGCCTGGGGTCTAAAATACAGATGCTTTCTATTTTTTTTTTTTTCCCCAGTAATGGTGTAATAGCACATTAACAGAATGTCAACTATTCTTGTATTACCTTTATTCAACTCAAAATATTCATCTTCCAACTTCTCTCAGTTATTTGCACAAAAGCAAACCTTAAGTTTTCTGCCTTTTTTTTTTAAATAAAACAAACTGTATTTTCAGAGTCGAGGTGAGTCATAGCTTCTCTCAGGTAATATATCCATAGCTGTCTTTCAGACTGCTTGAAGTCTGGGTCCTGCTCCTGACTCTTGGCTGTTAGACAGCCTTAAGTACACTGCTTCACCTCAATATATATAAAAAAAATCCCATCAATAAAATTAGGATAGCAATTATTTACTCTGTTGCAAAATGCTTTGAAGATTTAGGGTTAAAGCACCAGCTGAGAACTGCTTGAGAGTGAAACATCAGATATTGTACACATGCTAATATCAAGCTTACAGTTTAAGAAGTAATGATTTAATCCTCTTTCAACTCCTGAATTGGTCAAATGCTTTTTACCTTCATTCGTATTTCTTACATCTGTCTCCGTACACCTCTCCCTACTCTCAACTGTTTCCTCTGTGCAATACATAAATTTGTTTTAACTCAAGCTCTCGAGAATTCAAAAGCTTCCTGTAAAAATGTCAAACGTCCCTTAACGTAGTTAAGGAAGAAGACAAATGGAAATATTTCTTTGTGTAAATGTTTTTTTGGAAACCTCTTGCTGTTTCTGGACAAGCTCTTTAAGTGTTAATTACCTGAGGTGAATAGTAGAAATTGAAGAAAATAATTCTAGAAATTTATTCTTTTTATATGAAAACTACAAAAAAATCACTGATTTATTCTCCACTTTCATTTGAAACACCTGGGTCCACATCTTTGCAATACAGGTGCCCAACTGTTCAGTCATTACTGCAGTATTATTTTTTTTCCTCTTATTCAGGCATATTATTCTGTTTTGTACTATTTTAGTCTCAACAAAGCACCACCAGAGAGGTTCTCCTAACAAGCACTTGATTCTTACGCACACACACCCATCTCCTCCTTGTTGCATATCTGTTATCCTTCTAGTCTCGTGGGAGCCCTGAAAAACATTTTACACAGAAGTAGCTATACAATCTTCCCATCTTAATAAACACCATTTCTCAGTTTCAAACTGCTGACCCTGATGCAATCTGTTTTAGAGACAGTTACTAAAACAGGACAGAAAGGTTAAAATGAGCTAAAAGCACAACTGGTTTGGCTTTGGGTTTGCATTTTTTTTCTAGGACCAAGTCATGTCCCACCTACACATCTGAGGCAGAAGCAGTAGTGAGGCAGAAGCAGTAGGGAGAAGCTTAGCATTTGTTTAATTATAGATACAACATAAAAACTTTGGTATGACATGTTGACTTGGAAAAAAATGAGAGAATCAAATCGCTTGCTGCAGTGGGAAAACATGCAAGCTTGAGAGCAAGCGCCTTGTCTCAAGTCTCATTTTTTCAAGACAGGAGTAGCTCTACAAGCGTTACGTTGAGCTGGTGACTAGAGGCATATTTTCCTGTTTCAGTCTATCATCTGTTCTAATCAGGAACTGAACAAAAAGGAGTTGTAGAAAAGAAGCAAGCTACTGATTGCTCATGTTTAAATGGAAACAAACTGGGGAGAGAGCAAGTACAAATCTTCTACAAGGTAAAATTGCCAAGTTCAGCTTTGGTCACATCTGATGCAAAACTCACTGTCAGCAAGGTCAAGAGTTACTGAATGCAGTGTGAGATTTGGTCACTTGTAATATATTTGGACCAAATAAAATACACATCGCTTGCTGATGCGACAACTCTTGGTTGTTTCCAAACAGCAAGAGAAAGCAGGGAAAACAAAGACTCAAATAGAAATGCTAGAGGAAGGGATGTGATGAGGTTATAATGGGCTCAGCATTGCTTGCATCTTGACCTGGTTAATTGTCTCACATTAATAATAATCTGTTTCCTTTCTGGAAAAGAATGGCCTTCTACATGTTTCCTGATGCTCAGGATCCTGGAGGCTGACTCCTGCTTTGTTGGATAAGAGAAAATTCTGCTCACTTTCTGCATTCTTAGGTCCATAGTTAACCTTTTGTACATAATCTTGTCCCCAACCCATCCATAGGTTATTTTATTTCATTCTCATTTCCAAGAAAAAACAGATAATATCCGTCCTTCCTTTAACATCTTACTTTTGCAGCCTTTTAAGATAAAGACCAAGTTTCTCTTATATGCATCCAGTGTGCTTTATGCAACCTTGCAGCAGTAAGAAGTCTTGGGAAAAGCTACAGCCCTTGAGGTGTGAAAAATAGTTCCAACTCCCTTTTTACCCTACTTGCAGATAGAAGTTTTGCTTTTCTGTTTGTTCTGCGAAGCATTCAATGCACTTTTATGCCCCATGTATTTTTCATGAAGTAGAGAACTGCAGAAATAGCGCTGGTCATTATGCTAAAAATGCTTCTTTACTTAGTTGTGTCAACTTCAAGGGAGGGAAACAAAATCCTTGGAACTCAGAACCCAGGAAGGAAGAACTCAGGATATGAATTCAAGGAATAAAAAAGTACAAGAGACCCTATGACTTCTAAAAGGCATGGTGTTAGAGAGTAAGTGAAATATTCTCATGCAGTAGAATAATGAGCAGCTTAGTGAGGAAGTGATCTTTAACTGATCTGATATAGGAATTTTAAAGGATTATATAAATGTGAAAGAACTCATGTTAAGACTACCATTGCCTGTTTGACTGAACTGAGGCACTGCAGCAGCCTCCCCTGGAATGGATTTTATTTGAGATTACTTTTAATTGTCTGCATAGCAGAAGCGTGTACACTTCCAGACTGTCTGGATTGCTCAATACTTGCAAGGAGCTGCAAGTCATCTGGAGGGGAGAAATCAGAATCAGAGAGCTCTTGAGAAATGGTCTGAAAACACACAGAAAATTCAATATTTTCAAATACATTAAGTACACAAATTAGACGATCTGACAAAGTGACAAAGAAGCAAAAAGGGTCTGAGGGCTACAGCAGCTCAGCTGGAAAAGATGTTAGCAACAGATAAACAAAGGTAGTGTTCAGTTCAGCATATATTAAAAGAAATTACATCTGTAGGACACCAAGGTGATCAATCTGCTAAGGCCTCATCTGAGGTACCACATCCCATTTTGGGTACTATGCTGCAGGACACTTTAGAGTTCAGAGAAATGCAGTAGGTAAGATAAGTTCATAAAAGATGACCTCTGAGTAAAGGTTAAACAAGTCATATCCTTATGCAAAAGTAAGGGACAGTTAATTTTCCAAGGTGAAAATGCTGAAGTTGATTAACTTGTCTTTATGTTTACTACTAGGAAGACAAAGTGTTCAAAAAGTTGTCTTAGAATCCTAGAATGGTTTGAGTTGTAAGAGCCCTTAAAGCTCACCCAGTTCCAACCCACCTGACCAGGCTGCCCAAAGCCCATCCAGCCTGGCCTTAAATACACCCAGGGATGTGGCAGCCATAGCTTCTGTGGGCAACTTTAGTAAAAATAATGAAAAATACACAGTGGCAAAGGCTTCCTTTTTAAAAGGATAGGGGAAACAATAGGAGACAAATCCCAACATAGTACACCTATTAAAAGAAGTTGTTGGACTTAAAGCTTTAATTTTTATTTCTTACAGGTAAATAGCTGTCAGTTCAGAACAGGTTAAACTCAACTTGCTCCTTAATTCATGGTGGTAGAGACCTAAATAGATTCTTCTCAACTCTGTAGTTCTACATATTCTTGCATTCAGGACAAGGAAACATTAGCTTTATCCAATCTGTTGCGGTGCCTGACAAAAACATGGCAACTTAAGAACCAGTGGTTCCAGGCTGCAGTGCACCAGCTGCTTTCATTTATTCTTGTGTTCCTCTATTCCTGTTTGGAAGGGCCTGCAGATTTTGACTTCTCTGTATTAGTTGAGAAAGCTACTCAAGTTTTTGTTTGATTTCAAGTAAAGTTGTATAGGTTGGCTTTCCAAGAAACATGAAAACGAGAGCTTTAGCAGCAGAAGGGAAAATAAGTTGTACGACAAAAAAAACATAGGCCCATAAATGACAATTAGTGACAGAATGTGTTTGGAGGGAGAGTCTGTGAGCTCAACTGAGCAAAAGCATAAAAATGTGTTTCAAGTTCACTTTTTAAGCTGGCTAGCAACTTGAAAAATGATTGAAACAATCTGACTTGCTTTCAGGATATACATTCTTTTCAGGGCATGCATTGGTTTTCCAATGCCAATAAAATGGTGTAATCCATTAAAAAAATCCCTTCTGCATTTTTCCTTCATTTCTTACCCTGCTCAAAATAGCAAAAAAATAATCTCTGCAGGATCTTGGCCCTTCACTTACTTCCAGCCTTTTATTAGTCTTTAGGAAATAACTACACCTAGTCATTACTGTTTAATTGGAGTGTCACTGAATAATAGTACTGCTTTTAATCTTTACAAAGCGCAGTGAATTAAGACTTGCAGCGTCCTTGAGAGGAGATGAGTAAAAGCAATCTAACGAGCCATGAACAAAGACCAGGCACTGCCCACATAAACAGTTACTGCTGACAGGAGTAGAAAGAAACAAGAAGCCATGAGCACTCTAGGTTTCAGCTACTGGTGTTTGGCTCTCCAGCAGCAAGTGATTTCGTCACTCATGAATGATTCCTACTCACCTCCAGACCCTCAAGAAGACCAAGCACAGGTCAAACACTTCCAGTCTGCATTTATTTTTGTCCCTTAAATCTTACAGGCAAAGTTATCTAAAGCTACTTTGCATTGGAAGAGTCTGTTTTCACTATTCCAAACCTCCTGCATCGGGTTCTCTCTAGAGAATCTTGTCCACAGCGATAGACTATTAACTTCTCCCCATTCATGAAAATGGGGGATCAAAGAGACCAGCTAGCCTATAACATTCATCACCATCATCTGTAATTACATAATCCAGCTAGGACAAAGGGAATGTTCTGCCCTCTGCACTGAAGCTGGTAATTCCAGTAGCAGAAGTGACTTCCACTGGAGAATTCTTCTCATCAATACAAGTGGGAATGCAGTGGAAACAGGATTCAGTGTTGACAGTGCTCCTGAATGCACGCACTGTCTTTGAACCATCAGCACTGAGGGCTGGTTGAGCGAGAAGGGATCCAGGTGTGGCACAGCGATTTATCCCACGGAAACAAGACAACTCTTGACTCATGCTTGGTCAGTAGCTTGCTTCTGGGTACAGCCCAGCTGTGCACTTTGCCAAGACCAGGTTTGACTATAACATCCCACAGTTGTTAGACACTTGTCACTTAATACAGGCTACCTTTTTCAAACGTTTGCCACTGCCTGTAGTGACAGATTTTTGGGGACTCAGTCACTCCCATGTAGCAGCACTGGTTTAGACATGAGCCTAATTAAATTCACTGCAGCATGTACAGTGCTCTAGCAGTTTCTAAGTTGTTTTAATTAAAAGCAACTGAGGGAAAGTATTTAAAATTGCTCAAACACTTCACCTGTGATTGAAGAGAACATTTCCCTAGTTCCCTGTGAGCAGCAGGTATACCCAGAGAACAACATGACATTCATATTTGTAGGTATCCCGCCCTATATTGAACTCAAGTATGCAGAAAGTAAAGTGCCACACCTAAAGCAGTAACATCACTGGCAGCTGCCTTTACTAACGTTAACATCTCTGTAAGAAACCACAGAAATCTCCATGCAAATAAATTTGAGAAAGATTAGACTCTGCAATGTTGACAGGACTATGACCCTGGTCTCGGTCTGTAAAACAATGAATAACTTGAGAATATTAAGTCAAATGCTCTGTATTTATATTCCAAAACTAAGAGGGTAGTCAAAGCAAAAACCAGACAGTTTAAACTGAATGTGGAACAACTTATATACAACAGATATACTTAACTTCATGAATATTATGTATATATAATACTAGACTAACCTGTAGAACTCTGCCACTAAGGGTATGGAGATGAAAAGCTTAGATATATTCAAAGGAGACATCTGTTCTGACTACGAGAGAAGTCCCAATTACCTCAAGCAGCTTGATATATTAATCATTATTGAGCACTATCAGCATTTGTGCTTCATTTTAGATAACTGAAAAAGTCATTGTTCCCTCCATATATATTGTTCACTTCCTCCCTGTTGGCTTCTGATATGGTTCACTTTCCAAGTCCACAGGAGTCACTGCCAGTTCCATTTTCTCTCACACAACTATATTATAATACTCACCTAAGCTCATCTATCTTCTGAACACACTGTGTGCTAGAAATAATGAGATGTAAACATTTTTCAGAAATGACCTATTTAAAACCAAAACCTGCAGGGGGGATATCTTCTACTGAGGGAATTGATTCTTGTTTTTCAAGCTTTGTTGCATTACATACAGTCTGAGAAATGAAAGAGGCAGTTGTGCTTAATTCAGTCAACTCAGTTTCCGAATTTTTCAAGCCCCCCTCACGTTGTGGAGCCAGACACCTCACTTAGCAGTTATTAACAATAATACATACAGAAAGCACAAATATACATAAACATAAAACACAAGCTGCACCCTACAAAAGCAGAATTTTCTACAAGTCCTTTAATTCGCACTGTAACCAAGAGAAAAAAAGACGGGATGCTTACTGACAGCTGCATCAGTACTTGCATATCTCTGGTGAAGTAACATTACAAAAGACAGCAGCAGCCTTGTGGGTGACCAAATCCAGACTCATTTACAATTTGGGCTGTGGGAAGCTCATGGTTGAATCACCAGCTAATGCTGCCTATCACAGTCTAGATACAAAGTTTGAGAATATCCACCGGCCTCTTAAAAGAATCTGGGAAAGGTTAAAGATTTTAAGGGAGGTGTTGCCAAAGCAAAAAAGGCAGTTGAGAACATTGTCCTATGGAGCATTTCTTACATTGCAATGCAAAAGTTCCTGTTTTCTAACAGGAAATGTAGGAAAATAAATTACTCCTTAGATAAGGTCCTTAAGTCTCTAGTTGGACTTCAGTCAGCCTCAACTGCTGATGAGATCATTTCAGCATCCATTTGTGTACCAAGTGCTTTCATATAGGAAAGTGGTTTGGGACGTGCGTTACAAAGAACACAGCCTAGATTGCTTTAACAGAGGCTTGATACTGAAAGCACATACATGCCTACAACAGAAGCGCATTATAGTTTTCACACCTATGTGACAAAAGTCACAGCTTTGTGCTACGTTTCTTAGAGAGTTTTACAAAAATGTGAGGCAATCTTTATGCCTGCAGAGCTCATTCATGAAGGCCAAGTGAAAGAAGTGGGATGTTTTCTGCATGTTAGACACCAATGCAGAGATTTTTCTGTTTGTTTGTTTGTTTTTTCCTTTTAGTGCTATTTAACTCCTGTGTAATAGAATACTACTGAGGTGCTTACAGGCAACTTGTCCAGTGATATGAAGTCAGCTTTTCAACAAAGGGGAGAACGCAGAACAGCAAGTCATCAACCTAAACATTTCCATATCCATGCTAAAAATATGCACGTTTGAGGCAGTTAGAAGTCAACACCAGCATACAATTAGAAACCTGTGTGACAAGAAGCCATTGAGGACAGTTGCAGCTCATACCCTTTTTCTTTGTAAAAACATCTGAGGTTCAAAGCTACAAACCGTTATCAAATAAAACCATTGCTCATCTGCGCTGTGAGCCAAGTTGCCTAAGTCACAGATAAATGAACCCACCAACATGGTTTTGCTGTTCAAAAAAAAAAAAATGCCAGTGGCCCATCTGACAAGCCTTATAGTATTTTCTCTCCTACCAAAAAAAAAAAAGCACTGGAAGAAGTGTTTGACAAGTTTCATCGTACTATGCAAATACGGTACCAAACTAGTGTTTGTACACACTGGTATCATTTAGGTACAGAGAGGAGGGCAAGCATACCCTACAGAGGCAGCTTATACCCTTTCCAGGCTGCAGCTTATGCTCCAATAGCTCAGCTGATTGTACATATCTACAAAAATTGAAATATTTCTACTCACAAGTGCTACATGTGGGTGTTCTGAAAGGCACCCAGAGAATGAAGAGCAACGTAATTGAGAAACTGAGGGAACCTTGGGAGCCCTCCACACTCCAGGGGCCAGAGCACATACTATACCCACCCACCCCTAGGCAGAGTTAAGAAGCAAATGGTCTTTAAATTGGCATCTTAGAGCTAAAGCCTAAGATGAAAAAAAAAAAAAAAAGAAACAGGCTCCATTAAGTGCCACCCTGGAAAGCAAACAACATAATACCCTGATCTGATAGCAGCATCCATCTTCTGCTCAGCTGTGCTCTGCAATTCTTCCCTGACCATGCTTTGTCTCTGGAAAAATGTGAGGCATCGTTAAAGCAGGATGCAAGTTTGCCTGTCATGGATGAAGTGCATAAAGAATGGCTTGATATTCTTTGAAGTACGGAATACACAGCGTATCTAGAATTGCCCAATATATTTTAGATGAAAAACAATATATTTTTCAAGGCACAGTAATGGACAAAAAAACAGAGTTAAGGTGGCAGACTCAGCTTAACATTATCGTTTAAGCTTTACCCCCCCCCCCCCCAGCTGGCATATATAATTATATTATTGCTGCAGAAACCTGGGGGAAATATGCTCTTGACTTGATGATTTATGGAGTAAAAATCAGTATTGAAGGATTTATTTTTCAAAGAGGGTGAGCTTGACCCATCCTTATCTAATAACTCCATGACTTTGTTTCATTTACTTGAGCAAGTGGCTGCTTTTCATTGATGGAAAGTTGAAAGTTTCAAGTCTGCATAAGGCAGACAAACATGCAGCCTGATTTTTAAGACAAATTATTCCTTGACCTCCTGTGAACCGTTTGTACTTGGAAAAATGAAGACTGATGGCTCTGGTGTCTTAGCTAGTATCAACGCACAGGCTAGTTTCTGTTATACTGTTTTTTGTTTCTGATTGCTATCCTAGTAACAAGCAAAGCTGCCTTTGCCCAGCCAAGCTTACAATGATTAAACCAGGCAGCACATCTCAAAGTTCCTGTCTTCCCCCACTGCCTGCTGGACTGGAGAGCTCAGCCATGTTCACAAATATAATTCCAGCTGTTTGTTTTGTAACCTCATACACTAGCCAATGCTAGGCAACTACAGAAAAAGTGCACAAACAATAAAATAGAAGTACAAAGAATAGCCTAATACTACAGTAAACAAAACAGCTCACTTGCTTTTATCCTTCTTCCAGCTGTCTTTTCTTCATTCCTCAGCAAACATCTATATTCTAAGAAAATTTAACCTTTGTTAGTGTCTAGCAATTAGGTGGAACTCGATAAAGTGGACAAAGATTTTATTTTTTTAATTTGTTTCCCCTTTAGAATTCATTAAGGATTGATGTTGATTTGCCCTTCAAGCTACCATGACATTTGTTTTTAAGTACACTGACACTCAATTTACAGCAGTTAATTCCATACAGGCACTGTGATACATCACTTGAGTAGGAAACACTCTAGATGTGCATGCAAGAACCCTGTCCTGTCCATTTTTCAATCTCTTAGAAACCAGGACTAGCTTGCTGTAACTTGTCCAACATCCCATTTATTTTTCCCCTCTCCTTTAACTTCCATCTTGCAGCCTTTGCCCTTGTTTGGTGAACTCCTTGAAGGAGCAAGATTTCTCATAATGGGCAAGCACATAGCACATTGAGTCATTCTGTAACTGAATCCATGAAAACAGTAGTTACATGTTTGAAAGTCAAGAAGATCACGGGGTTATCAGAGGTAGTTTCTCCACAACTTATTCTCAATTATAAGGATTCAGTTTGAGTTACTTGCACTAAGAATGTGAAATAAAGCAAGTAGACAAAGCAGGGAAAGGGTACTCATTACACAGTGTCTCAGAGGAAGATAGGGCTGCTGTTTGGCATTGAGAAAACCTGTGCTCAGGGGGAAGTAGAGATGAGCACTCTCTGTGCATTCAAGCGTGTGGGAAGCAATGAAGGCAGACAGAGGGACCAGCACCTCCCAGTGAAAGCAGCCTGCGCCTTGAGCCTAAGATGGATCCTACTTTAGGGATGACGTTGTTTTCTCACACACATGTACCAAATCCACATAACCGACTGCTGGGGAGAACAGGTATGCCAGTAATGAAAGCTGCATACCTGCCCCGCTGCAGGTCTCTTCCTTCCCTGTGCCAACACACATTGCTATTGCAGATTTCAAAACCCCACTGGCAGGCATGTTTTTTTTTTTTTTTTTGAACAGGCTTTTCTCACTAAGCTGATGAAATCCACATGGGGCCATTGACAGCAGAGTGTCTGCTTGGTTATACCCACATTTGGTATTAACATACCAATTCTGCTGGCAGTTCCAACTCCTAAGGCACATCTCTGCCTGACTTGTCAGTGAACTCCAGCTGGGAACGCATTACTGTAGTTGCGCTGAGACTCTGAGTGCTGACACAAGCCTAAACATGATTCCCTCGACTCAGGTTGGGTGGAGAGGGAGTGATTGTGTTTCAAAACACACCCACAGATAAATGCTTGAAATGTGTTGATTTTCATCTAACTTGCTTTAAAAAAAAAAAGTTACAGACTAGAATCAGCATGTCCCGAAAAACCACCTGTGAGCCTGTGTCCACCCCATGCGCTGGTCCAGTTGCTCCACAAAGCCCCTCCAACAGCAAATTGCTGTTGACATCAGCAGAGCATGTAAAGGGATGGAGCCAAAGAACAGCTCACCTGAAATCGCCCATAATGCCAATCAGGAAAAGACAGAAGACCAAGTCCCTGTGAATTTGATCTGTAGCTTCCACTGAATTGTTACCCCACTATGCTGCCCTTGTTTCTTTGGACATTTACCATGAGGAAGATGTGGACTTAGCATCACGGATCTGCTCGGCCTTGAGAAAAGAAGACTGAGAGGTGATCTTATTAATGTTTAGAAATACCTTAAGTGTGGGAGACAGGGATTTGGCCAACTTCCTTTCAGTGGTTTGTGGGGACAGGAGTGGGGGCAATGGTCACAAAATGGAGCACAGGAAGTTCTGCACCGACATGCAAAAGAACTTCATGGTGAGGGAGCACTGGAACAGGCTGTCCAAGGAGGTTGTGGAGTCTCCTTCTCTGCAGATATTCAAGGCCCATCTGAATGCCTACCTGGGCAGTCTGCTCTAAGGAACCTGCTTCAGCAGCAGGGTTGGACCTGATGATCTCTTTAGGTCCCTTCCAACCCCTCTAAAAGGTACTCAATGGAGTACCAGAGAAGCTACTACAGTATTAGTAAGAGCTAGGTTTACTCACACTGTACAAATATCTCTAAATAGGGTTCACAAAATAACCTGGTGTCAAAGGCTGTAAAAGAAATGCATTCTATAGTTGTTTATTCTCTAACAGATGAACCAAACCTTTCCCTCTGTGCTCTTAACATCCTTTCCAGAACTGAATTCCTTCCATGCCACCTTCTCATCTAAACTTATGTTTTATTTTAAGTGTTATGTTTTAATGTCCATCTCTTCAGCCTCATCGACTTCAGAGTCACCAAGAGGTATTCTGTATGGGATAGCAGTGTGGAATTTTTACTCTATGATAAGCACTCTTCTGTAATGTTTCTGTCCAAGATTTCATGAGCTATTTAATTTCAGCTTTTTAAAAATTGAGTGTCCTATAAAAGGAAACTGCATTAGAGGGAAAGCAATAAGGCATTCATTCAGTGTGCTTGGCCAAAATAGCTTGCTGAACCTTAGCATAAAAAGGTCCTTGTCCCCAACACAGACACAATTACAAGCAGAGACAGGATGGTTTTGCCTAGAAGGAGAAAATGCCTGAACACTGGGGAAGGGGTGGTGGGAAAATCTCTTGATGGGTAATAATCAGTTCAATCAGATTAAGTAATTAAGACACTTCTAGCAGGCAGCAGGGAGAATGGAAGTCTTAAGTACATACAGGCAAGATTAAAGTGAGCCTCCCATTTTAAGTAAACCACCATCCTGTTCCATCCTATCTCTGAAGAAAAGTTCAAGTAATTCTTCACCAACAGGATCATCAGTTATATTCTTCCCCCTCTACCATTCTCAGGTCTACCTTCTTGATATCATGGTGTCAGTGCCTCCAACCCTTTTCTACTTTATTCTTCTCTTCAGTTCATTTTTCTTGTTACTCAGCTGTTCTTTCATTTTTTTTCTACTTGGTCTTCTGCTTTCATACCTTTATTTTTAACTCTCCCTTTTGCCTTTCTAGCCCTAATCTGCAGTTCCCTTTCATTTTTAATTTGGTATCCAAACTCCTCTCTCCCAAGGGATTCATGCTACAGATCACAGTGGCAATTGCGAATTGAATTGTGCCTTCAAAGCTTAAGCCACAGGATTTGGACAGTGATTTGCCATACTATCAGGTAACAGTGTGGGAAGAAGAATCCTAAGGAGATACCTGGTAATGATGACCTGTCAAGCACGCTGCCTGTTTTTATTTGCTAATAAGAACTCCTCAGGCCACTGAAGGTTCAAATTATCTTGAGCACTGTCTTGAACTGCAGAAGCACTTCTTGCCTCCTAGAAAAGGAAGCTTGACTTAGGCTCAGTGCTTCTGTTACCTTCACTGCTTCTCGCTTCCCCAAAAGCAACTCAGATTTTAGTCTTGAAGTGGACCAAGCTAGGTTTGTTAACAGTCACACCCAAAATCAAGATTTCATTCAGATAATGAAGTTAT